>NC_090437.1:705226632-705557252 GCF_031143425.1 Pleurodeles waltl
AAATTATTTCCTAGCAGAGAGTCATAACGTGAGCTACTGCAATATGGTTTCTGTGATACTCATGTGAGAGTATTTTTTCTCTAAAAGTGGCATACGTTTGCTGGTGTTGAAGGCTGCTGAAAGGTAAATGTATATCAAGAAGCAGGGGGGTTCAACATCCCCACTAATCCTCAGATAGTATTGTCTGCCACCTACATGGTGCAATGTAGGTGGAACACCTCCAGATAGGATTGGAGTTGTTCTTCTATGTGAAGATCTTCTTGAAACTGTCTAGTGAGCATTTTCTGTAGGATGGGGAAGTGAGTGATGGGGCCTTAGTTTGGCATGGATACTGGCATGTGGTGGCGTCTTTGGAGAAGGGCTATGACGTCATCTTTGTTTAAGGAAACAGAGAAGGTACCTGTCAAGAGCGAGGAGTTGAAAATGTCTAGGAGGTTGGTGGTTGCCGCAAGTGATTTGATGTTTAATGAGGAAAGAATGTTGTTATCTTAGGTGATTGTCTTTAGTGAATTTATGATACTGGCCAGTGATGGAATAATAGAGGGTGGGAGAAATGCTTAAGTGAAAAAAGATGAGTGGTGTGTATTGTTCTAAGCCTGAGTCTTTGTCAGGTTAATGTTATACCTGACTGTGTTCATTTGTCTTAAGAAGATTTATTCATTATTGTTGGTGGATTTCTTTACTGAGTATGTTATGATCACTGGGAAGGATATTAGTGTAGTATTTGAAGGGGATCAAAGAACAGAATGCCTATTGAATATTAATTAGACACATCACTATTTCAGCTCTTTTCCAATTGGTTAAGAATGGCTCAATCACTGCGACAACATTTCCAAAGGATAAGCTTTTTTAGAACAGCCTGTGTTCCTTAAAAGAATAGGAGATGTTACTTGTTTAAGAGAACATGAAGGGGAGCATGCAGTATTCCAGTGAACCACTGACTCTTCTGTTGAGGCCAAACAACTGTAATTAACTTATACAGTATATTCACAAATATACACATCTCAATTATTGTGGTTATTAGTAGCAGGCATAACTATATATGCACGTGTATTTACATACATACATACATATGTCACCATTGTGCAGAAGATGGTAGTGTGTTGTACACGAGATGGTAGCACGTTTGTGACAGGTAAGTGGCTCTTTGAAAAAACAGATTACGAGTTATGTGAATATAATTTTCTCACATCGGATGGAATTAGACAATATTGTACGGATGCCCTGAGGAAGTCATGGTGACACAATCCCAAAGACGAAACACGTGTTGGCTGTTGGAATTGAACTGCATATCTGAAGACTGATGGAATGAATTAAAGATACTTATTGAAGTACCGGATTTCCGGAGTGATTTTTGGCTGTTATTGCTTCATGGACATCTAATTTGGAACAACAGTGATTTGAAATGGACTCTACAGAAAGTGTGGACTAATTTGATTATATGCTTGTATTAAGACGTGTGCCTTTAATAATTTTACATTTGTGTATCAGACCATGTCAAAATTGCTGCGCCTATGTAAATACACGTGCATATATAGTTACGCCTGCTACTAATAACCACAATAATTGAGATGTGTATATTTGTGAATATATAAGTTAATTACAGTTGTTTGAAATTATAAAAGCATAGCACCTAATAAATGTGAACAGCAGACCATGTAAATGTTGCCGCTTCAATGTACATATTGGTATTTTTATAGTGGGGTTTAATCATCGAGTAAACCAAACTTTATCTAGCAATCACATTTGTGTGTGTGGAGAATATAGTGTGGAGAATATATATACATATTTATTTATATTTTTTTATTTTTTTTCACTGAAAAAAACAAAGGTTACAGGGACGTTATAGTTAAGGAACAGAATTAAAAATAACATAGAAATTCACTTAAAAAACCAAAGGTTACAGGGACATTATAGTTAGGCTCACATTTTAAACATATAAAACCATAGAAATTCAGCTTTTATAGTTAGAGTTATCTCAAGTAACTATAACTCATGCCCTAAGGTAACTATAACTCTTGCTCCCACCATGCACAGTTTTCTCCTCAAAAATTTTAGTGCAAATATTACATTGATATTATCAATGATGTTATCAGAGATGTCATGAGTGTTGCAGTATGTGGGATAATTAACAGTGCATGGCAAAGGCTCGAGTTATAATTACCTTAGGGCATGTCCCTGAGGCACTCATACATTGTATGGATTGCCCCGGGGAGGTGGCGGTCCCGGGGTCGCGAAGGTCCCCCCTACATTATTTTATTTGTGCCCGGGGAGGTGGTAGTCCACGAGGCTGAGGGGGGAGACACGGGCACCCCCACATACATAATATACAGTGCCCCAGGAAGGTGGCGGTACCAGGGGCTTTGATAAGCCCTAGAAGGGGAGCCTCATGCACCCCGCACTTATTTTTCCATAATGCCCCCGGGACCTGGCCCACCGGGGGCTAAAAAATAGAAGCAAGCACAAGAGACCATGCCTGCTTTTTACCCAAAAAATCACAGCAAAAATTGTGCACAATTTTTGCAACAAATTGTTTACAAAAAATCCTATTTAGCCTTGGCGGGAGGTGTCCTTGTGAAGCCACACCTCAAAATGACTGCCGACACTTCCTGGTTGAAGAAGTGGCAGCAAATCAGATCTCTGCATGAGATCATCAGTGTTTGCGAATTAGTAGCGAACCTAGATATACAGATATGGTTTTCCTTTAATTTCTCCTGAACTACTGAATAGATTTGCACCAAATGACTAAAAGCACTCGTTCTGGACCAAGAGCTACTTTCCTGTCAAATTTGGTGTACTTCTGTCCAGCGGTTCTGGCTGTAGTCGTGTTCAAAATCCCTATGGGAATTAAAATGGGAAATGCACTTTTTTGACACCCCCTTTTTCCTGGCCCCCGCTTGACGGATCACCCCGAAACTTTCCATGCACAACAAGATTCTAGAGAGGACTTTTTTGGTACAATTTCATGAAGATTTGTCAAACGGTTTCAGTTTGCCTTTCATCCCAGCCGCTATCTTTTCTAGACATTCATGCAGGTAGCCAATAACTCTCACACTCGTGGCAGCCGTGGCACTTTGAATTGGTTTGCGTCTGTCAACTGTTTTACTTTTCATTTTCAATTTATGAGGTAAGAATAGTCCATTTAGGAACTTACGACGCTAATTGCTCTATCTCGAGCAAATGCGAGACCCATTACATTGCAAATGCTTGTTAAATCATGCCACCCAACAAACACACACAACCATTACTTACAATGCAATTAACTACTTGCCCTTTACAAATCCACGCCTATCATTCTGTCCCTACCCCAAACCCCACTAAACACACAAGAAATCAAGAGCGCAATCCTAAAACAACTAACACAAGAGAAATCCAAAACAAAAATTGTACCTACTAATTACTAATCATGGGTTCTGGAGCAGTGTACTTCTTGCCACGAAAGGTGCTTCAATGCCTTGTCAGGGGTAGTACATATATAAATACATTTATAATGTACTTGCTACAAACTCTGGTAGCTCTGATAATTTGCCCCTTTTTCTAAGTGCTACAAAACCCACTGCGGTGTAGAAGTGCCTTAAAAAAGTTAACATAATTTAACATCCCCTACCTATATGCCGTTAATTGAAGTTGAACTAATAATTTAAGTTCAAGTAGATCAATATATTTGTAGCATTGATCTTTCATATAGAGAGTGAATTATTTTCAGGAAAAGGTTAAAGCGCTCAAGTGGACTGTAATTTTAATACAACTCAATCTCAGCCATTAGTTAGCATAATTTGTGGTAATTTGATAGCTTTGTTAATAAGAACAGTAACACAGTGACCTCCAGAAAACATTTCCTAGAAGAAGCCATTTTTCCTTTGTAAAAGACGGCATGTGCCTGACAGAAATCATGAATTCATCTATACAGTGCATTAAAAATGGTTTCGTTGCCTCAGCTACAAATCAGTTAATTTATAAAACTGCACGTGTTCAAATTCGATTTATTTGCAAAGCGGGATTTTTTCAGGAAAATAACAGTGTTTGAGTTATAGCAAAATATATCTTTAGGTTTTTTAAATAGTGCATTACAGAGCTCGTAATAGATTAACACATTTAGAATAGGCTATTGTGCTTCCTATCTGATGGCTTATTTACATTTCCATCCAACAGGTGCTTGCAAAACTACATTCCAGCTCACAGCTTAACTCTCTCGTGCCCCGTGTGCCGCCGGACCTCCATCCTGCCAGAGAGAGGGGTTTCTGCGCTGCAGAGCAACTTCTTTATCACCAACCTGATGGATGTGCTGCAGCGCAGTCCAGACAACAGCTCCGAGGAGTCGTCCATCTTGGAGACGGTGACAGCGGTTGCTGCAGGGAAGCCCCTCTCCTGCCCTAACCACGATGGGAAAGTAAGATGAATCCGCTGCTATCGCGTTAAGATGCATGCCTTTCTTGATTCCCTTAAAAATAAGCCATGGTGAGGATTTCAGCAGTGAAACATACAGCAGGAGACAGATATTGAACCAAAAGCAACTGCATTACACTAGTGACTCTCTAGATCAAAAATGAATTCCACAGATGCGCATGAAAGTTCTTCACAAGAGGCTGTTTGGTGACGTTTTTGTTTACGTATTCCCTAGTTGCTTTTCTTTTTTAGCTGTTATCTTTACACAAAAAGGTTGGGCCAAACTGTGTAGCTATCCGTACCCTGCTTCAGCTCACATTATATAAAAAATAGTAAGTCATGATTGGTGGCACTTAAAGCTTTGCCTATAAGTCATGATGAACTTTTTCCCACAACCAAAGTGTGTATGCCGGCAGAGACACCCTTTGTGGGCCTGATTCACAAACATTCTTTGAGCACCTAAGTGACTCTCAGGTGTGCGAACAGCAGAGTAAATATGCATACAGTTCACTTTGATATTCTCAAAACTTGAACTTGAACACTTTTAGCCATTCCTGAGTGAGTAACTAATTTGTGGCGATTCCAAAAACGGTTGCAGATAGTTTCCCTCCTTGAAAACACTCTAAAATTCATTCCATTGTAAGACTGGAGTAAATACATTTTTAGGGTTGGAAAATGGAGGAATATTGATAAAATTGGTGTAGTGAATAATTTTCTCTTGGGGTAACAAAGGAACAAGTTAACAGGTCCCAATCCATGTATGCAATACATTTTACCTTCAGGAATGTACACCTACAGCAATTCTAAAGCTCTAAATGATATCAAACTAGTACGGGGAATTTGCAATAATCAGGGCAACTCTTAGAATTCTTTGTGAATTCCAAGACTGTAGGAAATTATTTCTACATAAAGGTGTAACCCAACTGAAGAAAATGTTTGAATTTGTTTTCAAATTCGGCCTAACAAGACTAAACACTATGGGCCTTATTTAAAATTGTGTTTTAAATGCTCAAAGTAGAACTCAAAGTGGGATATTCTACACCATTCATTTCTTGTTATAGAGCAACATCTAATGGTGGATTCTCCAGTAGATTTCGATGTTAATTCAGAAATTGAGGATTTTCCATTACCACTCTCCTTTGTGTAAGGACCCAGACCTGAACTACTTAAGATACATAGTTGGACAGGGTGAAAAATCTTTGCGTGTGGGCAGTATAATGTTCCATTTTCAGCTTGATACACTGATGTCTAAAGCTGTGCTGGCAACTGCAATTGATCAGTTCGCTAGAGCAGATAATGATTATTAGTACATTTCCAAAGTGCGGCTGCCACCCTGGAACGGGGTGCTCTGCTGAGCATCTCTCACACTAACACATTTTCAGAAAGTTTTCATACCTTATGACATCAGTGCAAACTTTAGCATTTCAAGATTAGGTATGCCAGGGCATTTACTGCTGTTATTTGCCCCAGTAAAAGACCATCGTATGTTGGGAAATTAGGTCTGGCATTCCAGATCAAGGAAGCTACCAAAATAATCCTTGGTGGTTGATTTTCTTTTACTTTTTGAGAAGCTGGACCTGAGCTATATCTCAAAGGACAGACTATAATGAATGTTTACGCACATTTACAGTGGCACTCCCACTGTGATCAACCACTGCTGGCTCAAAGTGACGGACAGCATCATTAAAAAGCATTGGAAAAGCCAATATTATTGGCTTCGAAAGCCTTTGGATTTTCTTTCACAAACATATGCATTAGTCATTAAAAGTATGCATTAGTCATTAAAAGTATAAAACAAATAAAATAGTCATATAATGTTTTGAAGTGTATATATTTGCGAAATAAATAACATTGGAAATTGATATTTGCCAATTAGCCCTGGTACTGAAGTGGGCTACTTTTTAGGCAAATGCTCGTATGTGCAAATGGAGTTTTTAGGATGATGTGCCCATGTGAACAAGGGAAGTGCTGTCACTCACAATGAAGATAGGCAGTGGCTAAAAGTGGGCCGACCCTTTTCCCCTTTGCTATATGCTGTGGTGGGCAATAGAAAAATGTGACTCTTGAATAGATAAGTGGATGACGAAGGCTGAGAATAAGTTGCTGTATATATACATTTCTGTAAGTATTTTTATAATGTATTATTGGAACACAAAGCAGACGATACAGCTTAGGCTGTGTTTCTGGTTAAAGGACACTGATAAATCAAGTACATTTGCATCTCAAACACATTTGACGTGGTTTGATCACAACTCTATAAATCATTGGTCTTGGATCTATACAGATTGAAATACTGACCTGTTGTAAGAAAAAGTAAATTTAGATTGAAAATATTGATGAGGGTTCTGAAAGTCATACGAGATTTTTATTATACAATGTGTGCATAAAGTGAAACAGTTAATGTAGAGTACATTGTGGGAGCAGTTGGTAATGTTGATTTTAAGACGAATTCCTATAAGGATTGATGATATGGGCAACATTGTTTGCAGTTTAATGTGCGGGAATGTAAAATAAGTGTGACAAAGAATTATAATAACTTAGTATTTATTACTTTCATTGTGTTATGTCAAAATGTAATTGTTTTATAGACAAACACATAAGGCATTTATGTTTCCAATACAATAAAAATATGGGATCTTCATTAAGCTTAAAAACGGTCTTTCAAATTAATATGCAGGTGTTTACATTTTATGATATTGCTAGAAAAGAGACAGGTATTATTTGGATGCTAATTTTGAGGGACCTGTTGCTCATATGATAGTGGCAACTGCCAAGACAACTGGTATGACTGTTTCTTTGTAAAATAATATTTTGCCAAATAGTGAGCAGACTTACACATTTCCTACTTTTGTTCTCTCTGATTCACCCAAGCATATGTCATTGTTAATTCAAAAATCAGCCTCATAAAATGCCATTGAACTAGATGGGACTGCCATATAGTCCTGGAGGTCCAATCTGGTGTGCAAAACTATTATTCCATTTAACCTGATTGGTATTTTTTCATTAATTGCTTAGGGTAAATGGCGGAGAGACAGACATCTTGTACCAAAACCTTTAACGTTTCCCAAGTTATCCTATCAGAGTACAGGTTAATAGCCTTTTAAGTTTGTCTGCAAAAACGTTTGTAAATAGCCTTTTAGGTCATTATGAGCTACAGATGGAATTCATTAACCTAATTCTTTGAGGTCAAACTGAATTCAGAAAGGTAGCCTTGACAGGCAAAACAGTGCTGTATCCTGCCATACGCAGCCCAAGGAGCAAAGCTACTACAGATAGAAGCCATATGTTGCTGTTTCATTGATTTTATACCGTTTTTGGCTTAGTCGATCTATGTTTACTGTGGCTGATCTCACAGCATAAAATATGACACCGAGTTGCTCCCTTTAAATTAGATTCCTTTACAGTAATTTGTGCAAATTAAATTAAATGTAAAATGTACAGTGTCACATTCATCCACTCTTGATTTTTAATCTTTATATGGCAGACTTGACTGTAGTGGATCCTATTTAGTTTTACTGGGAATCAGGAGTTTAGCTTAGTCTGTGGCTTGCAGGCCTGTGGCCCGTCACCTAGTGACTTTTACCCTACTTAGCTCATTCTGTTTTAGCACATTTATTTAATTATTTCTTCCAAGATGGCTGCCATGTTTACAGTTAGGAAGATGTTTTAGTTTCACGCTATCAGTGCCACTCTGTAAAGGTGTCACTATCAGCTCAAAGTTAAATGAAATGCGTAGCTATTCACATCATTTACTTTCCCACTTTCGTGCAACAGTAACATAATGTACCTTTTCAATGCCCCAAGCATGCCTTCTTATCTATTGTTTGGGAACATACCTGTGTCAGGGGTCCTACCAGATCTGTATAAATACATCTCACACAGACAAGATAATCACAGGTATTTCTACCAGATGCCATCGACGGTATCTATACTAGATGTCGCCTCTATGCTGAGCCAGTCTTCGTGTCTATACGGAGTCTGATCTAAGAGACCTCATTCCAAGGTAACAAGGGTTGGGGGCTCTTCTAATGGACATGGTACTTGCAGATTAGGTTTAACACACCTTGCTCTCTTTAGGTTAGAGATTAGGTTCATCATGCTAGGGTAATAGGGCCTATTTCACATGTATTTCATATTACATGTTATTGCAAGACGGCGGGGTCTTTGTATTCATGACTCTTGTTTTTACCATTCTGTTTCTTGCATTGTTTATTATCCTAATCATTGAAGCCCATGCTATTTATAGTAGATTGCAGTCTTGTTAATAAAACCTTATGGAAACTCTACTGCATCTTTTTCATTGCTTGTGTTTGATTGAGATATGTTATACATGTGAGAAAGGGGTAATCTCCGTTTAACCACGACCTGCCTGAGATGTCGCACTCTTGGGTCCATGCATAAAGGCTGACACAAATCACCTTTTACTGCTTGCGGTTTTGGTGAGGTACTGCTTGTGAGCATGGAGGGTTGAGACGACAGTTGCGACTTGTTGTAGGATTGGCCTAGTCACTTACAAACAAAAGTGTTGTCATTCTCAAACCAGCAGTTTTGCCTAAAGCAAGAGTCAAACTACAACAGACCACTGCATTTTTTTGCATTGACAGTTAGTCTCCACTACTAAATTGGAAAACTTGTAATACACATACTTAATGAAGATAAAATAATAGTACATAGACAAATTCATGAGTTCTTACAATATGTGCTAATCACCTTCACTGATTAAAGGTTATGTAATTAGTTGGCTGTTAACTATTGCAAAAGTTAAAGGGTTTCAGATTATGAAACTCTAATGGAAGCCTCTACGGTCAATAGATCATTGATTAAAAGGTGTTACAGTGTATTCTTGTTTAGGGACGACTTAATTTTGGGTTCCATCTGAAAACAGTGCCAACTACATGTGCACTCCTGATGTTTTCTCTACCTTTGGCAGTTACTGAAAGAAGTGTCCGATGAAATTAGCTCTCTTTCAGTCGTGTAGAAGGAATTTACAGTGGGCCAAACCCAACAACGGTTTTACAGTGATGATTAAATACTTAAGAGCCTCTTGGCTTTACACACGATATGTCCCAGCAAACCTATCAGATTACAACTGTCACTGATGGGTTAGCAAATCTGGTGTAGTACTTTCTAAATTAATTTCCCCCAAGGTATGCAGTGCCAACAAGGGTTATTTACTAATTTATCTGATTTGAGAAATCCACAGAAAACATACATTAATTAAATTTTGTAATGCACAGCTTTTATTCCTGTGACTTGCATACACAGCATATCTGCCTGTTCAAAGTCCTCTCTAGCAAATTCTGGTCTGATTTTTTAAGGAACCCACGTCAGACTGACAGTAAAGGCATATGTTGATTTTGTCAAAGTAAGGGAAACGTTTGAGCAAAGGTTCTTAGTTTGTGCCTTTTTATTTACATTAGATTTATGTATTTTTTTATACTGCTCTAACTTTCAATTTTAGGCATAAAAGTCCTTTTATGAGGACACAAAAACATTATTTTTTATGTTATGATTAATTTCTGGCATCTTTATAACAAGAACCATATAAGCAATTCACATCAATAATTTTCTTTTAATATACTTTATCTGAAAGGATTCAGTATGAGAGAGGTCAGAGTATGAAATTGTCAGCTACATGCAAGATCAGAAGATTAACAGCGAGGCGCGTGAGAAATCAGATTAGAACAGCAGCAGGAAAGTGGAAGCACTGGAGACCGGGTGTGTGGAGGCTGGGGCGCCATTCACTAAGGTGAAGGGTGGGGTTTAATAGACACAAAGAGAAAAATAGCACCAGACTTTCCGGCGCTATTTGGGCAGAGTCAGCCAGTTACTCTTTACGTAGCAACTTTCGTAAGTTGTATGGTTCCTGCTTGTCACATTGTTTCACTCCTGGGCTAACTCCCTCATGTTTGTTTTGTTTTCCCATAAGTTCCCCTCCATGTTCGTGTTGCTTTTCTCTGCCGCCTCTCTGTTGGTATCCTTTAAGTATCACTGATCCTTGATCTGCTTCTCTCGTGTTTGAGGGTTGTATTCTGGTTACCCTTTTGCCTGTCATCTCTGTTGTCCAAGAGAGCCATTTAAGACTCAAAGTCAACATATCATAGTCAATATTGTATGTCAGAGTGAGTGGTGTTCAGAAATTAATCGGTGTTCTGGTGTATTTCATAGAACTTGCTTTGCCATGTTACCCTTTGATCTGTGAGGCTGTACTGTTACATCCCACAGTATTCCATGGTTGATATTAACAAGTGACTTTCCCTTGAAGTCTAGTTCAGACCTTTCTATCTCCACCCTAACCTCCTCTCTTCTACTTGTGTGTATGTTCTTGTAAAGAGGCTTGATCAAATCTTTTTGAGTTATATCTGATGTGAAGTTTGTGATTGCCATCAAAGACGTGCTGTGCTGGATTAACTATTAAGCAAAATAAGCATGTACTTAGGGCATCAAGGGAAGGGGGCACCACAGAAACTTTCCATTGCAGGATTTATCATGGAACATATGGTGCAAAACTGCAAATGGTGCAGTTGAACCAGGTTCCATAAAAAGGGGCTCCCACCATAAATGAATAAATGACATACATAAATACAATCAGAACAATAATAATAAAATAGTAATAATAGAGGTTAATGATAAATATTAATCTTGGAAATACAACCAAATTTAAATTTGGTAACTGCCACACAGTGTGAACTTAAAAAAATGTGCAGATCTGTATGGATCATTAGCTGACCAACTGCACTTCACAAGATGAATTTGAAAGCTATGAAGCAGCTACAAAGGAAATGCTACCAGTTGTTGATTGCAAGGCAGCTCAACTCACAAATGTATCAGAAAGAAGCTACCCAATGACGGAGATGCTGCACCAGAAGTATATCTGAATGCCAGAGACAAAGTTGGTATCACCACCTACATGAAATCTTGTTGTCCTTGACCTCAAACAGTATGTCCTGGGCGGTGGGCTATAGAAATTCCACACCCCTGAATATATAGATGCTTACCTTGAATTTGGAAAGTAAAGATGTAACTTTCCTATGTTGCCAGGCTCCTGCTGTTACATTTTGAAACAGCATGCAGGGAAGAAGCCCTCAGTACAGCATTCTATCAGGGGTTTCAGAAAGTGTTTAAAAACAAATTGGCTCTAGTACTGAATTGTCACACAACTACTAAAGAACTAATTGAGCTAACATTACAAAATAAGGTGCAAATGCAAGCTCTAGATAAAGAACGAAGGAGAACACCACGCTGGGGGTTGCCTGAAATGATGGTTGCACACAAGGCTAAAGAAATAGAAACGGGCAAACCTAAGCAAATCGATTCTGTAAAAAGAAAGCTCTCATGAGAAGAAAAAAAGAGAGGAGCAGAAAAGTTTTATGTCTACTGTGTTAAAAAAGGGGCATTTTGTAAATTCCTATCAAAAACTGTCAGGAAACATCAGTTCCCAACCCTAAACAGTAAACCCACTAGTTTTCACTTTGGGCCTAGTTTTTGCTTTGGACAAGAGGCATTTGTGGGAGATATTTATTGCTACAACCACAGGGCATATTCATGTCTTAGCATTACTGAATAGTGGAACAGGGGCAGTTTTGTGGTTCAGAAATTTCACACCAAGATGGGGATACTTTTAATAAAGAAGATGGAACCACAGGCAAATCAAGGCATTGATGGGACACCTTGACATCAGGGAATCTACTCTATGGGGCACAGGCTGTAATCATGGCCATGACCGTAAGACACACAGAAGCTGTTTAATTTGATTGATGAACCCACTCTCATGGTGACCAACCTAACTCTGTTCAGATCTTCCACCGATAGACTGGAAAAACCTGATTTCAGCGTCATATGAATCCATTGTTGATGGTTTTAATCCTAAAGGAACTGATAAAGAAACTCCACAGCAGATTTATGACTGTATGATTAATCTAAGACCTAGAGCTAAAATTCCTCATGGGAAAATCTATCCACTGACTGAAAGAAGATCATTTAGGATTTTTTAGGTGAAAATTTAAAGAAAGGATTTATTAAACTTTCTAAATCTCGTACTGTGTTGCCTATATTTTTCACTCCCAATCCAGATCTTACAGACTTTATATAGACTACTGAGAGCTGAATCAAGTAGCTATTAAGTATCACTATCCTTTCCCTTAGAACTCTATGTTTCTTGATCAAGTAAAGACAGCTAAAGTATTCACCTATCTTGACTTATGAGAAACATATTAACCTGATTGTATCAAAGACGGAGACGAGTAGAAGACGGTGTGCAATACCAGATACAGCCATTTTGAGTACTTGGTCCTGCCGTTCAACATTTGTTAGGTGCAGGCAGCTTAGAGCATTTGGTGAATTATATCTTACACAATATTCTAGATCATTTTGTTGTGATTTACTTAGACAGCATCCTGATCTTCTCAGATACCTTATTGAAACAACAAAGACATGTGAAGGAAGTTTTGCAAAGACTTTGAGACAACTCCTAATATGTCAAGCTTGAGAAACATTACTTCGAAATGTCATCCATCAAATTTCTAGATATTGTTATAGCTTCCTCTGTGTCCAGATAGATCACAAAAAGTAAAAAGTTTTGTAGAGTGGTCTCACCTCAAAATGTGTAAATTTAAATAAATTTATGGAGTTTGCAAACTTTTACAGGCAATTAATCAAAGAATTTTCCAATATAGTTCTTCTGTTCACACAAAGTACCTAAAAATGAGTATATTTTGTATGGGGGCAAGAAGAAGCATTCGATTTTCTTAAAAAAGTGTTTACATCTGCTCCTTTTTTAAGGAATTCAGATTGTACCAGACAGTTTGTTGTACAAATCAGTTTATCTGCCTATGCATTGAATGCCAAAGTACATTAAAAAGTGTACTCTCAGGCATAGATGACCAGTTCCAAAATACAAGAAGGGGGATTCTGTTTAGTTCTCATCTAAATGTTTGAAAATTCCAAAGAGTCTCCCAAAGTTTACTCCTCATTTTTTGGGTCCATTTAAGATTACTCCATTCGTGGGAAAGGCAGCTGTGAAACTACAGCCTCTCAAACTTAATTGCATGCATTTTATAGTTTATGTATCATGAGTGAAAGCCTCTCATGCAAAAGGTTAAAATCTCCCTCAGAGGTATTGGTAGGTGGAGATCCTGAAACTGAATCCATTTTCAATTTCAGGTTCTCCAATCAAGAAAGGACAGCTGTAGTGTTAGATTGGCATTATAAAGAGATTCCTGGAACCAGCATCATTGTTAGAGCCCTTTGACTGGCAAAATAATTCCATCAAAGGATCCCTAATAAGCCTTTTGCATTTTCCCCATGTGTGGGGTGGGTGAAGGAGGATGGGGTGGTTCAGCAGGGGAATGTAAGGATTTATTTTGAGGGAGGTCAGAATATGAGTTTTCCCAGTCATAGACTTTGCATACAACTTGAAATTTAGTCTGACTTCTAATGCATCCAGCAGAGCTCGGTATGTCATATACGGCCAAGGAATGGCAGCATTGTGAATTAAAAGAGAGCTATGACACCTAAATATTCAAGTAGTACATTCTCTGAAATGACAAGACAGAGCCAACCCCTCAAAAGGTTGAACCTGTAGCATAGGTTTGCTGCAAGAAGAGAATTACATTTGTCCACTGCCTTGCTCTTGAAGTTAACCCTATTCTCTCTCATTAAGACTATAACTGATTTTTATCATTAGTGATAATCTAGTTTTATTCCTACATCCTCATTGCCCATACTTCCTCCAATTCTGCCATCCGTCAGGGTCTCTTACCAATCTTCTCCTTCCCATTCATGACCTTTACCCTTGATGCACTGAATGCTACCTCAGCCCAAAGTACTAGAGAGCATCCTCCCACTCTGATCTAAACTCCAACAACTGACATAATGCATGCATTGGGTAGAAGAAAATAAACACTTTACTCAGGTAAGACCAGAAAACACATTTATTTAGATGAGCAATGTAGTGTGTTGACCTATGGAGAATATCAGCCACCATACGCCTTTAGAGACAGAAAACACGGACAGCATTTATTCAAATCTCCACAGTCAGGGGCCATCTTGTTCCCCGCCCCAGTAAAAGGAGGCCTTTACAAACAAAATGTTTTAGAGCTTAACAGGTGTGTGACATAATTTAAACAATGCTTCCTGCAATTAGAAACTGTTCTAGCTTTCCAAAACTGATAGTAAGTAAACTGCTTAACAGTTCATCCTTGTACACTGGTGTATGGTAGTGCAGGGATAGCACATGGCTCAAATCAGAAACTGCTAGTTTGTATTCTTCCAGGGTCGACATGGATGAAAAGGAACTGCACAGATATTCTTGGTATTGAAGAGAAAAGCACTGGTCAGGAGGTCATCAGCACAAACATGCATTTCACTTTTCTCTCATCATGGGCATTCTCGTGTTTCTCATTTGTCTTTCACAAATGCAAAAAGTTGTGTTCTTTAGACTGAGACAACAGTTTATGATCTGAAATTTGCTGGTTTGCCTCGGTGAGAAAATAATAGAGAGGCTTGGTACAGATCTGAGAACATCATAGAGTGGCAACACCAAATCAGCTTCTCTTCTGCCCTTTACTTGCAAGTATCAGTCCCTCAGTATTAGTCAATGCCATCGCGTAAACTAAATGACTGTTGTGCATTCTATTCATCCAAGATTGTAAGGCTTGCAAGATCAGCGCTCTTTGGACAGAACATATCACGCAAATACAACATAACACATATTATACTGTGATGGGCTATCATAGTGCCCTCAACAACAACTCGGTATCTTATAGGCCACGACAGAGCTCTGTACAGACATTCATTATTGTACAGATATGCCAAATACTGGATATCAGTGTGCTGACAGTAGCACTTACTATGAAGCAACAACATGTACCAAACACCCCGCACAATCTTTTAGAGCGAATACATTACACACACCCAGGTATGCAGTGTTAAGCCATATAGTAGGCATCACAATGCTCACAACAGCACAGACCCTCACCAACATCAGAATTTGCTAAAGATAACTCAGGACATCTCCCCGAGACAGTCCCGAATAGTCAGCAGAAGGGTATCAGAGCGGCACAACGCCTACTTCCTCCATTGAATGCACCCTGAAGGGGGCCCGCCTCACTCCATATCATTGTATTCACTGTTTACAGTCTAGCGATTTTGTGGGGCAGCCTCGTATATTCTGGGTGTTGTAGCCTTGTTTTGCGTCCACTTGTCTAGTTAATGTAAACACCTGATGCCAGTGATTTGCAGAGTTGAAGATCAGGACTGGAAACACTGTCCTTAATCATCTTGAGTGTAGATCACCGTAGCGCCGCGATACTAACATAATGATCAACGCGCAAGCCAAGCAGCCCAGAAAGCAAGAAGCATCTGGGCAAGACCCTGTAAACTTTATAACCGGATGGATTATTAGCGCTATTAACACGCCAGCTATAAACTAAACTATGAATAACTGATGTTAACTCATAAACAAAACCAGGCTCCGAGCTGCAGTGGAATGTTGGAGACCAGCACTGAAAGGGGCAGCGCTGCGAAGATGCACAAATGGCAGGACATGCTTTATTTAAATGTCTGTAAGATAACATAAAAACATCCTGTTGATTGACTCCGAACAACCTCCTTTTGCACACAAACTGGTAGAGAGCAGATTTGTTTTTTGTTTTTTAGATCGTAAGAATATTATCTTCCATGTTATGGTTTTCCCGTCTTGTGTCTGTTTATTTTTTCGAAATATGATAGAAGGTAATTGAGGGAAGGCTCATAAGAAGAACCCACATGCCTTAAAGTGGGCCTGAGGTTTATATCTGTTGTGCGTGCTCGTTGGGCATATCGATTTTTCTCATTTCGCCAGTGCACGTTCTCCCTCTTTAAGTTGCCGTGCTCATGAGACACATTTTTGACAGGTGGTTTCGAGATAGGAAAAACGTCATTAAAACTTTATCACATTTAAACCTGAGTTTGTCAGATGTATTTCTATGCACATTTTTTCTGGGGAGTGTAACTGCAAGAAAATGCACAAAGACAGAAACACTACTACTTTGGATAAAAGGATTGGCAAAGCCATTACGTGTGGCTTGCATTCTGATTCCTGAATAAAACTTTTAAAAGCCTACTGCAGTAAAAAAAAAAAAAAAACAAGCATTGGCAAAGCCAGTGGGTCTGGCGTTGACGGACACTGTACCCGTTTGCCAGTGATTGTGAATAGTTTTTGTAAACCTGTACAAAAGGACTTTTTGCGTTTGGTCATATTGTGCAAGAGGTGATTGCCGTCAATCATGGAGAGGTAGGTCAGTGACTGAAGTGTGCTGACCATGTGCCACATTTTGCATGCTTTGGTTAGCGAAACAAAAAAGTGAATGACACACTGACAGACCAATGGATGAAGAGCGCTGGCTGGAAGCCCCATAAGGAAGTGTATTATATATGTAATTTTATTAAAATCAATAACTTATGACTAATACCAGACTTAAAAATAAACATGCAAATTGCAGATGTCGCTGTCACCCCTAGATGCAGTCACTGTGTTGTTTTCGGAAAAGCATTTTTGTTAGCAACCCGTTTTTGTCTATTTGAAAGAGGTCTGTTGAAGCAGAAGAAGTACTTTCATGTGGTAAAGAAATCTCCCAAAAAAGGCAATCGAGAACATCACTAAGAGACCTGAGCCCAAATAGAAATTGCTGTACAAAAGGGCTTTTATTTTTTTTGACAGCATGAAAACTCTTTGGCTGGGATTCTGTACTGGCCATTGCTGATGCAGACAGAATATTTCAAAAGGTCGGTGATGCAGACGACAGAAACACTGTGGGAGGACCTTTGCACAGCCTGTAAAATGCGGCCATTCTTTATTTTCTGAGATTTGGGGTGCTTTTGGCACTGAGGCGATGGAAGCTATAAAAGCAACTCCGACATTCCAACTGCTAGGAGAGATTAAGTTGAGTCAAAATCTGAATTCAACTCTGCTTGTTTGTTTCAATTTTAAGAGTTTAGGAACATCCTTTTAAATGTTTTAGTTCATATCACATACAGTTTTACTAAATTACTGATCTGATGAACCAGTTTATCTAATGACCGGCAAAGCTACATTTATCACAGTTTCAATAAAGCGGTGTTTTAATTAAATGGAAAATTGTTAGGGAAAATTAAATATGCTGATTTTTAGGATCGCAGACACTTTTTGTCATTAATATACATTTTTCTTAGAAGCTAAAAGTAAACAGCATACTGTCTCCATACGTTTAAATAATGCACGTTACTAAAAGTGAATATATTACTCTTGACATCAATCGGAGAAAGTAAAGGTGAGGGGAAAACTATAATTCTGTGTTACTGGGCTTTTTCACAAATGTCTTGGTGCTGTTATCATAATAATAACAATAACAATAATGCAATGATGATAAGGTAGTTTGTTCTTTATGCAGCACTTTTGCCAAAAGTGCGCAACAAAGAACAATTTTAATGTAAAATCCCTAGAACTCATTTGAAGTGATGCATGTAAATGACAAGTGAAGGCAGGGTAGAGTTACATCCAAGTATCTTATTTATTAGCGCAGTCACTACCGAGGCAATTATTTCTCCATTTGTATTACAGTGCATCAAATATGTCGTATGGCAGCCACTTTGGAGTGTTTTGTGGTGCAGACTCTGGCAGCAGGGTGATGCAAGTGAACATGAGGACTTTAGCTGTGATATCTGGTGTACTATGAATTGGTCAGTTGCGTGGCAGATCATGTTGGGACTGCCACCCCTGTCACTTGCTGGCTAAATTAAAGTGAAGTGATCCTCATGCTGGTCGGCCTTGGTTCCTTCATGAGTAGAGATGGTGCCAGTGTGACTTTGTAGATGTTGCAGCATGGTCTTGATAAGGTCTTTTCCTATGAGCTTAGTGTCCATGTGCTCTTAACATTGAGTTTAGAGTGTTGAAGATGTGGAAGGGCACGGCACCCGAGAGTCTTGCATCTCTACCTTTTTGTCTGAGGGTATTGACCAAGTCTGAATAGACTGAGGTTGATGGAGGGAGCACAGTAGAGTAGAGTTTGCTCACAGCAGCATGGCCCTGGCCCAGTAGTCCCTCTGTATGGTGCATAATGTCTTGAATATTACTGGGAGACAGTAGAATAATTTCTGTGCTCGTGCTCAGGTACATTCTGGCACACTAGCTTTGTTTTCTGTACAGTGTTTAATGTGTTTTAAGAGGATGTGCATTAACTTTAGAGTGTTCCAACATAGCTATTGGAAAATGGCATTTGTTCCTCTTAATCACTTTAGCACCTCATGTTAGAGCATATTCAGTGGCGTAACGAAACTAGAGGGGCCTCCCCTGCTCAGAACATGGAGGGGCCCCTCCACCAGACTCCTTCAGGAGCTCTCAGGCCAGGGTACTATGCTGAGGGGGCCCCTTGAAGCTTGGGCCCCAGCACTACGGGGGCCTTTGTTACACCAGTAAGCATATTATTGGTAGTCTTCCGTTAGCGTACTATGAGGAAGCACCTGCAATTCAGCAAGCTCCTACGCCTCTCAAGCCTTTATGCAATAGTATGCCATTTTTCGCCTCAGCTTACATATCAGTGAAGATAGAGGCCTCACTATGAGGCGAGTGCAAGTGAGTAACCCTGTCCACCAGCGTGGATCCATCAAGGTGTAAAGTCACACTGGATGAAATCTTTGGCTTCCCTTAAGAGGCTACCAACACAAATGCCAATATAGTGGGAACTGCAATGGCAAATTATTGATAAATAGAGTGGCAGAGAATGAAGGTAGCAAGTAACTGAATAATAAGAGTTGCAGGAGAAAATTGATTTGTTGCTACTGGTAGTTTCATCACACAGAAAGTCTGAATGCCTAACAAGCTGTCCAAAAGACAGTTGATAATTCCATCTGAACCTTTAGTCCACCGACTCGAACCATGTGCCCTCTGTCAAGGGCGAGAGGTCAAGGACATTTCTCAAGATTTCCTCACGCTCATGCACATGACCTTTATTGGCTGACACTTTGTGCCAATAATCAGCATTTTTGTAGGCCTCTGTCTGTAGATACTTTCCTGAGACATACCATTTTTTCTTGGCACCCTTAATTTACATTCTTGCAAATACAGCCAGTGCTGTTGCAAATACAGATGGGATCACGCTGATAACCTGAAACCTAGGAGCTAAATGGGCTCTCCTAGAGGAACAGTGAATGGTCCCCAAACACATTATCAGTTCAATTAAACACCTGTTACCCCTCGCACAGCACAAGAGAGTTCCACATCCCCGTCCAGGACCCCTATTTCCTGCTCACACATCTGACATAGAAATATGGAAAACTAGCCGCAGTCATCTGAAAGACGCCCCAAAGTGGGATCCATATTTATGTTAAAAATGGCCACCACCATTTTAAATTCATCATTGGAGCATTATAATTGTTCCTGCATTGAATGTATAGCTGTCAGTGACTTACCACATATTATCTACTTCCCGAAATTAAAAGAAAGCAACTAGATGTAAAAATGCGTCTCTACTTTTCTGTGCTGGTTGTGTGTTTTGTCAGTTAGTGGCTAAGCATTGTGTTCTCAGCAGTTACACGTAATGTTAACCGTTCATAGTGAGAGTATTCATTTCCAATAGAAATGGAGGGAGTTCCACACACAGAGCCAATGAGAAGCGAGTGCTGCATCTAACTCACCAGAGAGAATGGCATGATTAGGATAGAGAATATGCTCCATATGCATGACCGTGTTGGGCCCCTTAGATGGCAGTGCCTTCAGGGCCCAGTATGAGTAGAGTAATTGCAGGTTTCTGCTTGAATAATGGCTTGAATAATCTCAAGGGGAAGTCCTGGTTGTGCATAAGAGTGTGTGATTGGCTAGGGGCGTGGATGGCCATCCGAAGTCTTCCGGGTTCAGAATGCTCTTGAAAACTGATGGCGTTGTTTGAGAGAGTTTGAGGAAGAAGGAGGTCTTTGATGTGTATGTCTTAGAGTCCACTGTGGGCTCTTCCCTGCTTGGCGGCGGTCCCCTCTGGATGGGGAAGGCAGCACCAAATGTATGATAAGTTGGCACTAGCCCTAGTATGAGTTGTTGTAACATGTTCCCCTGTGGAGGCATGACTTCCCCACCATTGTAAAGGTCAGAGTTGCCTGGACCCACTAGTGACAGCATCTCGGACTCTTGGAAGGCAGTTAATAATCAGGCATTTTGAGAGGTCACTGAAGGGTGATAAGCCATGTGGGAGGGTCTAGCCATCAGGCAGTGTTCTATCAAATCCGGTGTTGTTCTTGAGTCTTAACCAAGGCAGAAAGCCTGAAGAAGGCCCACTTCTCGTCATTACCAGAGTGAAGAGAAGGGAAAGTGTTCCCTCATATTTGCCTCATACCCCTGCATGGCTCACTCCACCAGAATGCCCTTCGTTTCCCTTAGGTCAGGGACCTGGTGAAACATAACCCGCCTGAAGAGCAGGCGTTGATAACTACCTTTGGAAGTCAGCTCTATGCTGCCCTCACTACGCTAACACCAGTGAGGATGTAGAGGTTTCTAGGGCTGGAGGTAAGTGAGTTTTTTCTCCACAAAACTGTGTCTCTTGTATGACTCTAGTATGATTCTTGATGGCATTGGTGAGCTCCATTCCCAAGGAAAGAACATCTCCATGTTTTCCCTGAGAGAGCAATGTATATCTACATCATATCTTCCTAATGAAGAAGGTTTTATGAATATAGTTGTTGCCTGTGAGCAACGTTCTACTGCTACACAGTTTCTGGATTACTGAAGTGCCTGGTGAAGGCAGTAGGTATTGTAATGTTTATTGATGGCACCTCTAAATGGAATACCGCATGTTGTCCATATCTCCTCTCAGGTAAGGCACACAAACTCCTATATGAAACCAAAGGACTCCCCACCTTCATTCCTTCCTAAATGCACATGTAACTACATCCTTCCCTGAGTTCCTCATTCAAATCAGAGGTGTACGCTCAGTGGCAAAGAATGACATCTATCCAGTAGTGAGAAACAGATCCAAGAAAAGTGCCCTAGGAAATATATTTGGTAGATCTGTAGATTCTCCTGAGGGCAGTTTGATATTTCCATTTTATGAGGTTTGGTGGGTAGGTCTTTGCTCCTCGTTCCAGTAACAAAATCTGGTCACTTGCAGTCGTATACATTTGGAACAAGTAAGGACTTACTCCTTAAATTACATCATAATATAATCCGTGTGACACGTCCCTCGTTTCTCAGCCCATGTTGAAACATAGAACTCCTTAATTACTTCGTTCACCTTTTACAGTCACCTCCTTACATTAACGCCCAAGGAAAACTACATCTTAATGTATCTGTAGGAGAATAATGTGTATGTACGAGATTGCAATATTTTTAATAGGATCGGACACCAACGAAGCATCAGGCTTCTGAACAGGCATACTTCATTGAACTACTTACAGGACAGTTGAGAATTGTGATATAGTTTAAACACCACATTGCATGGAACACACAGCTTTGGCTGTGCTTGGTAGTCTCTATCAGTTTACCAGCGTCTGCCTGTTACTTTCAACCCATGCTCTTTGGAGCGTGCACATCGGAACTTGTTCGCAGAGCCAAAACATGTGTGTCATCTGTACAACACTACATCGAAGCACCTTCATTCCACTTTCATGCTATCCCCTATAAATCTTTCCATTTTCACTTTCATCATGGAGGAAATCCAAAGGTTTAAGAAACTGTGGTAAACATCTTCTTGTGCGCCTCCCCTAATAGAACAAGCTCCCAGCAGGCTCGAGGCAGGCTTACATTCTATGCCTCAAATAATTGGAATGTTTTGTAGACTGTTTAAGGTATTACACGCAGAGAAAAGTCATGTTTAATACAAAGCTCAATCCGATGCCCAGGTCTGATACAGAAATCCCTACCTGAATTTCCGGTATGATCATTTCACCCCTGTTATCTGCTCTTTAGTGGATGGGGAGAAGAGGCCCAGGTATCAGCTGCTTATAAGAAAGTAGAATAGAGGTTTCAAGCTGTCACTTTCATGGCTGATTTATTTTAATCGTTTATCGAAGAACACTTTTGTTTCCTCTTTACCTCGAGATGCCAGGTGGAATTGTTATTGTCCTGTCCAAGTCTGCGTCTGTTGTAGAATTGTATAATGGGCTGGATAGCTCTGCAAAAAGTAAAGGGTTCCAGATGCCTTTAACTCGAGTTCAGATCATAGCTTGATCAGGAGAGACAAACATATATTGGGGGTCATTCTGACTCCCGCCGGGCGCGGCCACCGCGCGCCCGGTGGGAGCCGCCAAAATACCGTACCGCGGTCGGAAGACCGCGGCGGGTATTTTGAGTTTTCCCCTGGGCTGGCGGGCGGTTCCCACCATGAAGCCGGCTCATAATCGAGCCGGCGGAGTGGGAAGGTGCGACGGGTGCTACTGCACCCGTCGCGTATTTCACTGTCTGCTATGCAGACAGTGAAATACAAGCGGGGCCCTCTTACGGGGGCCCCTGCAGTGCCCATGCCATTGCACTGCAGGGGCCCCGCGACACCCCCTACCGCCATCCTGTTCCTGGCGGGCGAACCGCCAGGAACAGGATGGCGGTAGGGGGTGTCAGAATCCCCAAGGCGGCGCAGCATGCTGCGCCGCCTTGGAGGATTCTGACGGGCAGCGGAAAACCGGCGGGAGACCGCCGGTTTTCCTGCACTGACCGCGGCCAAAGCGCCGCGGTCAGAATGCCCTGCGGGGCACCGCCGGTCTGTCGGCGGTGCTCCCGCCGACCCTGGCCCCGGCGGTCAGAATGACCCCCATTGTCTCCCAGTGGCCTGCCCAGAAGCCCATGGTGTGTTTTTTGCGTTTCAATTTAGATTTTAAAATGTTTGGGACGACCAGTCATTTATTAGAACATAAGTACATACCATTTATATAATCTAAAATCGCAATAGTATTGAAAACACTTTTCACATTTTCAAATAATGCATTATATACAATGCGCTCTCTGTTGAACAAGGCAATCGATTTGCCAGGAGAGTTGCATAACTGTAAAGAAACGTGTTGATAGGACCATATACGATTTATATATCATTAAGACTGTACCAGCATTTACTCCAGTTGATCTTTTTTATCGAGTCAGAGAAATGTCCATACAACAAAAATCCAACTAATATACAATTCTGGCAAATTCATTTTACTTTTATATTTCATTTTATTCCTTTGTCATGTATTAAAAAAAATATATATATTTTAGTATATAACAAAGGGAAGAGAGAAAGACGGATTTCACAAAACAATCATCAATGAAACGTGCCCCCTATGTCCAGACCAAACTTCCTCTCAACTCTGCCTTTTAAATTATTGATTGCAATTCAGTTTCGAGTATAGTGCATATCCGCTGCCTCCAATATATGTATTCGATGGAGGGGGTCAAATCTCACCACTTCCAAGGAGTTATAAACATAATTGTTGCAATGAAACACATACCTCTATGTGCAGATGATCTAGACCCTTCTAGATCAATTTCTAAAAGTATGAATGGTGTGCTAAGAGTTATGATGGTGCCCAGCATATCACTTTGTTTACCTACAATCACTTGCCAAAACTCCCTTCGCATATATATACCCCATCCTCATTCTCTCTGGAGCATCTAGGACAATTCGAGCTTACGTTGCTGTTCCACATGTGTAGCCTACTCAGGGGCATAGCTTGATCAGTATGATTGGGGGTTGTGAGCTTCAGATTTCCCAACAATCACACAGGCCCATCTTGTTAAAGCACATTATATTAGAAGCAGTACATGAGACAGGCTTAGGGGCCAGTGGAAGGAAAGAGGAATGCGGATTGTTAATGGTACTTAAAATGCAATATTTGTCAAACAAATCAGCATTTTTTATGGCTTTCAAAACATAGGCAAAAGTGTGTGTTTTTGTGTGCATGTAAAAATCCAAGTTGAAATCCGACAGACACTTCACAATGCTACTGAAAGCACTTGTACACAACTATTTACTACAGAAATCATTTTTCAGAGGGATATAGCACCCCATGCACCCCTACCCCCTGGAGCTACGCCCCTGAGCCTATTAGGAGTGACATGTAACCTATTTGCTGTCTTTCACTGTTGCATTAGTAGATCAGCAGCTCGTATATATTTAGAACTTTGATTAAAACTTTGCAAGGTCATATCCGGTGTCACTACTGAAATGTATAGCCTTGGTCATCTCTTTTCTAATCCACGATTGAAACTGGGTAATTACTGTCTCAGGGGTGTATATATGTTTTTTATTGTTGCTATTTCGGGCTTACTTAAAATTATCAGTAACTCAACTTTGTCCCTGTAAATCTGATTTCATTATATAGGGGGTCATTCTGACCCCGGCGGTCTCAGACCGCCGGGGCCAGGGTCGGCGGGAGCACCGCCGACAGACCGGCGGTGCCCCGCAGGGCATTCTGACCGCGGCGCTTTGGCCGCGGTCAGTGCAGGAAAACCGGCGGTCTCCCGCCGGTTTTCCGCTGCCCGTCAGAATCCTCCAAGGCGGCGCAGCATGCTGCGCCGCCTTGGGGATTCTGACACCCCCTACCGCCATCCTGTTCCTGGCAGTTCGCCCGCCAGGAACAGGATGGCGGTAGGGGGTGTCGCGGGGCCCCTGGGGGCCCCTGGGGGCCCCTGCAGTGCCCATGCCTATGGCATGGGCACTGCAGGGGCCCCCGTAAGAGGGCCCCGCTTGTATTTCACTGTCTGCATAGCAGACAGTGAAATACGCGACGGGTGCAGTAGCACCCGTCGCACCTTCCCACTCCGCCGGCTCGATTACGAGCCGGCTTCATGGTGGGAAGGTCGTTTTCCCCTGGGCTGGCGGGCGGCCTTTTGAAGGCCGCCCGCCAGCCCAGGGGAAAACTCAAAATACCCGCCGCGGTCTTCCGACTGCGGTACGGTATTTTGGCGGCTCCCGCCGGGCGCGCGGTGACCGCGCCCGGCGGGAGTCAGAATGACCCCCATAGTCTCTTATTTGTAGATAGTTTAAAAAAAAACTGAGGCTGTTGAAAATCCTTTTTAGGATCAGTGGCACATGACAAGTGACTTTTCAATTTCAGTACAGCTCCCAATTGGCAGGTGAGATGAGTATGGTGAGATGCAAACAAGCACGTATTTACTGAAAATTCTATTAATATAGCAATTGATTTCCACATAAAATTGATGCGCCAGAATGCATGTGTGGTATGTTATGCAGTGAAACTCTGTCCACCTAATGCAGCTCAGGCAGCAAGTAGTACAAAGTGGACTCTATTCTGATGAATGTCCAAACTTTGAGTGGGATTGCTCATTTGCATTTGGTCTGTAGTAGCTCAAGACCTCTGGACCCAGAATGTTTCACAATGGCTGATTTCAATGTAGATCAAAAAGATTAACAAATGCTTTCCCAAAAGTATGTCTTATTTGATATGGAAATATGAGTGGAAAAAAATGTACTGCATCTGTTACTGATGTAGACATACATTAGGATATCCTTGAATAGTATTAGGTTGCACTATATAACACATATCCATTGTTAAAATATGCCTCTTATTGCTTGTTTAAAGTCAATTGGAGTTCTACAAGTATCTAATGGAAGGCTAAGAACAAATGTTGTCTAGCTGTAAACTCCGGAAAACACATACTTAAAGTTTAGAAATCCAGTAATAACTTTAACCTTGAATGCTTGCTAATTTAGATGTTGGACTTGAAAGCTAAGAAAAAACGTATTTAAAAGGATTTTGTCTAGTAGAAAAGTATAGTGAGTTTAGCACTCGTTCTGGTGTCAGTATGTAACGCGCAGGTCACAAATTAGAATCCCAAGAGGGCCCATAAGGCACTTTTCAATGCTAATAAAAAATTGTACTATAATGTAGGGAAGAAGTAACTCATGTAACATATACTGCTAACATGTGGAAAAACTGTAGTAACTGGCTATTACTACTGTCACTGTTATATAGTTGCGGTAATTTGTGCCTGATATTTGTATAGCCTATTTATTTTCATAATGAGCATATATGTGGCATTTAAGTCTATTTGTGTGTTCCCTGTGGTTTGTTTGCCAACGGTTGTAGGCCAAGTAATATTTTAAATCTTAGCTCATGTGCTTTGTTATTGCATTGTGATTGCTAGATGGCAAAGGTATATTTCCAGTATGGTTTTTGCTATACTTTAACTTTTTAAATGTGAACTACATTCTGTAATTTCCATATAGTACAATTATAATTAGAAACAAAATAAGCTAATGAGAATCAGTAAACGTCTTGGTGGTCCAACAGAAAGTAACCATTGACTACATGATCACTTAAATATATTTTTGAATGCCTATGGTCTACTGGAGCACAGAAGTCTGCAAAACAAAAACCTCTGTGATGAAGAAAGAAAAAGGCCGAGACAGATAGGATTGTGCAGATAAGCTGCAAAGGGGCCACCAAATTTGGCCCTGTAGTCACCTAGGCTTCTTTTGACAGAATCCAGAGACCAGTGATTGGTGCAGTGGCAACACAGCTTTATTGTGTCTGTCCCTTTCTTCCTATCTCTTTTGCTTGCTAAGGGCTGCTGTTTGGTAAATAAATCAGATGTAATTTGATAAGATGATCCATTCATGCTGGATATTTCAGTACTTAATCCAAAGGTTTATTTTCATGTGCTTCCCATGATTTTACCTTTCCAAACGCACTGATGGCTTTTTGAATTTATATTGTTGGTTCCCTTCTCATTATTCACTATTTTGTCAAATGGTCCTCCAAATGAAATGTATAATGTCTTAGTTGCAACTTCACAGACTGCAACATTTCCTTTTGAATTTATCTGCAGTATCAAAGATCTATAAATAAAAGAGATCACTCATAGTTCAGGTCTGCATGGCACCAAGTTGACCAACTTCTACAGTAAGTGCCATTAACCACATCTATTCCCACCTCAAAAGTTCTTATCCCAGTTCACACTGGTGGCTCCATTTCTATTATCTGAAAACAATCCTTGAAGGCAGCTAGAAAGTTCACCCATCAGGTACTGAAATTTCTACCTGTTCTCCAGTATTGGATCTTTCATAGATTCACATGCTTGAATCATCCCCGTCGTCGTAGTGGGAGTCCCACAGTATCTTTAATAAAGCAGTAGGTGAACTACCATAGGCCCTAATGGCAATGAACAGTCACTGTCATTAGGGCCTATGGTAGTTCACCTACTGAACCAAACATAACTATAACTAGTCAGGCGACAGCACCCTTGAGCTCTGCTCAAATCTCTACTTTTTCTCAGTAATCTGTCACCAGATTAGTTACCAGTTTGCTCTTCCTACAGATTTTGACTGGACAATATGTCCCAATTCCTCAAGAAAGGATATTTCAGAACCTGCAACACCTGTGGGAAGAAAAGGCTTCATTCTGATGACCCACACAAGCAGTGTATAAATTGCCTCCATCCAGAACACAAGGTGAGAGACTGTAAGATCTGTTGCATCTTTTCTCATAAAAATCTAAAGCACAGAGAAGGCAGACTTTTACTGTGTCTGCAAAAACAAAAATCTAGAGAGTGCCCCTCTTCTGAGGACAGTGATGCTTCTATACAGACCTCTCAGCCCCATAAGAGGCCTACATCCAAAGAAACGACCTCCGCAGAACCACCTGCAAAGGTTGTTTAAAAAATCTAAGCACACCTCTGCTGGGCACATAAAGAAGCAAGCGCACCTTCCTTCATCCTCTAAAAAAACATTCAATTTTTTCAGAAGGGTTCATTCTGAGCCTACTACTCCTTCTCTGAAGAAAGCACGAAAGCACTTCCAAAAAGTGCTTTACAATCCCTACAGTCGATGACAAAGATGAGGAAACATCTATTAGAATCGATAAAGAAATCCTCATTGACGAATGCACAGTCAGCAACACACTCTGCAAAGATGCGTTCACAGTAACGACAACAGCCACGTTGACCTTTACCACAGCAGTGTCTCTCATGATAATCTCTTCATCGCCACTATCATCAACGACGATCATCTCTGCAAAGATCTTAAAAAGACACGATTGACGGCCATCCGGACTCTCCGTCGACAACAAAAATCTCCGTCGACGAAGCAAATCTCGTCCACGTACTTTCAGGTACTGCCAACAATAACAGTACCGTCGCCGATGGACTTGTCGATGGTGATCCCGTCTATGCCGGATCTGTTGGCAATAATCAACAATGACACTGGCAGAAACCACAGAGATGACACCTCTAATGATATCGTAGATGACCCTACAGTCGACAATGCCGTTGACATCGTCTTTACCGCCGGCAAAGAAAACACCTGGAGATGAACAGAAAAACTCAGCAAACATCAGATTTCCTTAACTGAATTTAATTCCACTAAAGGAAAAGTCATCTGCATCAACAATTGCCTATACATACCTCTCCAAGATGGTATTACCATATCCACCAGCACATCTCTTGGATGAGCATGATGATGATGACTCTGAGGACAGAGGTCCTTTTGGAGTAGCTAGAAGTCCATCCCAACTGCATGTAAAGTGCCAAGACTTGAATGATGATGACAATGAGGCACAGTATCAGGATGAATACTAATCTGTGAGGGAGCACTAAACAAAACTTTGCACTTGTATAGCACACTACTCACCCGTTAGGGTCTCAAGGCACTGTACACATACCACTGTGGAACCCCTCCTGGCTTTACCCTGTGAGGCACCTAATCCTGGACAACCCCCAGGGTGAAGCCAGGCATCCAAGCACTGTCAGGGACATTGTGATGATTAAGCAAGCTATTGCCCAGAGTTACAGAGTGGGACCCATTAATTAGATGAGGCACCAATTGAGACCAAGACCCACCGAGGGCAGAATTGAACCCTGGTCCCGGGCCAGATTTCTGCATCAGGGTCTGCTGCTCTGACCATTGTGCCACACTTATCCACTTTACTCTGAGCCGTATCATCCACAATATCCTCAACAAGATCCCTCAATTCCAATGTAAATGTCACTTGTAACAGACCTGCAAAATATGCTCCATGATTATTATTGAAGTTTTCTACCCTCAGTTCATGCAACACCAATGACACAAACACCTAGACCAGTGTGAATACTACAAACTTCTGCATCAGTACCGTCAAGAGTTATGGACATGCCTGCCGCCCCTGTACCGGAAGTAACACCTCCCTTAGCTTAACCTCCACAAGAAGATCCTCAGTCTACAGATGAATAAAGAGAGGAGAGAGAAATATGGGATACTTACTACTTTACACCCAAATGAATGGGATGATTACCTAATTCCCACTCCATCTTCACCTATAGCGGTGCCAGTAGATTCACCGCCTGAGAACATAGGCAGATTCCACAATATGATGGAAAGAGCAGCCAAGCGTTTTTAACTCTCACTGCTTACTAAAGAAACAGACTGTTTTCTTTATGATTTTAAAGAGCCAGCTAAAAGGTCAGTGAGGGCTATCCTGATCATAGATTTTTTGTGGCAGGAGGGACTTAAAGCCATTAAAAACCTCACTACATTATCCACACAGATACCACACTTGGAGAAAAAATATAAAGCTCCTGAAGGTTTCACAACTTGTTTGATCTGACACCACAAACAAGAGTCCGTAGTGTCACAAGCGGCACAACATCACTCAAAGAACCCCTAGACACCAATTTGTTCTCCTCCCGATAGGAATGGATGTTGGCTAGACAATATTGGGAAAAAAATCCACCATGGCAGCCACAACAGTAAAAGCAGCAAATTCTCTAGCAATATTGGGCAGCTACAACCACTAGATGTGGCCTGATATGTCCACATGTATAGACCTGCTCCCAGAAGATACCAACCTGGAAACTAGAAAGATCCTCCATGAGGGGAAACGAATCTCAGCAGAAATAATCAGTTTTGCTATTGATGTCTCAACAACAAGATTTAGACAACTGACAGGTGTGGCAGCTCTCTGCAGACATGGTTGGTTAAAGTCCACCTTGTTCCGGCCAGAGATACAAAGTAAAATACTGGACATGTCATTCAATCGTGAGTCGCACTTTGGCAAACATGTGGATGACGCCTTACCGTCCATCAAGGAGGACATGGATACAGCGAAATCTCTTGGAACATTACAGTACAGGAAGCAGCCCTTTCGGGGAGCTTGAGCAAAAGGATCTTACTCCTTACAAGGTGGCTATCAACCCTACAGACAGCAATTTCAATGGGCCAGACATCTTATCGCCCTCAATATGCACAACAACAACACTATGGACTGCCACCAGCAGCAGCATATAAACATCGCACAAGAGGAAAACGTTCTGTCCGTGGCAGAGATACAAGCAGGAAACAATGACCTAGCAATGTTACTGACTACCCTCCCCTCTCCAACAACAAGAATTGGAGGCCGAATTCCAAACCATTTCCATCAGTGGTCCAAAACACCATCGTACAAGTGGGTTCCAGATATGATACCCAGGAAACACACCCTGGAATTCCTCCAGAAACCTCCACATATCCCTCCATCAGGATTCCCCCCACCCCACGATTAACACAACTCCTCAAGGAGAAATCCAGCATGCAAAAAAAGGAGAAATAGAAGTCCTTTCACAATTTCAGAAGGGGCTGGGGTTTTACTTCCATTTCTTTCTAATAAGGAAACCATCAGGGCATTGGCGTCCTATTCTAGATTTGCGAACATTAAACAAGTTTCAAAAGAAACAACCATTTGAATGGTAACACTTCAGGATATATTGCACGTCTTAAATGCTGGAGATCATATGACATCGCTGGACCTCCAAGATGCATATTTCCATATCCCAATACATCCAAACCATTGCCAATATCTCCGCTTTCAGATAGCCGGTACCCATCTACAATTCAAGACCCTCTCATTTGGACTAAAGTCAGCCCCCAGAACATTTACCAAGATGCTGCCCCCAGTGGCGGCTCATCTCAGACAACAGGGAATCCAAGTATTCCCATACTTGGACAATTGGCTTATAAAGGCTTCAACACCAACAACAAGCAACAATGGACACATCTGCCTCTCGCTATTCGAAAACCTAGGCCTCATGATCAACTATCAGAAATCAGATTTCCACCCCACAGCAACATTGACGTTCTTAGGGGTGGTTCTGGATATGAAACAAAACAAAGCATTTCACTCCCAGGACAGACAACTAAAGATTCGTCAGCTAGCTTACAAGTACATTTCAGTATGGACCTACAGGTCATTCATTAGAATGATTTCCTCTTGCATTCCTCTTGTCCAAAATTGCCGCTTACAGATGCATCCGCTTCAGGAGGAACTAGACAAACAGTGGCTTCAAGCGCATGGTTCCTTCAAGGATCGCATTCAGATAACAACAGAAATGAAAGCAGACATGTTTTGGTGGACAATACAATCAAATCTATCCAAGGGACTCTTGAATCTGCAACAAATTCCCAACTTCATCATAACGACAGACACTTCTCCGGATTTTTGGGGTGCCCACCTCACTCCCAGATTTGCAAATCAGTGGCAAGTGGAATCCAACAGAAATGAAGCTTCACAATAATCAACTACAACTAGGAGCTATTGAACTAGCACTCACATTTTTTTTTTACCCAAGATACAGCAATCAGCATTCCTTATACGAACAGACAATACCACCAGTATGTTCCATCTCAACAAACGGGGAGGAACAAAATCACTAGCGCTATCTCATCAGACACAGCACATTTGGAATTGGGCTGTACAAAATCAAATTTCTCTCAAAGCAGAATATGTTCCGGGAGTGTCCAGCCTCCAAGCAGACTCGCTAAGCAGAACAAGCTTTCCGTATCACGAGTGGGAACTAGACCAACAAGTTCTCAATGTGCTCTTCCAAAGATGGAGCAGGCTGAACTTAGATCTTTTTGCCACAAAGGAGAACAAGAAATGCCTATTCTATGCAAGCTGGCATCCCCAAGAAGGATTGTGGGGAATATGTTTTCGATGAGATGGTCATGAATATATGCTTACGCTTTCCCCCCAATCCCGTTGATCCAAAGGGTCCTCAACAAAATGAAGACAGAAGAGTGCTGCGTCCTCCTTATTGCCCCCAGATTGCCCAGACAATTCTGGTTCACGGAACTCCTACTACTTTCAGAACAACCACATGTCCAACTCAAACAGACACCAGCTTTACTGACTATGAACCAGGGCCAGGTCAGACATCCGGACCCGACATCTCTACACTTATCAGGCTGGCTCCTGAATTCAATGAAGTCTCCAAATTAGACATTCCGTCAGAATGCAGAGAAATACTTGCCAAAGCGAAGGTGGATACAACCAACAAAACATGTACATTTCAGTGGAAATGCTTCTGCCTATTGTGTGTAAATTCAAAGATTCACCCTCTCACATCGCCACTGGAACACATACTCCCATATCTGCTCCATCCTGCTAAATCTGGATTATCTCATTCATCCATAAGAGTACACCTGGCAGCAATTTTCAGATTCAGATGTTCTCACAATGCTCCTTCTTTGTGGTCTAATTGAATGGTGAAACAATTACTCAATGGCCTCTTTAGAGTTTTCCCTCCTGTACGAAAGCCTCCTCCATTGTGGTATCTTAATGTAGCATTAGTACAGTGCATGAAATCACCAATTGAGCCCATTCACAAATCAGACTTAAAGTACCTTAGTTGGAAGACATCACTCTTACCTGGCCCTCACATCTGACAAAAGAGTAAGAGAAATTCATGCCTTTACCATCAAAGACCTTTTTCTTCAATTCACATTGAACAACGTTATACTGTGAACAAATCCTAAGTTTATCCCAAAGCTTCCATCAGACTTCCATCTTAACGAGCCAGTAGTCCTGCAAACATTCTTTTCGAATCCCCAAACAACCACAGAAAAATCACTATAGTCTCTGGATGTAAAGAGATGTCTACATAGAAGACAACAGATATGCAAAGCAGACCAGCTGTTTGTAGCATATGGGGGTGTCAGAAAAGGTTTTCCAGTATCAAAACAGACAATCGCCAGATGGATTGGACTAACTATATAATTTTGTCATTCGCAAGCTGGACAGCCGCTACAAGACAAAGTTAAAGCCCAGTCCACCAGGGCCGTTTCCACAACTACCGCTCTTTTTGCTGGAGTACCTATCCAAAATATATGCCGTGCAGCAATGTGGTCCAGCAGACACACATTTATGAAGCATTATTGTCTGGATGAAAGCATAAGACTGATGTGGCAGTTGGACAGGCAGTGTAAGACATCTCTTTCATTAAGGTGAGCCTCTTTGATTTTTTTCCCACCATCCGCTAAATCTATGCTACAATGACATAATTATTAATATTATTGTTATTATCATTATTATTATTGTTATTATTATTAGTAGTAGTAGTAGTATGATAATTTTGAATATAGCTTGTTATTCTGATTCAAGCATGTGAATCTATGAAAGATCAGATAGTGGAGAAGAAAATTAGTTACTTACCTGTAACGGTGGTTCCACAGTATTGGTATCTTTTATAGATTCACATGCGACCGACATTCCTCTCTTTAGAGGCTCCCCTCAGGCATACAAATAATTATTTCACACTCGTACTACAAAATCTGAGTGACTCAGCCTCTGCTGGGAGTATTCTTGAGGGTGCCATCGCCTGAATGGTTATAGTTTAAGTTTGGTTCTTTCTTTTAGAAAAGGACATAGATAGGCTATGGCAGTGACTGTTCATTGCATTAGGGGCTATGGTAGATCACCTACTGCTTTATTAAAGATACCGTGGGACTTCCACTATAACAAAAGGGATGATTCAAGCATGTGAATCTTTGAAAGATACCAATACCACAGTTACAGGTAAGTTACAAGTTTTCTTATAGTAGTGTAATGATGAGCAAATACCAGGGCTAGCATATGGTCTAAGTTTTAGCTGAGGCTGAGCTACTGTTTGGTGCCCTTTATGGAAGATTTACAGTCAACAAATATCTGTTCGTTCTAAGATTGTAGGTTTGTTTCGTTCAACACAGGATTGTTAGTAATATCTAACATATCTGTCAATAGTCTCTTTAGAATTCACATAATCTGTCCTTCCTTAAAGGTGTCCGTAACTAAGTGAGATGAAGATGCTTTGCAAATGACCCGAGTGTATCTTCACATTTTGTTTTAATGAGAGGAAGGTATTGTTGTAAGGGAGGTGGGATTTGTCCTGCTGAGTAGCTGTAACATTTGAACTGACAGGAAGTTGAACTTGGAAGCAAGGGACACGGCCGCAAACCTAAAGTCTGATTTTGTTTATTTTATTGACCAAAGGTCGCTGTTTAGAAGATTCATGCCCTCTATTTGTAAACATTGTTGTAAGTCCTATATAGACTATGTCATGTATAGGAGCAGTGATAGTTTGTGTGAGTCACTGATTGTTTTCACAATAGTTCTTTGTATATGTTTACTGGAGTGAAATGAGAAACTATTAAGTGAACCCACAGCCATTCTTGCTAGATTTTGAGCCTAATCTGCAAAATGCCTGTGCAATCCTGTATTCTTCAGGTGTGCTCACTGCATGTAATGCTCTGCTTGGTTTGCATGACATTTGCAAATTTCAAAATGGTCCAGTCAGGCGGTACCCAGATGCTATATTCTGGGGATACAGACCAGGCCTCTCGGAGGTGCAGATGTGAAAATGTTGCAAGTTACATAAGCCTGCTACAAGCAACTGTGTTTTGTTCTTCTCCCCTTGTAGAGAACACTTTATTTCTCATATAGATATTCATATGTTACTGCCCTCTTGATCGTACACGTGTTTTACTTGCTGCAAAGTTTCCTAACACTTTCTTGAGAGAGAACACCTAAGTTTCCCTATAAAGTATTGTACCAATCCTACTAAAAGTTGAACAATGTTACTGATCTAATTTTGTTACCCAACCAATCCGTCCCACAGCAAGCATCTCTCTGTCCCTCCTCATCTCTCTTCGACATCCCGTGCAGAGTTCTAGTGCTTTCATTTGTATAGTAAATAATCCTTAAGAATTTCAAAAGTGGAGGTTCAGACTTTTATGATGTAGACTAGTACTAAGCAATAGAACTTTTTTGTTCAATTCTTTTTTGTACAGTTTGACATATAATTTTTATTTTATGTTGTTGATGTTAAGAAAATGTACCCTTTTCTACAAAAGTATGCAGTATATATCATTTCCATCTATTTATCATGGTTTTTAAGGTATTTCTATAACCATAGATTACTGCTTCATTAAACCATGCCATATGCAGGGCTGATATACTCGGAGAGAACATTGCACCTGTTACTATTCCATTTAGTTGAAAGAAGAATGATCTATTCAAGAGGAAGTTATTATTTGGTGAGTGCTATTTCAGCACAATTGAGAATAATCTGTCTGGACATGTGGCATAAATCAGAAGAATGTTCTTCTAATGCTGACTGCTACGCATGCAATAAAGGAGTTTTTTTGCCTAAATCTTTTTTGCACAGAATGCATACAATGTTTTAGTTAGTGTTGTTAAAGTTAAGAAACGTAGGTATTGTGTGACCTTTTCAGATCTGATTCACATCAAAAGTATGCTTTTGATATATCCTTTCCTTGTTATGGTCTTAAAATTATCGCTTTAAATGCAGATTACTGTTTAATCAATTTGTGCAATATATAGATTCCCTATACTCTGGCCTCACATAGCACTCATTGCATTTTCCTTTATTTGAAAGCATAACTCACTCTGCAAGATTCTTTTATGTTTGGTGAGTGCTATTTCGCACAGTGGAGAATAAACTTTCTGAGAACACGTGAGGTATGAAAGGACTCTTCTGAAATAAGGTATACTAGTGCAAAAAGCATCTACATCTAGTGTTTCCCAAAATACGTTCGTTGGGATCAGTGAACATACTTCTAGATTTCTTATTTAATTTCGTTTCTGAAATCCAGTTGTGTTTTAAAGGCATCGAATATTGGGGCATTCATGTCCTGCCTAAGGTATCCTCACACTTTACCTTGTCTGGGCCTCAGTAAGATTTCCTATCAGAACTCATAAGTCAGTGAAAAACAACAGATGTAAGTGTGTATCAATAGTGGATATTCAACTATAACACCGCTGTAGCACAGGCCTTTAGAAAAGTTACATAGTGCAAACCAAAGTTACTGGACAAAACTAAATACCAGGACCATGAAACTATACATAAACGTCCCTGGGGTCACAGGAGTAAGAATCTTATGTTCTGTTGTAAAAAATTGGAGCATCTGTATCTGGACCCCAAGCAGAACTTGCCAAACCTCCCCTTTGCTTGAAAAATGAAGTGGCGTAGGTTGAACCCATAAGATGTCCCTGGATTGCAGTACCCTTTAGAGGCTTCACTTGACGTTCCTCTCTGAGATATGTATGGTGCTGTGTATGCTTCAAATTGGTCCCAAACCCTGCTGCCTAGAACTGTAACAAAACATCCTTGGTTGAACTGTGGTTTCCTTGACCAAGAGAGGGCTAGTGTCACCGCCATTATAGGCTCCCCACAATGGCACAGTGAAAGCTAATAAAGAAAGACTTTACAGCCATTACCAGCCACAGGTTTACATAATGTGAAGTGGGTGTAACACGGTGCATCGCTCCATCATTGACAGCATATTAAGTGTGCATGTTCATGCCCTTCTGTGCCCAGCACATCATAGATCAGGCTGAGGATACAGAAAATATATGTCTTTAAAACTAAATACAATTTGTGCTTTATATGCTGCCTGTTGCAAGAAGGGGTCATTTTAGACGTCTCAAAAGCCCCACCAAAAGGCTGTTCTGCAGGTATTCTGTTCGCTTTTTAGCAAGATGAACTGTCCCTTGATCATGCAGTTATTCTGCTACTTTTCAACGCACATAGATAATTTGTTTCTTTGAAGACAAGAATACCCTGTGGTAAAGACCCAGAGACAACAGGGAGAAACATAAACGCTTGCCTCTCTTTATATATGTTTTTAGGTTGAGCATAGCAGCGCTCAAGCGCTGCTTTTCTGACATCTTGGTATCTATGTAGGCTTTTAACCACGCTTTCCTCATGCCCATTACTTCCACTTGTTTGTTGGCTTGCCTTTAAAAAATCCTTTGTTATCATCGGTAAATGCTTTATGTTTGTCCTTCCTTGGAGCGGTTTTGTTACCGTCTTGTGGACCGACCCTGTTACATGGATAATTGCACATTTGCCGATATGTTTGATTGCGAGTCAACTTCATTTTCCTTTTGTGTGTCTCCTTTGCGAACACGCTTATGGCGGCAGTGGCGCTTAAAATCAGCTTGCTTATGTCAACTGTTGTACTTTTCATTTTTCCATTCATTTTCAATGTATGTGGCAAGAAAAGTCCAGTTAGAAATTTACAACGCTAATAGCTCTAACTCGAGCAAACATGAGATCCATTGCCTTGCAAATGCTTGTTGTATACATACATTACAGGCCGGCAATCATACATTTACATAGAAGTGCTGGAGGTGCAGATTACACAGAGTCACAGTATCTTGTACCGTATTTACAGGTGCAGGTTGTGAAAGAGGTGAAGCTCAAATTAGAAGCTTGACAGATTTGTGTTTGGTTGCCTGATATGGCTGCTGCTCGGTCAGTCTAAGAGAATAGCAAATAGGATGCTGCCTCAAGAGCTACACTGTTTGCTGTTATCATCCAATCAGGGGCTGGTACTTGATATAAAACCACTTTGTGAACAAATGTGCTAATGATACTGGCAGCCATACCCAACTCTCTTAGGGGATTTGGCACGCAGAGAGTGTACATAATCCTACTTCAATCATTTATGGTACCCTACAAAGTGAGGACAGACTGCACCCACAGCATGTACAAGAAACAATGCTTTCTTTAGAAATGTCATTGTTCGGATTATATGTTTTGTGGAACAGCTATAATTTTGTATTCCATGTTTGATTCTTACGAAGAGATTTTAAGATTTTGGAGGCTTATAATGCAAAAATAACAATGTGACACATGTCATATATCACTGTACAACGCTGCATATGACCAGGAAAGTATGTTATTCAGACGTACTGGTGTTCTGCTGCCTGGTTTTGTTCAGCATATCCAAGACGTAGTGTGATACGGTCGCTCTTTGGTTAACTGACAGTGATGAGCAGAGCTTTGTAGTGTTGCACGATATTTAAATAGTGTTTAAAGGCGTACATTAATTATTTAACAATGTATAACCAAGGAATCCATAGTTTATTTAGTTTTGATTAATTAGTGCATGTTTATGTGATGGAATAAAGAAGAGAGAAAAACCAAACAAATAAGCACAGCGATGTTAGTTAAACATTCTGTTTATTAACGTAGTTGAAATTAAAACACAGATAATTTTCCTTTAGATGATGGGGAACAAATCAAAAGTAAACTAATGGAACAAATTACCTTGTCAAGTTTTTAGTGACATCATATGGTAAAAACTGTTCATAAAAATATATAATATTTTTGTAATCATTATAAAACCAGCTTTAAACCCATGGATCATGAAGAACATCACTTGGACAGTAGTAACCACTTACAGTCTTGTGCATAGCTAATAAGTTTGAAACCTTCAAGATGAGGACTTTAGGGACTTCAGCAGTTGGACTGCCAGATCTCAGGAGGCCCTGTCCAACACCCCCTGGCTAAGGACCAACTATCATATTTAGAGATACTCACATGCATGATTGTTGCAGCTATTCCACTTTCAGTAGGATAATATGCCATGCCAGCAGCCATGTCAAAGCAAAAGACAAATGCCCTGACACATGGGGAGTCATTCCCATGTGCATCAGCAACATCTGAACATTTTCCATACTAGGACCTTCATCTGGTAGATGTATATTAGGAGTCTCAGGTATACATGTAACATGTGGCTGTCCCACGTGAAAAAAAAGTGGTGATCGGGGCTACCACCATTATGACCCGACAGTCCAGGGAAGAAATCATTGCCAGGTCAAGGGTTTCTGCCAGCAAAGATGCCTGAGTTTCCGCAGATGGACATTCTGTGGTTTTCCCATCTCTAACTCAGGCAGGACAACACTCTGACAAATTCAGGGTTCCTCCACCTCATTTGTGTGTGGAGATAGCTGGTTTTACATCAGAGTCTGAGCCGACTCCTCCAGTGGAAGCCCTTAATCTGGCAGCCTGTCTGTTACTGGTTCCCCAAGCTATAGTGATGATTGCCTGCCATGTTTAGGGTGGGGCAACTGTCCATTGATGTTCCTGCCCTGGAGTGCCATGGAAGGGTGTTGGTAGCAGGGAAAACATTCAGTGGCCCCCAAGAGCAGGGGGGAAAATGTGTGTGCGTGTCAAGGTCATTGCTTTTTGTTTTTCAGAAACAAACTCCACGTAGCATTTACTGCAGTTTCTGCACTGGCGGTTTGCAGTAAAAGCTTTAGAAATCAACCAGCGGGCAGGCAGGGACCTTAAAATAGGGGAGACAGCTCTCTGCCAAAGTAGCAGAGGCCAAACCTCTTCTGGCCCCTTGCCTGGCACTAAATGTGGGTGATGTCATAAGGGTCATGTGAGGTTGTGTGCTTATCATAGGCTTGATGTTCTGCGTACTCAGTGATGGTAACTCTGATCTTCTCTGATGGGTTTGCAGCACAATATTTGTGGTGGGCTGAGGACATCAGTGACTAACCAAATTGTGCTCTGTCTTTTGCTTCAGGTAATGGAATTTTACTGCCAGGCCTGTGAAACAGCGATGTGCCAGGACTGCACAGAGGGCGAGCATGCCGAGCACTCCACGGTTCCCCTCAAAGACGTGGTCGAGCAGCACAAGTCTGCTCTACAGGTCCAGCTGGATGCTATTGAAAAGAGGTACCGTGGATATCAATGATTCTAGATGCAAGTATCAAACTCATGTTATCATAATGTCCGCTTCAAAATAAGGCAATTTTGTTTCCACTTTGAAATGACGGATTGCTGTAAAAAAAAGGGACAGAAGAGCTATGTTCTCTTGAAGTATACATTCGTGAATACATCTGTAAAAGAAAGGATAAGAAAAGGACTACTCCAAGTACCCTCTTATTGTGACGTGCTAATAATAAAAAACTCAAACAGTAGGAATCCTCCTTGTCGTATTTTTTCTCTTGCTGACAAAAGCTTGGTCTGTGAGGGAAGGCGTTTTGATGGGAGTTTAGAATTGTCCATTCTTAACGACATAGGCATCAAAGACTATTGCATCTTGCATCATCTTTTTCATTGTTGCATCAATGAAAAATGTATCTTCGTTTGAGATTCAGTACATTTCTTCACCTGATGAGCTATTAAGAAGGGATGACATCATTGCTGCTATGAGACATGGGTTCCTTTACACCTTGTCCCTCACTAGTCCCCACAGCATCCTCTTGGGGTCTACTAGGAAGCCTCGGCAGATAAAGTTAATTGGGATTTGTCCTCCGGCTATTCTTGTCTCATGTCATCTTGTGCATCTTCTTCAGAGCTTAAGGCAGAGGGGAAGGAAAAAGGCTTCATTCTCCATTCTTTGGGTATGATCGCTGTGCCTGGCCGTATGAGGTAGTCCTGGCATAATCTGTCGGTACCTGGGTTATGCGCAGCAGTACGTGACATGTGAGGCGCCTGGCATATGTTTGCATATTTAGCCTTCAGGTCGCCAGATTATTATTGTTGTGGAAGGGGTGCCTATGTGATATCCGTTCTTTGTAGAAAGCGGCTTTTTATGCATAACCCATACCATAAAGTGTAATAGTTGAAACACCATGTTTTCTTTTCACTGGAGAAAATAATGATTTGCTTGAGCCCTCTGAGGATTATAATGGTACTAAATAATATTTCTCCTGTAATGGTAGAATAATGTTATGCTTTAATACACACCCTGACGTGCATAGGTAATGCTTGTATTTTCCTTTACCCCATAACCCTTTGAGGAGTTGCAAATGCTATGGTTTGGGTGTTCTGTGACAACAATAAATGTCAGATGATACTAATTGAAGTGAATCCCCAAAAGACGGTGGGCAAATATTTGAAGCAAAAAAAAAAAAGAGCTAAAATACAGGTTAATAACTGAAAGATAGAAAATTGAGTGACTGTTAAAATGCAGGATCGCGAATCCTGGTGAAGGTGGGAAGCTACAACAACCGTGTCTCTCCCACACTCCCCCAGGCATTAATTTGTTGCACTGGTCGACTATGGAGTAGCATGTGCTTTTCAGCTGCATGTGCATTGAGCACAAAACACTTCATTGATAGGGCCCTCGATTCCTGCATGCTAAAAATGTACATTACACACTTTCAACAGCCCTGTAATCCTTGAAAGAGAGTCCTTGGTCCTCCTAAGGAGTAGTATCCAAACTGGAGCACTGCAGCAGTAGCAAAAAATACCATGTTAATAAAATGGCAATGAACTGCAGTAAACGTGTTTTGCCATCCTTTGTAAGGTATGTTTATGACTCTGTAGAGCTTCCTTCATCTTCCAAGAGCCACTCGCACATAATCCTGTCATAATTAAAATCTGGACTGAAATTGAATTGATGAGCGCTGAGCTGCTTCCGGATTCGTGTTCTTTTGAACCCACCAAGCCACCTGTTTCCGCTGGAGTCAGTAGCAGTACTCCCCAGAATACGTTCCTCCCTCATATCTCTCTGTAAATATGAGGCCTCCAGCACCCTTCTTTCTTAGAAAGGAATCTTTTTCCAGCCCACTTTGTTTTACGCAACCCTCTGTCGACACAAGTTTTGTTTCTCCTCTACCCGTTGGACCTGAGGACTCTGGCATTTCACACTACTGAATTAGTTACTCACTTTGAGCTCCTTATAGGGTCTCTTGTCACTGAGCATCGGGAATGGGGCATTGCAGAGCTTATGGGATCAAGGTTTTGAGGCAGGATACTACGGTAGAGTAAGCATAGATAATTTTGGGATGACAGTAGTAGTGATTAAGGGAGAACAGATTAGCACTGCTTGAAAGACACAGAACAAGCCTTTTACAGCTAGATGAAAACTCACAGAAGGGTGCTTTTGAAGGTGGTGGGCAGATGGTGCTCTAAAGTGTGAGGAGTTACTAGTTCCCGATTTTGTATGAAACTGACACCCCGGAGAAGAAGGCATTAGGGAAGGAGGCAAGCTGAAGACAGTTGCTGTCACCTCATTTACTGAAGCAAGCTGTGGGGATGGTGAAACCGTAATGATGGCGGAGCCTGGGCCCAATAGTGTGAATGCCAGTACAAACATTGGTGGCAACTCACACTTGTTCATGCCCTCTTATGCTACTCGTGGAAGGTTCAAGCTGAAGGAGTGTGTCTTTTGAGGGAAGGCACAAGGTGCCCGCTGTTCATATCCCTTTTTTAACCCTGAAGCTACTTATTTCCAGTAAAATTCACATGACTAAGCCAGCATGTGTCTAGTCTAGGTAGGTGATAGAAAGCCTTATATCTGAAAGGCCGGACTGGAAATTAAAATCATCCCATTGACTAATGTTTATTCCAGCATCACACTGCAGGAGGCCAAGACTAAAATCGTGATATGGGGGCTGGCTTTGTCATGGCAGCCCATCAAGTTCTGAAAGCAGCCAACCCATCTTGCAGACCACCCTGAAAATGCTTGAGTATGAGGCCCAGACTGATCTTCAGTATAACAGTCTGTGCCTGACCACCCATTTCTGTATATAAAGGTACCACAGAAAAAAAGTGAAAAAGAGAGGTGCTATCTAGTTTTTCCGAATTCTTAGCTCTGCTAAGTACAATCAATGAGTAGTGGACTACAAGATTAATATTATTTGTTTCAGGAGCCATGCCATCTTGATGACATATTGTTGATATGTGTATCTACTGATATTAACACATTGCTTGATTTCTTTGTCTACAGGCTTCCTGACATTGATACTGCACTTCGGTTGATGTCTGAAATCATCCATCAATTAGTCAATCAGAAGGCCAGCATTGTAGATGAAATTCACTCAACTTTTGATGAGCTCCAGAAGACATTAAATGTGCGAAAGAGTGTTCTGCTAATGGAACTGGAGGTGAACTACGGCTTGAAACACAAAGTAAGGAAACCAATTCTGTGCAAAGTCTGCTCAAGCATGACTGACTGAACTGTAAAAAAAATATAGGGGTGGCCCCTCTGCTTTGGCAGAGTAGGGCCACCCCACTGCTAAAAGGCAGAAAAATAATAAAAGTACTTTATTAGCATTTTATTTTTCCGCTTACGGAGGGTGGGGCGGGGCCTGCAAACCCCAAGTCACCAGAGAGGAGGAGTAGTGGTGGTGCGCTCTAAGTGCCAGTTTGTCCGTCCGTCCATGGCCAGCGAAACTGACATGTACACTTAGAACTCTCTACCCGAGCTGTATTTTACTGCTGGGTGAGACCAAGCGCCAGCTCCCACTCCCTCCCTGAGCAGCATTTCAGCCCACTCACGCCAATTCCGGCTCTTCTCTTATGCTGTGTAACAGCATGAAAGATGCACCTGGATTGGGTAGGGAGAGGAGCAGAGAAGCACCGAGGCGGCGTCTGGCAGCGCAGGTATGTTTTTTTTCTTAATGTTTTATTCCTCTAGGGCAAGCTGTCAAGTTGAATGACATTTTGTGCTAAACATGATAGTGCCTGCCATACTGAAAACTTCTCATCATTCGGTCAAAGAGTGAAGCTGTGTCACTTTCAAGGCCATTACCATCCCAAAAACAAAACCACAGCAAAATAAAAAAAAATGAAAATATTTGTCAAAAATTGTTTGGAATGATTGTAGATTTAGCTTTTTTCATTGTTTCGAAAACCTTGCAGTTTGATTTGAAAATCACAAGGCAAAGGAGGAGGTGGGGTAAGAGGAACAATGCATCGGGGCGCAGGGGGTTTAAAGGAAGTCACTGGGATGTGTGAGAGCAAGGCAGCGGGTGAACGAAAACCGTTTAGCCATGCACCTCTTTAAAGAACCTTAGATCACAACATTGCACTATTTTGTGACTCGAACAAGTGTTTTTCTACTGTCTAAAGTGGTATTTTAGTTTTTTCAGTGTTAACAAGCAAGAGCAGGACTTAATAAACTCAGATGAACCATAGTAGTAAGTGAGCTAGCTGAAAGGTGGAGGCCAAAGAGGACCATGGCCAGGGTGGGTGGGCCGGTAGCTCAGATCTGCCATTACAATCTATGTATCTTTGTAATTATGGTATTAAACAGGCTCCCTGGTGATCTAGACTGCTAACCTTCAACCCCTTCATTTCCTCACTCACAGTGGACCATGGAAGCAGACAGAAACTAGTGTTGCCACCAAACGGAATAGCCAGAGAATGGTGTTGGGAAAAGCCCTGAAGAGGTTATGAAGTTTGACTTTGAGGCCTGATACATTGCTATGAATTAATGACAAAGTGGAGATTCATCTATTGAATAGTAACAGATTGGATAGAAGAGCTTTAATACAGACATCCCCACATAACATAACCAAGGGTGTTACAGTACATGGGGATTATAACGAGGTGGAAAGTTGTGCCACTTTGGGGAAAGTTAAAAGGCTAAATTAACTAGGGGAAGCTACACTAGCACTGCTGTGTTATTGTGAATATTATCCTCTAAACATGCCCTTATTTTGCTGTTCATAATGACGTTGTTTCTTACAAAACTTAAGGCCCAACAATGCAGCAATCTTTCTTTGAACTTGTGCATCCACAGTTGCTATGCCCGAGTGTAGAGTTGTTGAAAGTAGTATGTAATACATTTCATGTTGATAACCATTATTTCGCCCTCTCTTCAGGTCCTTCAGACTCAGCTGGACACCTTGCTGGAGGGACGGGAGAACATCAAAAGCTGTAGCAGCTTCACCTCCCAGTCACTCAACCACGGAACAGAGACTGAGGTCTTATTGGTAAAAAAACAGATGAGTGAGAAGTTGAATGACCTGGCTAGTCAGGAGTTGCCGCTGCAGCCACATGAGAATGATCAGCTCGACTTCATTGTGGAAACAGAAGGGGTCAAGAAGTCTATTCACAATCTGGGGACAATTTTGACTACCAACGCAGTGGCCTTTGAAACAGTGGCCACAGGTGAAGGCCTGAAACAGACTGTGATTGGCCAGCCGATGTCACTCACAATAACGACTAAGGACAAGGATGGAGAGCTCTGTAAATCTGGCAGTGCCTATATCACAGCTGAACTAAGTACACCCGATGGTAGTGTAGCCGATGGCGAAATACTGGACAACAAAAATGGCACTTACGAATATTTGTACACAATTCCAAATGAAGGAGACTTCACTCTCTCAGTCAGACTCTATGATCAACATATAAGGGGAAGCCCATTTAGGCTTAAGTTAGTGAAGTCCACAGACGTGTCGCCCACCACAGAGGGGGTTAAAAGGCGGGTGAAGTCACCTGGGAGCGGACATGTGAAGCAGAAAGCTGTGAAGAGGCCGGCCAGCATGTACAGCACCAGCAAAAGGAAAGAGAACCCTATTGAAGATGATTTGATCTTTAGAGTAGGTAAGGGGTTAGTCTTTTATTGATTACATTGTTGTATCTGTATGCCAAGTCCATGTCATTCATCATTCTCCTAGAATTAAGGGTTGAAAATCCAAAACCCATGTGCCACTGAAAAAGGAATTGCTTGACTTTTGATTAATGATCCGGTTCCACCTCTGCTGATCCACGTTGTGTTGTTATGAATTAGTAAGTAATGGATGAATGCATACTGAGTAAGTAATGGATGAATGCATACATAAATAATGACATTTACAAGGTGCTCTTTAAATTGGTGGAGATCTCCTAGTGGCAGTCTTAATAATGATGGAGAAAAGTCACGTTTTCCAAGGCTGCCTCAAAGCTGGAGAAAGTGGGTAATGCCCTAAGCCGTGGTGGAAGAGAAATTCACAATGTATGAGAGGCAACTGAAAAAGCTCTACTGTCCCATGATTTGACTCACACCTACATGCTACTAACAAATCTTGACCCTGACTACATAGGGAATGATTCGGCATACAGTGGGACAGCCACCGGTGTAAAAAGTTGGCCCTAAGTGATGTGAACTCCTGAACATCCAGCAGGCTATATTAAACATGATCCACCACAGCGCCTACTGATTCTAACAGAATGTCTCTGTCACACATAACCTTGTTCTATCTAAACTCTCCCACAAGTCGTAACTTGCCACATTAGCATCCTCAACTGAGAAAGTCATTACATGGCATGCACAGGTCACTTAATCTTTCAACCACTGTCCCCCTGAGCTGTGGAATACCACCTCAGTCTACAATAAACGTACCTGTCCCTACAAACTCTTTTACTGCTCCAATCTGCAACTATTCTCGCTGAACCCTGGATCTCTCTATTCAGTAAGATCATGGCTGAAGCCTTGACATTTTCTTCATTATACTTTCACTCACACCACGGCTGCAGAGTATTGACAATTTCACTAATAATATCAACTAGGAAGCCCAGGATTTGAATATGTGTTCCTTAGAATCCCTGAGCATTGCATAACAATGTCTATCTTTTTCCCAGATTAAACTTTTGATGAGTCATGTTTTCTCTCATTACGTACATCTCCTCCTACCATGATGTATTATTTGATATCGTATTTTTCATTTCATAAATCATCCCTACTCTTTTTTGTATCATTCTAATGCATGTAGTTGAGCCTCACATTGCATTCTTGTTTCTGTCTCAACATGGGGATTTATTGCTGAGAGAGAACAACACAAATGCCTTTGACACATGGGACGTTTTCTCTCTGTACATCAGGTGCATTTCTCTCTTTTCCTGCCCTTCCACCTCATGCCTCGTATGGTGGCCTGTGCAGGAACAATCAGTGATGATGACCCTGTCATAAAGATACAGGACATCCGCCTCTGTGTCCAGCACACTACGGTTGGCGAGCTCAAGAATTTCCAACAGTGGAACCATATGAGGTTCCAGGATCAGAAACCTTGCTGATTTCCCACCTCTTAATGGTCTTAATTGGATGGGGGCTCTTTGTGGTGGCCAGGAGGGAGCCTTACTAATTTACATCAGGACTCCTACAAACTCAAAATGGCTCCCATTGGAGACTAGGCACACAGAGATAGTGCTCACTGGAAGTTTACACATTTAGGGGGTCATTCCAACCCTGGCGGTCATCGACCGCCAGGGTGGATGACCACGGAAGCACCGCCAACAGGCTGGCGGTGCTTCCCTGCCCATTCTGACCGCGGCGGTAAAGCCGCGGTCAGAAAAGGGGATCCGGCGGTTTCCCGCCAGATTTCCCCTGTCTGGGCTGAATCTCCATGGCGGCGCTGCAAGTGGAGAAGTGTGGCACAATGGTTAGAGCGGCAGACCCGGAAGCAGAGATCTGGCTCAAGACCAGGGTTCAAGTCCCGCTTCGGCAGGTCTTGGGCTCAATTCCCTTGGACCAGATAATTCTCGCCTCGGTGCCTAATCTAATTAATGGGTCCCACTCTGCAACTCTGGGCAATAGCTTGCTTAATCTCCACAACAGCGCTTGGATGCCTGGCTTCACCCTGGGGGTGCCCAGGAGTGGGCACCTCACAGGGAAAAGCCAGGAGGGGTTCCATAGCGGTATGAGTACAGCGCCTTGAGACCCTAACGGGTGAGTAGTGCGCTATACAAGTGCAAAATTTACATTTACATTTTACATGGAGATTCCGACCCTCTTCCCGCCACCCTGTTTCTGGCGGTTTTTACCGCCAGGAACAGGATGGCGGGAACGGGTGTCGTGGGGCCCCTGCACTGCCCATGCCACTGGCATGGGCAGTGCAGGGGCCCCCTAACAGGGCCCCAGCATGATTTTCACTGTCTGCTTAGCAGACAGTGAAAATCGCGACGGGTGCAACTGCACCCGTCGCACCCCTGCAACACCGCCGGCTCCATTCGGAGCCGGCTTCTGGGTTGCAGGGCCTTTCCTGCTGGGCCGGCGGGCGCCCGCCGGCCCAGTGGGAAAGCCAGAATGGCCTCCGCGGTCTTTTGACCGCGGAGCGGCCAATTGGCGGTTTCCGCTTGGCGGGCGGCGCCCGCCGCCCGCCAATATTGGAATGACCCCCTTAGTATAGACCCAAGAATTCCAAGCACCAAGATAGAGATGGAGAGACGGCTGACAGAGATCTGGTGTAGGAAACTATACACCAAGATGACAAGAAGTAATCTACAAAATGTACTTGTTGCCACTTTTCTGTGGCTATCCATAAATATTGAACAAGAAAGTCTGACGAGAGTGATTCTGCTAAGTGATAAGGGGCCTACTCACAAAGGGAAATCTAGAGATGAGTAACCCAGCATATGTACATGTACACTTATGCTTTGTAGTAAATACACTACTTTTGGCTATTTGCCATTTCTGAATATAAATTAAGAACAAAGTGCAGACTTACAAGTCTCCATGCCCAGAAAGAGGGGGTGGAGTCAGCTTCAGAAGTGTGAAGTTACCATAGCCAAAAAGGAACTAAAACAGAAATAAATATACTCCAGCTCAGACCTGGAGTAACCCCAGCACTATAGATGGACAACCACTGGGACTACAACACCCTTCTATAGAAAATAATGGTGGCAGGGACTTAAAATGGAACTCCACCAGAAATAATGTTTAAATAAATTAATGTATTTTTACTTTTAAAATTAATGCATAATTGTAACTTAAGGTTGACAAATTATGCATATAAATAAAAACATTTTATGATAAAATATTTGAATAATCATTTTTAAATTTAGAAATAAAAATACCTTTAAAAAAAAATAATTAGATTATTTTACATTCCTTTTATACACAACGTTTCAGTAATTTGTAATACATAATCAGTAAATGTAAGTATTTTACTTTAAGTGGGATTTTTATAATAAATCATAAAAAATAGTTTAATTTAATACAATACATTTAATTAAATAGTAAATTAAACATTTTTGTACTGTCAATTTTTGATATGCAAGTAAAAATAAGTCTGCCAGATATGTCTAGAAAATAATATAGTCAATGTTTGGATCAGGCAATGACTTCATTTAGTTGCTCAATCCTGGCCCATTTTTCGTCTCATTCTGATTATTCAGGATGGTCCATTATCATCTTCTTTGTTAATTTAAGGAGTATCTATCATATCCCATTTGGTTATCTGGCTGGATTCTCTTCTCACCTGTTGTTGTGTAGTCATAACGAGGTTTCTGCTACCCCTCTATTTGGAGAGGTCCCTTTTCCACTGTACTACTGGCATTGCAATATTAGACTTCCATATCATGGCTATTTGCATTTTGGACAATATCAAAGCTAAGTCAGTGAACTTGCATACAGATTTGTTCTTTTTAGTTTGGGTCATGAGTTTCAGCATATACGCTGAAATTGTGTTGCTATTGTGTTGCCTGTTTAGCTGTTCTTTGAGCCAGGGTATTTTAGATCAGTAATGCGCTATGTGAATGACCCTAGCATATACATTAAATAAGCATATTAAAAATAAATAACATCTCAGGCATGTGTCACTTACTGTTGGCAACATTTTTGGTACCCAACTGCATGTTAAGAAGGTGTGTTGTAGGATTTGATATTGGATTAACTTGAATTTTGCAATCCTAGACACCGATCTCAGGTACGCTCTTACTAAATCCTAGTCTGCGTCTCTTAAATTAACACATTATTCTTCCAAATCTTTTCCACTATATTCTAGGAAGCGTATTTGTTTCATTAGAACATTAACTTGTTTTTTTAAGTCCTTGTACTAATGGCCTCATTGTAGTCAAAGATGATCCATTGTTAGTATCTCTACCTGACACTGTGCCATTCTGTCCTAGGGAGATTGAGATCTTATGACCATTGTGTCAGTCTTCAATTTGAAAAACTTCATGTCGCTTCTCAATGCTTGCCAGAATAGCGTACAGCGCGCTTTGTAAATTTTCCGCATTTGTGTAAATGGTGTGGAAAGTTCCAGCTTTTTGGGTTTGTGCATAAATTAAAATATTTCTCCCCTATTCAGTGCACATATCCGGACTCACCGAAGACTGGCAAAAGACCAGTGGCAGAGAGAACTGTCTATCGGTGTGGAGAACTATGTTTTGACATTTTAATCTTTCTACCCATAAGTGCCACATGGTAAACAAGAGGTTTATGTAATGAGATTATACCCTCAGCAGCACTGTGACATGGCCTTAGACGTAGGACTGTTTATCAACTGTGTTTTCTGGTGTTATTAGTTTTGTTGCTCCTAGTTGTCAGGAAGACTGTACTAAACTTCAAGAGCATTTTTTTGTGTCATGAAGGGTGAAGGGGGATCGAGGGTGAAGAGGGATCAGATAAACCCTCATCTCAATAGCCTTTTCAGTTGTTTGGGGCAAAAGCCTATGGTGTCTGCATTGCGTGCAGGGGCCTCCTCAGAACTTCCAGACAAAGCTTCAGTCCTCAATTGGTTGGGCACCGGCTTTCTGCTGTCTTGTTAAGTCAAGCCGTCACACCCTGAGGCTGTCGCTATGCCCCCTATAGCATTTGTGGCTTCTCCCATCCAGCTCCATTGTTGCTGAGTCAGCAGGGTGGTTGTCGGGCCCAACATCATCCCCCAAAGTTCCTCTTGGATTGTCTGCTACCCTTAGATGTGACTATTACTTAGCTAACAACCTGGCTCTATAAGGGGTATTACCCATGGGAAAGGGGGAGCCACCTAGGTCTCAATTCGCAGGTTGCTTCTCCCAAAATTCACAATAAGTATAGTTGATATATAGTGATGTATTTGATCACTACAGACAGCGAGGCTCCTCTGCATTTCTCCTCTTCAAACATTTACCTTTTCCAGAGCAGCGATTTTAGCAGGGATATGCTCACATTTAAGAATGTTGTACGACGTTTTATTGCAGGATTAGTTCAGGTGAGCAAAAAACTTCTGGGTTGTATGTTTGTTTGTCACCTTAAAGAGCCATGCACTGCAAATTTCGATACTTAACAACAAAGACTTGTTTAGACTTTAAGTATTTTGGATGAAGCCTAAAAGGAAATGGGCTACTCAGTATGGGATGAAAGTGGTATGGTTGTCGGTAGGAGCAGGCTTCATATAGAACGACATACAGTCATAACATCTGTATTATAAATGTTTCATAAAGCATAATCAAAGGTGTGTGGCCAATTAGTCATAGATGCGATTCACTCCTTTCACCAGTCAGTACTAGAGTTGGCAGCGTCCAGAAGAAAACCTCAGTGAGTCACAATATGCACTGTGCAAAAACAGCTCAGTCTCTGACATAAGCATCCATCTGTCACTTATGCACTCACCACGCTCACTGTTAGCTGCTGCCTCCTTTCTTCTATCATATTTGCCCTCTTTCCATGCCTCTCTCTGCCACCTTTCACACTCAGTTATTAAGGCTGTCTACATTCATTTAGGGTTAATCTGTGAATAGAATGTGTCAAAGCTGTAGAATTAAAAGGTGCACTGAAATGTAATATTACAAAGTTATGCGTTTTTTTCTCCTTACATTTGCTTCTCGTCCTGCATCAAGCTCTCTGCAGCTCTCTTGACCCTCACTATGCCAGTATTCTCTGACAGTGGATAGGTTACTAATCTCTTGCACTGCAGGAGACTATGGGCCTGATTACGACCTTGGCGGATGGGATACTCCCTCACAAACGTGACGGATATCCCACCCGCCGCATTACAACTTCACGTTTGTGACGGAGTGTGCCATCCGCCAAGGTCGTAATCAGGCCCTATATTTTTTCAATTCCTTCATGACCTTGTCAGACCTTCACAACTGTTGACTGTATGGAGTAGTCATACTCGCCTGTTAGGCTCAGGGCTAGCTCTCTGGCAACCTAAGCCCTCCCACCCTGTGAGTTTATTGCGTCATGGCCAATATCTTAACCACCTATTGATCAGTTGTGTCTGAAACCATTCGGGAAATGAGCCATTGCCATTCCTCTAGCTCATTCAGCTCCTTTTGCAAATCTGGGCTCTACAGATAAGTGCATTGATTAGAAAGAGAAAGAGCAAGGAGGCCTGCAGGTAATTTTATCAGCTTCTGAAATGGAGAGGTCTGCCCTGTTCCAGCAGCTTTGAAAACAACAACACAGGGGATACACCATCACCTGTTAGGAGAAAGGTGCACTAGCCCACATGTCCATCTGCCACTAACAGTATATCCATCACATGATCAACTGAGGCATAGCTATCACAGATAGCAGAATTAATGCCCTCATGGCATAGTCAGCACAGCTATCCTTTGTTTGCCAAAACTGCTGAGTGACCCCTCACCCTTGGCAGATAAGTCACTTGCTGTACTGACTGATATTGTGCTCAGTGAATACAACTAAGCTATCCATTACTTGTCCTCTCACCACTCTCTGACAGCAGAGCAGTCCCACATTGGGTACGAAACGGTTGTATGACTTTACAATGCATGCCTTTTCCACGCTGCCTTTACCACAGTTACCTTTACACATGGACATCAATTTAACAAAATGGCAGGGGTAGCAGGAGTGACATCACACACCCATGGACCCCCACTTTCACTCACACACACATGCAGATAAACACAAACATTCACACTTACACACTCTCTTTCACATAAACGCTCACTCACCGCAAGCATGTACACAACATACATTTAAACACATTTTTTATTTACCTTAGCTGCCATGGAAGGGCATTTTCCCAGCTAAGTGTACCCCCTTTTTATTACCCTAATAGTGAATAATTTACTATTATTTACTATTAGGGTAATACAAATTAACAGAAAACAGACAGGAGTGAAGCCCTACATGACATCCATATGGACGAGCTGCACTGTGTTTCTGGAACTGAATTTGCTACCTCTGAAGCCAGGGGTCACAGCTGCGACCCCTAAATGACGTCACACAGATGACTGATTGTAAGAGTTGCAGGAGCACGTCAGCCTAAAAATCCTTCTGCATACACAAGTAAAAAGTGCTTGCACGAGGAACGTGTTTCAGCTGCATGGGCCTGAGTACATGATTGTATTGTAATCAAGGGTCTTCATATAGTGATAAACATAGAAAACAGACAAAAACAATAAGAGTGCTGTTGGTGCAGGCACAGCATTGGAAGTGTGTTTGATATTATCATTGCAACATTTGCAACAAAATTATTGATAAGAAAACTGTGCATGGCGAGGGCACAAGTTTTAGTTACCTTAGAGCGCAAGTTACTTGAAATAACTCTAACTATAACTGCTGAATATCTATGGGTTTGTACAAGTAATTTCAGAACCTAACTATAACCTCCCTGTTACTTTTGTTTTTTTCAGTAAAAATATATATTTTTCTCCAAAAGAAGCCCTCATTCTGGGCCATCGATACGGCGGCATGGCACAGACAATTCACACTCAAGGTCCTGAAATAATGAATCCTTTATTAATAATGTGCTAGATAATTTTAAAAAATAGTGCAGCAAAAACAAAGCTTACCAATACCTACCACGTGTGGTAAAGATATTGTTTGGTAAAGGCAGTGTTGGAAAAGTTTCTCCCTGCAATAGAGCTATGAGTTTGCCATCTCCAGATAGGAGCATGTCTGTCTGATGATCTGCCTGTTTATGTATCCTTCTGTCTGTGTGGAGCAGGCATCTCTAACTTTTTCTATAATAAGAGATACTTATATTCAGTGAAAATCATGCTGACCTGCCAATAATATTAATGTTGTAATCAACATTACAACACTAATTACATTGTATTAGTGGCCACCGTATGCAAAATTACCAGCTCAGGTCACCTTCGTGCACCATGGGTAATACATAAGAGCCATAGCTGAGATGTCCCTGGCAACAAGGAAATAATGTTTGTAATAGGTTACCCCAACACTGCATGATTTATCATTCAAGTAATTTATACTGGCAAGTCAGTCATTTTTCTCCAAAGATCAGCTTATGAATTCTGAAAATACACACAATTTCGTCTTGTACACACCCTTTTAAATCTAGGGGCACACATTCATTTGATCAAGCAAATGCTCTTACTTTAGTTGGCAGGGCTACACATAGTAGAGCTACTTATACGTAGCTGAAGAGCTACCATTAGCTCACGAGCTACATGTTAGAGAAGGCTGGTATGGAGGAAGCAGGGAAACAAGGAACAAGAGGCCTTTGGAAAAGAGAACTTCAGAGAAGACTGTGGTGAGGCCATGTCACATACAGCTTGCTTTCCCAGATATCTATCTAGCATCGCAACAAATTAGATTTGCTCAGTGAACATTGTAATGATTGGCTAAAGCTCATAGTAGATGTGCATATGCAGATTAGCTGAGGCAACATTTGAACAGTTATTGGTTAGGCTGCTGGCGTGGTGTGGATCAATGGCAATACCCAAATGAATGTACTGCCAATGCACACACCTAAAGGATGCTTTCCTCTGTGCCAGCACTAGTTCAAGTGACTGTGCACTTCACTCACTAGTATTAATTTCTTCCAGCCTATCAAACGTCAGACCACCTCTCAAAACTTTCTTATTTTGACAGATTCTAAACAAATCCTGAACAGTTGATGATACATTTCTTTATATTCTTTATTTTATGATGGGCACTTATCCTTCTGTGTAAATTGTCTGTCTTCCCTTCTTACACCGCCCTGCTTCTGACACTGATGTTGGAACTAAAACTTGTGGTTCTGTGCATTTCAGTTCTCAGTTACATGTAAAGCATGCAATTAACACTTCATCATGGTGCAACTTTATATCAGTGTTAAATAAATAAATAACACAACCCCATCTTGTAATTGTGAATGTAGTTCCAGTACCTTCATCTAAAATGCTTCCACCAAGGCCATACTAAACATAAGCCACCACATGCACAGTGTCCTATGGTGGCATCTGCTTGAAGGCATCACATGTTTTTTAGTCAGGGGTTGGGCCCAGGTAACACTAATGGGGATTGGGCCTCAGTCAACAGTGCATTAAAAAATGTATCACCATTTTATTTCCTACAAAGATTTTCATTGTAGACAAGCGAATAAATAACAATGTTATTTTCAAAAAGACTATATTGAGGAGAATGTATCATCTATTTATCCATATTTTTTAGAAAGATAATTTGTCACAGTTGAATAATATTTAGCAATTAGCGTGCATACACTTGCAAGCAACGCTTTATTAGGCACTGAATCATAAAAGTAAAAAAAGATTGAAAAATGCAAGGAAAAACTGGCACCAGTAGGTGGGCTATGTGCTTTACAAATTAATTTTAAAAAGTGCATGTGATATACGGTATTTAGCAAGTAAGTTTGAGGCTTTACAGGGTCTTTCTGTCTGTCAAGAGAAGGCAGAAAAAGGATAGAGTGTGTTTGCCTCACAACCTTTTTCTACTGTCTATTGTTGATCTAAGCCCATACAGGGGTGTACGCATGATCGTTCATGCATACATAATTCATAGGAAAGTGGAATATGACTGCAGACTCAAACCCATTTTTCCACCGTGTTGAAATACCTATTACAATATAAAGTTTTCCAACAAATTGCGTAAGAGTTGGGCACTCCTGGCTAGAACATTAGGGGCGCACAACATAAAGCAATGTTGAACAGACTACCAGTTCGTTAGCATTTATTTACTTTTAATTCCTTCTAATTACTTTTTGGAGCAGGTCATACTATTAGTGAGGGAGATATGATGTTTAGTAAAAGAGGATCAAATTAAAAAATAAAGCAACCATAACTATCCCAATCACGATACTCGAACACAGCTAAATATATAGTGTAAGATTTGTGAAACACTTGCAGATGTGTTATCAAACATATCCTCAAAATGTTCCATGAATGGGAACCATAAGCCATGGCTGTCAGTACAAACACAGCTAATCTTCTTTTATTTTAATCTTACTGTTGTGTGGACATCACAATAAAGCATACCAAACTGTAAATCAATTTTGAACATGTGGGCTATCCAAGTGGATCATTGTCCACCAGAATCTGATTTACTGAGTCTCACCACCGTTATAACAAAGACTCATATTTAATCTCACATTTTCAGTTGGCACATTTAAACTATCTCCACTTCGCCGAGACACTAGAAAAAATGGAACATTAAGCCATTTCTTATAGAGTTCAGTCCAGAAAAAAGTACTCCAATCCTTAGTGATTAAACCATTTTGATTCTCCATTAATAATTATATTTTACTGTACGAATTTTATTACTAATTAATGCGACTGACACAAACATTGTAATTCATACATCAAACATATACTTACACAGTTTATTTTTATGGTCATCTAAAATTAGGACTTTGTGAAGTAATAATTAAATTCTCGTTACGTCTGCATTTCACACATAACATATTACAAACTAATGTATGTTTTATGAGCTAGCAGGAGAATTCCAAATTAATAAACAAGTTTTTTAAAACATGGAAAATGTACATCTTTGTGATGTTTGGTTTCATGTCAATTAGTTTTTATTTTATCTGTAATAAATGACTTTCCTACTAATCTCAGTTGCCACAAAAATCAGATGTTAATGTGAGCAATCATCGCTCAGTGCCTTTTAGCTTGGACCTTGTTTTTGGAACATTTGTATTAAATTCTGCAATTGAAATACAAACAATTACATTTCTAATTACTCTTATTAAAATAGATATTATCTCTCTAACAACCTGAACCAAAAGTATTTCAAGTCATGTGTATCTAAAACATCTGTAATGATCACTTTGCTTGAGAGGTTAGTTGGGTATTCAAATGCCCCATCTAGTGTAGTTCACACAGTTGTCAAGAACAAGTCAAAATAGTGGCTCAACCAATTTTACATCATATATCTTGAAATCAGCCTCTGCAACCACCATGTAAAATCAAGTGTTTTTCGTGAGCCATCTGTGCATCACAGTGTCTAAATTTTGAATGAGGGCAAGTCTGGCATTACCTCCAGAACATGGAACTGTATTTTGCTCACCTTAAAGCATTTTCATAGGTCTAATGTTTTCCAAACATGCATAAGGCCACAGTTGTGTTTAAGCTGTATATACAGAACATGGACTAGATGGAAAACAGTGTCTGACCTTGTCAGTCGGTGCAGTGGATCCAATGTCAAGATTGGGAATGTACTCAATTGTTCGCCAATGCCTTTTGACTCCCAATCAAGCAAAGAAGAAAATCATCAATGAACCACTTATAAAATTCAAAATGTTTTTCCATTCCAATTGTGTTAGAATTTGTTCAGATTCTGTGGGACCACATCAGCCTTAATGAAGTCCCAGATATCTGCAAATAGAAATTATTTTGCCATTTGAAGTAGTCGTGATCTAATTGTTCAAACAAGATTCGTATAATACTCTTTCCATTGACCTTCTCAATCCTGTTTAGGAGGACTAGTTATTTCAAGCTTTCGAAACTCTCCTTTTCAGGAAATGAAGTGTACAGTGATTTGACATACAAGGAACATAGGATGACTTCTGTGCCTGAATTATTTTGGTGTTTCCTGTGCAATGTTATCCAAGAACACATATAATATACATGCTTGCAATAATACAAAGGGGTCTCATGGGTCCCCTCATAGACCTATTACACTGGGAATAAGTTCAGATTTCCAGATATTAAATATATACGTTGATACATTTTTGTAACATTTAATTAGAAACCTTAGGGTTTTCTTTATGGACACAACACATTTCTTTAGCAAGATAAAACTTAAGCATGCATAGTTTGGAAAAGAGGAGAAAACAAACAATAATACAAGGTAAGGGTGATAACATATTACAGCAGAAGTCTCTGGTTTCTGAAAAATGCTGTAAGATTTGATAAGTAAGGCTAACAAATTAAATAAAAATGTTATTTGCAGAAATAGCAGTATCTTCATGGAACTTCCTTCCAGTACAAGTAACTAAATTAAAGGACTTCGGGATGGACTCCATGAGATAAGCATTAGGCAGTATCCAAAGACTGCAAATAGTTTAGATTGTTAAACCAAGGGCGCATGGGCACATACCAAAAGTTTAACTTATCTATGCATAAGATGGCAAGTAGTTAGTGAGTGAGTGAGATGCACAGGAGAGACATATTTTGTTTCAAATACAAGACAAATGACTGAAAATGGGTTCTGTCTTTGTGACTCTCCTACTAAATTAAGAATTTTAATGCCTTTAAAAAGTGAAGAGTTTTGGTCAACTGGATTCTCATCAAGCTGACCTCAAAGATGTTGATTCTGTGAATAACTGTGGGCCATATGTGCACAAGCCCTTTTGCAAAACAGCCATTTGTTATGTACAAAGGCATTTAAGAAATCGCAAATTGTGATTTCTACCACGTAGAAATCACAATTTGCAACTCCCAAAATAGTAAATCGCAAATAAGGATTTCCTATTTACGATTCCTATTCTGATGTACAAATCATTTCCTAAATGGACTTGGGCATTTGGGAGATGTAATTACAACCGACTTGAAGTCGGTGGTAACCAGGGGCAATTTAAAAAAAGCATCCCAAGGTGCATTTTTTTAAATTGCAATTGCATACGCACATGCCCCTTAGGCATATGTGTGCTCTACAGGTGTACCCCTATTTTTAGGGTGCACCAAGGGGGGCCTTTTGCCTTTGCCATCCCACGTTTTGCATTTCCTAAATAGCGATTTCTTAATATGAAATCGCTATTTAGGAAATGTAACACCGGGCGTTTGACTAAAATACAATGAGATTTCTTAATACTGATTTCCTAATAGCGGTTCCTACTTTGGAGGGATCGTTATTAGGAAATCGGTATCTCTGTACATAGCATTTTGCAATTCCTAAATAGCAATTTCTGTGAAGTCACTATTTAAAAAATGCAAATTTGCATTTTTGTGTGTCTGGCCCAATATCCCTAAATGACTGCAGATTTCAAGCTAATCACCAATATGATTTGCTGTAAGGATACAGTTTGAAAGTATTTCTGTAAAAACAGTATGAATCTTACAACTCCCAAAATTATCCTGGAGATTTGCAATGAGTTTGAGCTTTTGTAGGGTGCACTGGATTGCTGCTGCTGTTCTTTCTCCTAAAGGATGTCTACCAGACATAATTCCCATAGGGATTGATTTTTACATTTCTAAAGATACCATAGCATGCAGATTTAGCACATAGGGGAGTGGTCAAAAGAGAACTGAAACAAGTGAGGAACCAGGAAAGGATACATCTTTTAATTTAATATGGAATTGGTTGCTAGACACTTTGGACTGTTTCTCTGATCTAATGCCACAATAGGTCATGTTGGAGCAGCACTCATAGATGACATGCAATCAGTATGTAATCAATATGAGATTTTCTTCACTAATGGCTGCATTTAATTATACTTTCTAAAATGGTCTCCATAAAATGGTTAGATGTCATACAAATTATAAAAGTTCAGTCTCTTTAAATATTTCATGATGATGATGATGACTGAAGGAATATGAGTCATAATTTGGATGGGCTTGTTATTTCATGGTGTTTCATTGCTGATGTTTGTATTGATTACCTAATACAAATATTGGAAAAATTCGAACAAAGACCCTGGAACATTCTCTGATACATATGGGTTATCCATAATGCATATTCAACACATTTTCTACAGATGTTTCTTCAGGTTCATACGGTATGTGTTTTCACATTATTTGACTTGTAATATATTTTACTAAGTTAAGACGCAGTCACACATAAATATGCTGATAGAATATTTATTCATCTGTTGTCATTGTTGGTGTGATCAGTGTTGTTAATATTGTGAAGGGAACATCATGGCACCAGGACAGCAAAAACACTGACACTAGAACGGAGTTTACAGTGACACTGGACCGAAGGAAGACAAGAAAACTGTGGCAAACAGGCAATTGCACGGGAAAGGGAAAGACAGATATTTATACTTTGGCATGGATGCTCCTCCATGCAGTCTGGGACAGAGAGACAGTTACACACACATCATTACAGGAAGACAAGATCCACTGATCAAACTCACTCAAGTTTGGTAAAAGGTAACAAATTGAATTGGGATAAGCATGCACACTTATTAGAAACCCATATGGAGGAACAAGGGGTACAGGCAACTGGGATATAGAAAAATGAAATAGGATTAAATGATATGCACAATTGAACAGAATCACGCAAGATCTGCATACACTCTATACTCAGAAAGATGATACATCAGAACAAGGAACTCTTGGATACAAAGCTAGGAAGCGTGCAAACAAGGGAATGGAAATAAAATGTCTTGCAAGCAAGACTAACCCTCTTTAGGATTAGATAACACTGAAAGACACATTGTTTGGGATCACCGCATGACACCTTCACAGTTTTGTGGAATGTTGCAAGATTTGACCCCTCTATCATCTGAATTAGCTGTCAACCTGACGATAACAGTGCACAGGGTCAGATAGCGCACTCACACCAAAGGTGAGACATCATGTTAGTCAATCAAGATCAAAATATCAAAGGGACCATGAACACGCAGAGACAGGGAGGACAAGATCACGGCAACATACCAATGCAATGGGCAAATCAAAATTGGAGCCCAGATTAAATCTTCTCTGGCATTTGTTTTTATCTTAATATGTGTATATTCCTCTTTTAATTCTGTTTCTCATGTCTATGGATTTGTATACATTCATAGGTACCAAAGGAAGAAATAAAGGAGAGTTTACTAACCTTCAAGGAGTCGCGGCATCGACAAATGGAAAAATATTAATAGCAGACAGTAACAACCAGTGTGTTCAGGTATGTAGCCTTTATTCAAGTAACACGTTTTCAGTGTCAAATTGAGCCTGGCCCTTAATTTATAGGAAGCTAATGGCAAATTCTAAATATAGCTATATCATCTTTCAATTGAAGTCTTCATCAAACCTCCATTTTAAGTGGGTATCTAAGGCTATTTTTATCACTTGATCTTTGCAAATCCTATTTTAATCCTTGGGTTTGTGCAGAAGAAGTAGCTTAGATGGCCTTCTCAACAATACACCAGGCCTGCTGAAGTTCCACCAGGATTCTGCAACAAAGCACACAAAAATCATTTGCACATTTGGAGCCATGACTCAGTGGTCATTTGGAACTGTTGTACAAGCACAGACACTTTTCCCTTGTTTTGATCCTGTCAGTACTTGACATGCATTGTTGATAGGCTTGTACCCCTTGTCACTTGTAACATAGATTCAGTGTAGATGGTCACAGCTTAGCCATACAACTCCACCATTTTAGAACATTTTTTCTAGAAGCAGTGCAAAAATGTCCATCATAGGTAGCTAAGCTGGGGCACTCTGTGCTCCTCTGCAGCATATTAGCCTTCAAGATAGAACCTCAGATTAAAGTGGTAGCCCTAAAGCACAATTGATTTGTATCAATTGACTGTCCTGCCTAACCCAACATCCCGGAATCCGCTTTAAAGCTGTATTTGGTCCCAGAGAGGACAAACACAACTTTAAGGTTGGCAGCGTTCTGCTTCAGATAATTACTATCAAGACCCTCTGGGAGCTCATGTATGCACCAATGACCGGCACTGGATCTTCCTCATGGTTCCATTAAGCTGCCATCCGGTTCCATTAAAGTGTGTGGGCAGTGCAGATACAGGGCTGTGGGACCTTTTCTATAGTTCACCCTCTGAATGGAGCTTGTTATTCTAGGAGAGTTCTCTTTCAATTCTCAAAAGGAAGGGGTTGCATCAAAAGAAGCATGATCATGATGAAGTACGGATCACCGCCATTTTTAAAAGCATGTTCCTCTTCCCTAGGACTAAAACAACAAAATTAAACATCTAAGGAGTTGGTCTATTGGGGGGAGGGAGGGTACAGTCGGTTAACTTTAAAATCCCATTTCAAGACTGGTCTTATTTTGAATACTAGTTACAAATGTTAATATCATGCAGTCTAAATACCTTTATGCTGCCAGTCGGTTCACCTGTTTTTTTTCGAAATAAGAGTTGTCTACCATTTATTAAACTCTGCTGTAAATCATGCACAAAACAAAAAATGTAAGCAGTGGGTGGAGGCAAACATAGCCTTTGTGAATGTCACCAGTTTTGTAGAACTGTGCCCCTGGCTTCTAAATGCTTCAAATTAAAATGAAGATGACTACAGACAGATGACCAGGTCCATACTACTAGCGTAGGGGCAAGCCTTACCTCTGAGCATCTCTAAACCATACTTGTGTTGCCTTTTTCTTACCACTGGTTAATGTCATAAGGCACTAACCGCTCTTCATCTAAGATAACCATGGGTTGTGCCACATTTTAGCATTTAAATCTTTTGCTCTATACTGCGTATCGCTGGTAGTTGAGTACTGATTTTTCTTTTTGTATCTTTATTCCTCTATTCTTTTATTTGATCTGATTAGTTGTTCATGCAATTTTTTTTCCTTTTTAATGAAATCACTTATTTTCACATTTCCAGTAATATGGTATAAATGTAATAAGTACCATTCACCCATATCAGCATCTTGGTGATAATGCACAGCTAGGGTGAAACCATGTATGCTGCAGATCAATAAGTTAAAGTAGTGTAATGGCAGTATTTTGAATGTTATAGTATCAGGATCTAAAGGTAACATCATTGGAGTAGGGGTTTTGTGCTAAAGGACGTATCAGTAATTCTGATGTATTCACAATTTGTTCCAAATTTTCTTCTATAAAAAAAAGACCTACTGTAGTCATGATGAATTATTGTACTAATGAGAATGCTCAGAGTAACAGACTCTTCGAGTGTTCTATATTTTAAATCATTGTCAGCCAGAACACATTGCTCAGTGCTGTAGTAATCTCTATGAATCAAACAAAGTGCTTTAAAGTCAGTTCTGTAATCCACTAGGAGCTAATGCAGTGATCAGTGGAATGGTAGACTATCTACCCCCGAAGCGCAACATCCAATGAGCTTCTGCATTCAGACGTAAATTAAATCCAGATAAATCCCATTTGCTCCAGTAAAACCTTTAATGACACAGAGGCACACACTAGGTTGATTTAGTTGCATGCTACGCCCTATGTAGTATGCAATTAATTCCTGCCCTCTGAATATTTGTGTTTTCAATGTTTGCTTTTGGTTATAGCCATATTATTCTACCTCCCAAGTACTTTAGTTTATTTCTAGTTTGTTTTGTTTATTATGTAGATTTACTTTATTAACTCTGCTAAAACGTTATTTGAGAGTTGATATTATGGTTGCTATATAAATGTAAGTAAATAGTTTACCTGCAATAATAAGGTACTGCTGGCTGGAGGATCCTTCTCTCTAGGGGTCGGTGGAAGTCGCAGAGTATTATTAATTACATAAAAACTCTGCAAGATTCAGCGGAGTTCCACTCACCCCTGGTCTCTGCCCAGTCGCACAACGTATTTGTCAGTCTGGCAACCACCCCTGCAGTCTATTCAGATTTTTCCACGTCGTCCCACATTTCCATTGTTCCCATCTCTGCACAGGTCACCATGTGTCTTCCCTCAGCTCCCGTATCATTCATTAACTGTTGATAATGCTATCTGGACATCTCATCTTGCTTGCAAAGTGGTCTTCTGGACCATAATCCTTAGCTACCAGTTCCATCTTCAGGCAAGCTGTAGCTTTGCTAAACTTGACTTTCCTTAGCTGAGTGACTGCTGAAGAAGCCCTGGAGCCCGTAAGCACGAACTAAAGGCACATGTGTGAATGCTACCCTTGCCCTAGTGAGTAAACTAAGAGCCATATGTACGAACACTTTTTCCCATAGACACAGAATGGGGAAAAACCTTTGCTACATCTGGCCCTAAATGTGTTTGGCTAATTGTGTTAATTGCGCATGCATGTGTTAGTGCTCAGTGACTCTGAAACAACCTGCTTTATCTGTAACACATTATTTAGCAGGAAGTAAACTGCACAGACGGCACCCTGGCATTTTCAGTATTGGTGCAGTACTTATGGTTGTGATAGTCCGTGCTGTCAGCCCTAGTTCTTTGGTAACGGCATGGTTTGCGTTTTTCACGTGTTATGTCTGCAATGCTACAAATGAGTGCGTTAAGCACCACTGGCTGTTGGATTGTCACTTTAACTGCATTTCAGATCAAGCTCCACAAACTAATGTCACACTAAAATTGTGCGCTTAGCAACAAAAAAATAAAATAAAAGGGAACACCAGGCATCCTTGTTTCACGCAGAAAGAAAACTATGCTTGCATATATTTAACTGAAAGTTTGCTGTTCATCGCTATAAATATATTACCATCATTCCCATGGGCACCAACATGTTTTTGCCCTTTGACAGCAGGCAGGATATATAAACAGTAATTATGGACATGCACCCGGATCCAATCAACCAACTGCGTTGAACTCTTGAAACAAACAAGTTATATTCCAGAGCGTGGAAATCAGAGATGTTAGCACCCATTTGTTTGAGGAAGGATACCGGTTATCATTCATATGTGTCAGCAGGAGAGTCAGCCTGTAGTGCAGAGGGATAATACCAACCTTCCACCCAGTGGCGTAGCGTGGGTTGTCAGCACCCGGGGCTAGGCAAGTAATTTGCGCCCCCTAACCCGGGGCAAGGCAAGTAATTTGCGCCCCCTAACCCGTGGATTTAGTCTCTTCCAAGATGTTGCGCCCGGTGCGGCCGGCCCCCCCTGCACCCCCCACGCTACGCCACTGCTTCCAGTTAGGCCCCTGCCTTCTATCATTGGAGCACAATGGGATTCAGCACAAAGACAGCCAGCCACTCGGGGCAGGATGAAGTAGGTGACAGGCAGTCTCCGGAGTCCAGAGCTCCAGCTTTACCTGCTGACCTCTTCTTCTGTGCAAAGGCGCGGCGCTCGGCCATGGCTGGGAAAGCAGGCACTCGCTGGCAACCTCTTACCTTCAATGTTAGTGCTGCAGCTGGAGCATAGGAAAGTGAGCGGACCCGGCTACCATAATAATGAGCACAAAAGTGCACTCCAAACAGCAATATAGGTAAGAATGTACGCAGGAAATTCTGTACTTCAACATATGGCCTCGGTGCTTAAAGACTGGTGGGTGCCGGTAAACGCCACTATGCAGTGGTTGGCAGAGCGTTTGTCAAACTCTGCGCTCCATGCGGAGCGTGGAGTGGCAAAACTTCCCGAACTCCACCAGCTGAGTGGAGTTTTTCACTCACCCCTACTTCTCTCCAGCCTTCTGTCATCCATCTTATGATTTTCTAACCCAGGCCACCAGGCTTTGGCTGCCATCTGCCACTGGGCTGGAGCACAGGCTGCCTGACCCTTACCAGCACTCACTGTGCGGCTCCCAACTGACTCTTGTCACAGCAAGTGTACCTACACCAACAGCACCATCTGCATGCCATCAGACTCCATCAGACTTGAACAATTTGGGTTGTTGTGCTCTCTGTAGTATGGTAGAGAATATGTCACCCGCATTTGGAGTTTTCACAATAATAATAGGCTTTTTCCGAAATCCAGTATTTAGTTAAGGTACATGGTCTATGCTGTTTGTCTATTTTGAGGGGAGTTTTACGGTGCAAGTGCCTTTTTAGGACTGCTAACAGCTGTTTGAGGTGATTAATCCCTCTTACTGCCCACACAGCAAGCACGTGCCCGAGATGAGGCACACAGTGAATGCCAAGGTGGGGATCCCCTGCACAAACATCCCTGCAGGCATTTATAATCTCTTTTCTTTTGCACTCTCCTGCTCTGGTCACCTGCTACCTTGCTAGGCCAGTCACTACCCAGTTAGGCCAGTGGTTTAGAACGTGTGCTGCTTTCTTGCTTTCCCACTTGCATCCACACAATTTCTACATTTTCATTTCTGTAACTTTGTTGTCCTTGCTGTCTTGGCCCTTGGATTAACATACCCATTTCACCTGTCTGTTCAGGGTTAGTCCACAACAGCTCCCTCACTGAATGTTCCCCATGATGAAAGGGAGCGGTATCCTACAGCTTCTGACTCTCTTTTCTCACTCCCCTTAGATTCAGATGCAAATATCCTTCTGCCCCCAACTGGTGCCTCTGGCCCTGCATCCCACTAGTGGAAATTTAAATGTGGTGCCCTCATCCAATTTATCTAACGTTTTTAACCATGTATATTTGTCACCTGACTTTAATCATTGAACCATTCCACATCAGAGGTATAAGACCAATCTATATTTGCAAAGTGGGGTCGCCTTTGCAGCTTTCTGTGGTTAGGATACTGGCTGGCCAGTCTCTTTAACTTTGTCAAGACTTGACCGGTGCCCTGGTGAGGCTCTGGTAGACATGGCCAGTGCCGAAGGTAACCTCTTTTAAACCGTGTAAACCTCATACGATCTGCAACAATATTACCCTGTGCTTTTGACTACGGAAGATGTAGCTCCCCACAGGAGGGAAACAGAATGTAACAAGCAAACCTCAAGGTAAACTCGAACAGAAGTAGAAATCCATTTCATTCATACTAGCTGACAAAGTGTATGAAATGTGTTGGTAGTAAAGCAGCTGAAAGGGGACAGAATACATTAATAAAGAGAGCACTCATAAACAGAAAAACAAAATAAATTAATAAAAAAAAATATGACCAGAATATACAAGGAAAGGTCACATAGGTTCGCACTCGTTGAGGATTTCAATGCTTGTACACTGTAATTGTGCCACTCATGCGCAAAATATGGGTCTTTAATCCAATAGAATGTTTTTGTACGATTTATTTCTAAGTAGATAACTGTAAATATCAAGTTTCGTGCCACAATTTATTTCAGTAAAGTACAATGGAAACATGAACGATGTAATGGTATTGTTATGAACTAAATGTGAATAAACGAGATTGTCATTAAGAAATATGTTACCATTGGCACATAGGTACAGAACTCCAGTATGAAAACGTTGGTTTTTTTATGACTTTGTCTTCAGTGATATTGGGCACAGTCATGAATTAATATTGCATAAGTATATAATTGACACAGAAAAATAACACAAGTACAGATGTGGCTGACCTTTAATAAGAAGCTCATATTATTTCTCTGGTGCTTGTTTGAACTTTACATAAATTTTCCTTAAATGAAGCTAATACAGGCCTAACTCCCAAGCTTTCAAAAAGGTCCACGCACCTACATTTAAAGCAATGAAAATTACGACTAAGGTAGCACTCAGATACACATCACACATGCTTTGAGACCAGTCTGGTTAAATCCGACTGAGCACCCTACGGACTGACTGTTTAATCATGTGACATTACACTTCTACACAGGACTGATCCAATTAGATTTACATTGTTATGCTTATTCTTCAGATTTTAACTTTCACTTCTTGAAGATGTTTATGAATTCGGCAACATTACTCAAGGACCCTACAGGCCTTGTTATGACTTTGGCAGAGTGGATTACTCCATCACAAACGTGACGGATATCCTGCCCACCGTATTACAAGTTCAATTATATCCTATGGCACTTGTAAAACGGCAGGCGGGATATCCCTCACGTTTGTGACATAGTATCCCATCCGCCAAAGTTATAATCAGGCCCTATGTCTTCCACTGAATTAAGTAGGGATTCTGATAGCACACCCTTAGTATTGAAAACGTTCCAGATGGAAGAAAGCACATTGAAGCTAGTTTTTCACTAACCTCACTCTTCATAAACCACTGTGACAAAATCCACCTTCTTCCTATCTGCGATTAGCAGGGAGTACTGATTTGTATAAGGAAGGATTTTTCTAAGGGCTCATTATGGTGACGCTAACTGGAAGACACAACTTATTATCGCAACATTACTCATGAGAATACTGTAGGATACTCTGAGTGTTGGCACACAATAAAATGAAAATTTCTTTTAGTGGCCTGATAGTAGCATAATCACAAATGAGTGAAGTGCTACATTATCTTTAATTTCCAGTTGCTACACACGTGCAGGTCAGTAGCTTGTTACTTTACCCAGCAACTGTAAACCCAATGAACTACAAGGTGACAGACGTTTTGCTAACCCTAAATATAACATTCATTTGTTTTCCTATCAAATAAGATTTAACTTTGGAAGGAGCTATGCAGCAGTTACATTTTCTACTATCACTGATTTATATTTAGCTTCTTTCTTCTTTTAAAGCAAGTTATGTAATTAAATACAAATATGGATGCACATTCAAACTGTTTGCTGAGTGAAATATTTTTATGTAGATATTTTCCAATGATGGGCAGTTCAGAAGTCGCTTTGGCATCAGAGGGAGGTCCCCAGGGCAGCTGCAGCGTCCAACAGGAGTGGCCGTGCACCCAAGCGGCGACATCATCATTGCGGATTATGACAACAAGTGGGTCAGCATTTTCTCATCAGATGGAAAGTTTAAGGTAAGGGTACACACGTTGCTCTCTGTAAGCCTAGGTTTGCACACTAGATTTAATTAATAACTAGACACATAAGTATATGACCCACAAAGTGATCCAGTTCAGTCTTTAAAACCAAGGAGTTTTGAAGCTGCAAGCTCACCCCTTTACTGAATGTTGTCTATTCATTTCTGAGTTCTGAATGACGTCTTCTACTGAGGGACCAATGCACTGAAGATCCATGTTGGTCTGATGGTTATATAATGTTGAATGTTAGCTGTTTGTTATTAGATTCTCTATGAATGCCAGTCTTACAATGTTAACGTGTTCCTAGTGATGGAAAATGTATACAGTGGATGCAGGAGACTGGGGTAGTTACAAGGTAGCTGTGACTTAGGGTGATGAGGCAAAAGACTGGGGACCTAAATTAAGAGAAAATGCAGTGCAGTGGAAATTTACAAGTGTTGCACCAGTAAAATGCAACAGAAGCCCACAGAAGTTAATAGAGGGAACCTGAGATAGCATACACCTTATGTCACTTGGCTTACTGTAGGTATCAATATCATGTCCAGATTTGTAGATTAAAGTAACTGCAAAGTTTTGAGAGCCATTATTTAGGATTTTCACAACTTTCTTAAAGTGATATTTATTTTAAAGTACTATCAGACATTGAGCATACTAGTTTGGGAATAGATGCACTCTCATATTTGTGAAATCAGACTGCAGGTCTTACCTTATGGTTTACAGCTGAAGTTATACCACATTTAAGCATGGCTTCCATTGCTGTGAGTAGGTTTCAGGCACTAGAATCACCTCATCAGCTTCTGAAGTAAACAAACCACTAAAGCTGAATTTCTTGGTTCCAGATGTACAAAATCCTTTTGCATTTCTTAACGATTCGAATCGATATTTCGGAATGTTAAGAAATGCAAAACTGCCTTTTCTTATGTACAAAGGCCTTTAAGAAATCAGAAATTGCGATTTATGCATTGTAGAAATCACAATTTGCGATTCCCAGAATAGAAAACCGCATATAGGGATTTCCTATTTGTGATTCCTATTCTTATGTACAAAGCATTACCTAAATGGGACTTGGGCATTTAGGAGATGCAATTACCACTGACTTGAAGTAGGTGGTAACCAGGTGCAATTAAAAAAAGCACCCCAGCATGCTTTTTTAAATTGCAGTAGAGCACACACATGCCCCTTAGGCAAAGGTGTGCTGTACAGGTGCACCCATATTTTTGGGGATGCACCAAGGTGGGGGGGGGCTTTTGCCCTTTGCCAACCCTAACAAAGGGCTAAACAGCGATTTCTTAATGAGAAATCGCCATTTAAGAAATGCAAAACCGTCCCATTGACTAAAATGCAATGGGATTTCTTAATACCAATTTCCTAATATCGATTTCTTCTTTGTAGGTATCGCTATTAAGAAATAGGTATCTCTGAACATAGCATTTTGCATTTCTTAAATAGCAAATTTTATGAAGCCGCTATTTAAGAAATGCACAATTGCATTTTGGTACATATGGCCCCTAGTCTTCATCAAGTTCTGTGATGGACCCAACGATGAGTTGCACCAAGGCAGCTAACCTACCAGAGAGTCTCTGGGGAAATATAAGCTAAACCCCAACTAAAAAATAATTTCTGCCCCAGAGGTGGCTTGGTAGCAGATTACAAATGTTCCAGATTGATCGGAAAAGCTGTATGGCACCCCACATTCACAATGTATACCCTTACGAAAGATCGGATTTTCCTGACATCCAATACAATAGCCCTTTTTTTGAGCCTCCATGACAACATTTAAGTGCTTAGACATGAGCCTTTTACAGGATTTACCACATCTGATAAGGAGCTTACTTAGCTCCAACCCCTCTGTCTTTAAGAACTGTGCCACGTTAAATTAAAGTCCTTTGGGCTTGAGGTGGATACCAGCTACTTTCCAAGTCTAAATGTGGAAACTGATTTCATGCACTTAGCATCAGCATGTGGAGAAGTGTGGCACAATGGTTAGAGCGACAGACCCTGATACAGAGATCTGGCCCGGGACCAGGGTTCAATTCCCTTGGACCAGGTAATTCTCGCCTCAGTGCCTAATCTAAATAATAGGTCCTACTCTGGGCAATAGCTTGCTTAACCTCCACAATGGCCCTTACAGCGCTTGGATGCCTGGCTTCACCCTGGGGCTGTCCAGGAGTGGGTGCCTCACAGGGAAAAGCCAGGAGGGGTTCCACAGCAGTATGTGTACAGTGCCTTGAGACCCTAACAGGTGAGTAGTGTGCTATACAAGTGTGAAGTTTACAGCATGCCTATTATCACTAAATTATTGGATCACTGTCTTCTCAACTTTGTTGGACGTGATAATATGCAAAATTGACCCGCTACTATTAACCATATTGGGTTAGGTGAAAACTGTCCTGTCCTTGTTCCAGCGATTTACAGCACTGGCTTTAATGCTGGAGAAGAAAGATGGCCTTGTGCTGAGAATAGTACTTATCACTATAAAAATAATCTTGAAAGTTTGTAATTTATTCAATCAGTTTTGATTAAAGGGTAAGCATCAATGTGGAGCCAAAGCACCTAGATTTTACTACCTACAATATCCATTATTGGGCAAATCACAGAGGCATATAACAGTTACAAAAAAGAAAAACAAATATGAACAATGATTATTAAGCTGGTTCTTCAAGGTGCATAAGAGGACAAAAGAATATCTCTAAATGCAAAACAATTAGATTACAACAGCTAAAGATTAAGGGCCTCATTATGGCCCTGGCAGCCGGCGGTACACTGGCGGTAACACCGCCAACTGGATGGCGGCGTACCAACAGTGTATTATGACCATGGCGCATTAGCCACGGCCATACCGCCGGACCTTCCACTTGACCACCAGGCTTCCGCCAGGCGGTCATAATCCCCAGAGCAGCGGTGCAAGCAGCGCTGCCCTGGGGATTATGAGTCCCCAACCGCCAGCCTGTCCATGGCGGTAAACACAGCCATGGAAAGGCTGGCAGTGAGGGGAACTCGGGTGCCCCCTGGGGGCCCTGCACTGATCATGCACTTGGCATGGGCAGTGTAGGGCCCCCCAGGCACAGCCCCATCCCGCATTTCACTGCCCAAATTTCGGGCAGTGAAATGCACGATGGGTGCTGCTGCACCCGCTGCACATCAACATTGCCGCCGGCTCTATTATGGGCTGGCTGCAATGTTGCTGTTTCCGTCCGCAGGCCCAGTGGAAAAGTCATAATAGAGAGCCACAAATACCACCAGCACTGGTGGTATAGTGGCGCCCGCGGCTTCGGCGGTCTGTTTGTAAGACCACCGAAGTCGTAATGAGGGCCTATATGTCTGCAAACAGGCATGGATTATATAAGTCTGAAGGCAACATGTAGAACTTAATATATATTATTGCAATGTGAGCATTCTCGCTGGATAAAATATACTTTTGAGGAAGCTAAGCAAAACAAGACTTTGATGCTGGCATGACTCAACCAGTTTCCAGCAATGGGGGTGAATGAAAGATGGCTGAGAATTGCTACAGAAAGGAGAAGAAGCTGAGTATGTAAAGCTGACGGAGACACCACTACACATATTATATTTCAGTGCAAAGGACCAGCAGTGCCGCGCAATAAATACCTGAGGACCAGGGGCGGCTCCTCTGTTAGGGCGGAGGAGCATCACTCCACCCCTCCCCTTACCCCCAGCAGCAGAAGCTGCAAAACTTTCAGAACAAGGGGATTTTTATTATCCCCCTCATTGTGAAAGGGGTGGGGCGAGGAGATGTGATGGGGAGTGCTGAACACTCACCCTCACTGCACATGTATGTTTGGCCAGCTGTCTCTGGCTGGCCAAACACACACGCGTGGTAGGCTCCCTCCAGCCCGGCAACACAGCTGCCGGCTGGAGAGAGCCTGCACAGGCTCCCAGTCTGCTGCGTCAGGACTGCCCGCAGGGCAGGGTGGGAGCCTGTACCTGCGTGCAGCCAGTAGGGAAGAGGATCGCCAAAAAGCTAAGTGTCTTTTTTTTGTTTCATTTAATATTAATAATTTTTAGGTCAGACCCCCCCCCATAGCGTTCTGCATCCGACCGCTCCTTTTGGGCGAGGCGAGCCACAACTGTTGAGGACACATTTCTTTGATTATGATAAAATGAACGAAAATGAAATAATGTTTTTATGAATATTAAAAAATGTTGTGCATGTGTAATAAATGTGAAGTTTTCAAATTACTTTTACAGTCTGGTAAATTAATTGTTTGATTAAAAGAATATGGTTTGTATTAAACTGAAATTAACCAATTCGTAAACCACACTAAGGCACTGCATTTGAAAAGCTGTTTACAGAATGTGAAATTGTCAGTTGGAGAGGATTACTGGTGTCGTCAGGATGTTCTAGTCCCATGATGCTATGTTAGGGAAAGCTTGATTTTTTGCTATTTTTTTTTTTTTGCTCAAGGGGCATTAATTTCTTGGTGTTTCAGTACCCGTAACAGCAGTCTATTTTTTTGCTCTGATTTTCTTACGTTTTATAGTTATTTATACTGAATGGATTTGGTGTGGAACTTTTTGGGCGCTAAAGATGAATTTCTATGAAATCCTAGCACCCTTTCTATTAGAGCTAAGGTGTGGGTAGTAGGGAGGAATATATTGTTTCTGTAAACTTCTCTTTTAATTAAAGTACAGACTGAGATATGATTGGTGCGTCAGTAAATGTGTGGTTTCATTGGAGGCCTAGAGAAAAGCAGCTTAATTTTTTATAAGGTGAAATAGTTGGTAGTTGGCAGCATTCACAGCTTAGGTAACATGAGTAGACCAACTGAGCAAATTATTTAGGATAAACATTGGGCATTTGGCTTGGACTGCAATGACTCTCAAAGCTCATTTTGACAAAAAAGTATATATTTTCTGATGAATTGTCAGTTATCAGAAATATAATCTTTAAAGGAGTCAAAGTCAAGCACTGCCTGGGAATCCATCTTTCTGGCATTGAACCAATTACCCCCAAAGAAAAATGAGTACAGAGAACGAAATACAGGCTAACATCAAAATAAACTAATCATAATCTCCTCTATATCTGCGTTAATTGGCTTAAAAATTTTCTGAAGTCTCAGGATACACAGTAAATAAGGACAAATCTGAAGTTAAACTTTATAAATAATGTAGGGAATAAAGATATCCTTGGTGACTCAGGCCTCTTGGTTGTATTAAATATTTAAAGTATAACAAAGAATTGTTACTTAAAAAGAATAATGAGCTCCTAGAAAGGGTACAGTCCCTAAAATTGATGATTATTCCCCTTCATCAGTTACCTAATTAGTATGCTCACAATGACCCTTACAGAAGACTTCCTATCAGTATCTTCAACAAGGCAAGAAACCAAGAATATCACTGAAAAAACATAGACTGTTTAAGGAAAATAGTGATATAGGAATCCCTAACTTTAGGAACTACCAAACGGCATATTTATTTAAACAAGGCATTAGCTGGTTTCTTGAAGATGCAGACTATATACCTCTCTGGGTAGATATAAAAAAATCTATCCTGAACAACAAACCTATCTGTGCGTACCTAAACAATGCACAGTTGCCACATCCTACACGCCAAATACATTATCCATACATTAATGCCAAGAGGGTTATCCCTAGAGTAGACTATCTCTCAACAGTAAAGATTTGTAATTCTAATTTGTCATCCACTTGGCTCAATCCCAAAATCAAAGTTGATTTTACTATGGCCCGAATGGCCCAACAAAGGGATAAACCTGATCAAAGGTATCTTTGATGGCAAGCTTCTACCCCCTTCTCTATCCTACTATCTCGTTCCAGGTTAGACAACATGGACCTTTATACATTTTTCAGATTAATAGTACAGATATCGAAATACCCAACACTGAAAAATAATCCCTCACTCCTGAATCTTACTAAAAACCTACACAAAATAGGACATAGTGTATCCAAATTGTACAAGTTACTTCTACATAAATCCCACAGAGCTAAAATTCGTAATGAGCAGAAGTGGGAAACAGAACCATATAAAAGTAACATAATGTTTAACTGGGATCGTATTTACGGATCCACCTTTTCAAATAAGATATCACCATTGCTATCTCAAACCAAATAGATGATCATTCATAGGTGCTGTTGGACACCAGAAAGACCCCACAAACTTAATCTCACACAAAATCCCAAATGCTGGAACTGTAATGACCACATAGGTGATCTAGCACACATGCGATTTACTACCCCATCCTTCAAACATTTTGGGATAACATTAAAAACACCTTACATATTACTCCCACTTGCAAATTCTCATACATACTTCTCGGACCCCTAGATTCTCAAATAAAAAATGAGGCAGATGAAGCTCTCATAGATCTAATGCTAACACTTGTTTGTAATCTCATCCTTATGAATTGGAAGAATTCCAGTGTAGTCTCATTCTATATGTGGCGCGAATGCTTCACATTTTATGAGGTGTGGATAACATCTCCCTATAATGCTCTCCCTGGCGCCCATCACACAGATCCATGTGGAACTCACTTGATTATTTCCACAACCCACGTTTAGCCTCCTTAAACCTGTATAACCCCCACTGATGCTTGACTTATACAACCTTAAATAAAAGCGACACACATTTATCACCTCCATTAGCCAAAGTCATTTAAACCTAATATCTGTTCTCGCTTTTGGTAACGTGTTGACTGTTTGCTGTGCATATAAAACATCATGTAGATGGTTCCCTAAGCAAACTCAATGAATCTCATTTAATGTTTGCTTACCCGATCACTTACGATATTGTCCTAAAGTACCAACTTATACTCATTATGCTCACTGCCTGAAATATGTGATAATAATACAATCTGTACCCCACCTGTCTTCCTACTATACCCATTTTTTATGTGTCTCTCATGCTCGACTATATGACTGGTGTTAATAAAGGCAAGCACTCTCTGTCTCTTTTTTGTTGCGTTTTTTAACTGTCCCTCTATTTGCATTATGCATATAAAAATCAATAAAGACTATTTGAAATCAGAAAATAAGTCATACATAATCGAAGTGTAGTAGGCTCTTTATGCCCAAGGGCGAGGGTGCCAAAGCACTTGTTGCACCAATGATAGGGAGGCATCTGCCCACCAAGCATTGATTAGAACCTTTAGCAACAGTCTTTTTGCATTTTTATTTCTTCTTCTAAAACAAAAATCCAAATAATACCACACCAGGTTTCAAGCACTGTAGAAGACATGCGTGGTCCTATGTTTGTTTCCATGATGCAATAATCCAATATCTTTCCTTCCAACAGACTAAGATTGGATCTGGAAAACTGATGGGACCCAAAGGTGTTTCAGTGGATCGCAATGGGCATATCATAGTTGTGGATAACAAAGCATGCTGCGTATTCATCTTCCAGGCCAATGGCAAAATAGTAACAAAGTTTGGTACCAGAGGAAATGGGGACCGTCAGTTTGCAGGTAAATGTTTCCATTTCCTACCAATCTTTGCAAGATGACAAGGTTTGTTAACAAGGTCAAACAGGATACATACTATTCAAAGATAGAATATGCATATAAACATCTTTTTCTAACAATATTTTTGCAAGGATTTGAAATATGAACCAGTTCCACAGAGAGGGCAATATACTGATGCCCTGTGTACGGGCTTTTATTTCTGGTCAGCAGTTCTGCACCTATAAACATTAAGCCCCAAATAATTGAGTAGTTTGTGCAGAAACAGGTATCTTTTTGGAAAAATACAGATTGGTGCTGCAACTAAGAGGAAAGGAAGGATCTAGGTATTTAAAATAATAAAAATACATAGTTAGATCAGCCTTATTCATTTTGAAGGAGAACACCAGACGTGGGAACGATTTGGTTGTTAAAATGGTTCTTGCCAAACTCTAGTGGGTCATGTGCAGCAGTAGTAGCAAAGTTTAAGCCACAAATCATCATTTGTGTGACAGATGAGATACCCATTAGTGATGAGCTCAAATGTATAAAAAAGGAGACCATCATTTATCTACATCACTAATATTTAGCAATACATGAAAGTATCTAATGGTTGGGTTCAAGATCAGACTAAGGGGGTCATTACGACCCTGGCGGCCGGCGGTATGTTGGCGGTAACACCGCCAACAGGCTGGCGGTGTTCCGCCAGCAATTATAACCGTGGCGGAAAAGCCACGGCCATACCGCCGGCCCCTCCACTTTGCCGCCAGGATTCCGCCTGGCGGTCATAATGCCCAGGGCAGCGGTGCATGCACCGCTGCCCTAGGGATTATGAGTCCCCGACCGCTGGCCTGTCCATGGCGGTACACACCGCCATGGAAAGGCCGGCGGTAAGGGGACTTGGCATGGGCAGTGCAGGGGCCCCCAGGCATAGCCCCGTTGCGCATTTGCGCAACGGGTGCTACTGCACCCGCTGCACATCAGCATTGCCGCCGGCTCTATTACGAGCCGGCTGCAATGTTGATGTGACATTTCCGCTGGCCCAGCGGAAATGTCATAATAGGGAGACAGAAATACTGCCGGCAATGGCGGTATTCTGTCTCCCGCGGCCTCAGCGGTCTTTTGAAAAAGAGACCGCCGAGGTCGTAATGACCCCCTAAGTGTTGAACTGAAAACCAACCAATGAGTTAATTACTCATCTCCAGTACAAGTCTTTAAACAAATTCAGAACTGACTTACAAGGTTTTGCTGCCAAATGAAATGTCCCATATCCCAGGTATTTACTATCATGAAATGTATGATGACAAATGTTAAATGAAATGAAAGGGACATACCCAATACCATTCCTTGAAGGCATAACTGAATACAGAAATTGTAACTAAACAATTATTCAGAAAACTACTCTTCCTTTTTCTATTTGTCCATTTCTCCCAGATTTGTCAATAGATGTGCAGTGACAGAATATATTGTAGTCTTGAAGTTATTTAGCTTAGTGTTATTTGGGTGTAAAGACCTGCCTGTTCTTTCTTCACTACATCATGTTGCTGATCATACCCAGCTATCAAGATCTTCCTGTGTAGGTATGTTAATATTTTGAGGACACTGTAGACAGGTGCATTGCTTAGGGAGCTTACAAGCTTTCTGTCAGAGAGAAAAAAAGTTCAGCAAGGTTCGCTTTGTTGGGATGAATCTCTAAGCTGTACTAAATGTTGGTTCATGTGCATGATGTATCTCACAGGTCAAATTTGTTACAGGGTGTGTCTTTCATGGCATCTCGATTAAGAGATGACTAAGAGTGCCCAGTGGCTGAATTTAAAAGTGAATCTCACACTCTGAGGGGGTGCAGGAAGTTTCATTAAGTTGAGGATGACATTATGAAAGATTGGTAGATTGAATTTCATGAAGATTCAGGAATGACAACTGAAGGTAGCTGTAGCAAATCCACCTTTTGTGCGTGGCCAATACATAAGAATAGGGCACACTACATATGGGGGTTAGTGTGCCCTCACAGTGAATGAAAAAAATCCCAAAGGTATTTCACTGTGTAGGCCTAGTTAGACTTTTCTCTAATAGGCCTAGATGGAATCAAGGGCCAGATGTATCAAGCAATTTTGCATTTGCAAACGGTGCGAATCGCAAAATTCAGCCTTTTGCGAATGCAAAAATGCCTTTCAAGATGTATGAAAGGCATTCGCTGTGCAATTTTAAGGAATCGCAAAAATATCCTTAAAATTGCGACCCCATTTGGAGAATCGCAAATTGAGTTTCTCTAAATAGGAAATCGCAGATAGGGAATTCCTTTTTGCGATTTCCAAAGCACATGTATCAAGCATTTCCTAAATGCGAATTGGGAATTTAGGAAATGCAGTTACCACCAAATCAAATTTGGTGGTAAGCATGTGCAGTTTTAAAAAATGCATTATACATGTGTGTGCTTCACATGTCCACAAATATTTTTTTGGGGTGCATCAGAGGGGGCCTTAGGCCCCCAGCACCCTGGGGTTTGCATTACCTAATTTGCGAATTCCTAACTGGAAAACAATTCGCACCTATGGGCCTACTGGCCCATAGGGATGAAAGGAGTCCCATTCTCTAATTGCAATTCAGTAATAGCGATTGCGAATTTCAAGAAATAGCTATTACCGAATCGCAAATTTCATACACCTTATTTTGCATTTAAATCTGACGTAATGGTGAAATCAAATTTTTTATATCTTAGTCCAAAAAGGAACTCTGTAAAAAGGCATTTTAGGCTGCCTGAGCTAAAACGGGCCTAACACAAGTTCTACCACACATCACACCTCCAGAGGAAACACATCCTTGACTGTAATAGATAACAAGCTTGACCCATAGGACAATGACATGCCTCTGAGGCCAGGAAAGGTCAATGGGTGTTAACTACTGACCGGAATTAGGTATCTGGGAGTGGACAGGAGTAGTTTACATTCCAAAGGGCAGTTTTTGCCCTACTGCTTTTGACTTGGACATACAGGGAGGGCTTCTACTATTCATTCCTATAACCCTCCCAGATAGCCGGTCTACAGCCAAAGTAGGAAGGAAAGATAGTTCTGCTACCCCTCATACCAGCACTGGGAAAGTTAACAACTCTGGTTCAGAGGACAATGGCTGATTAAAGAGAACTAGACCCTGCAGGAGACCTAGCTGGAGAGAGGCCTACCCTGATGAGCCAGGGGATGCAGGCCTGACCAGAAAAAGCTTTCCTGGCAGTAGGAAACAAAATCTGAAGGTAATACTTTTGACTGAGATAATCTGCTTTGTGTAGCCAACCTCCACTCCATCTCAGTCAGCCTGAAATTGTGCCTGGGTCCAGGTCCACTACGAATTGTTGCTTTTCCAGAGTGCTTGACTTTTCTAGGAGCTTTTTTGCCTTAGTGTTCCCCTTAACCTATTGTGAATATCTGTCGTTTTGCCCATTACATTTGTCCCTATCTATTTAGATTGGTTTGAGAAGTTTATTGTGTTGTATATTTTCAAATGTTGGTATTACTTGAACTTAGCACCCACTTCTCTGGGGATTGCCTGCTACTTGTGCTTTCAGTAATTGAGCAGAGATTCTTTCAAAACTGCGCGTTGACCTAATCGGACTGGATTTATTGAGTTGGTGGGTGTGCTAACCCCAAATTAATAATCCAATTTTTGACAGCAGCAACAGTTACCATATTACCATCTGAGCACTGTAGCTTCTCTATATATTTTCCATCTACACATCAAGATCTGGAACTTCTCTGTATCCATCTGGTTTGCCAAAATGCTGCTCCAGTTTAGGAGAGATTTGAAGCCTCATCTCTTTAAAGAACATTATGCACTAACTTTCCTCAACTCAGTTCCATCTCCTTTTAACTGTGGACTTTATGCTTACCTCTAAACATGTACAGTGCTTTGCTGCAGTTTGGCTAGTTAGTATTGTGCTATAGAAATACCATATACATATATGCATACATCTATGTATCCTGTTTATATAGTACAAAATGTGTTAATGTCTCTGATGCATTTATTTATGCAAATCAGCGGCTTATTAAATTGTATCAACGATGATTGGCTCAGTTTAAATCATTCTAAGGCTAATCTATTTTGTAATAGGAGTTCTGATAAAATATAAACACGTGTATACCTTGTGGAACACGGTGTGCAAGATATGAGCAACTATTGTGTGAGTTCAATTGCTTTTTTGCCTTATTAGTTGGCCTAAAACTTAGACCAACGAAGATGGTATACGTTAAAAATAAATAATGGAAGACACATTCACAGATGAATAGTTACTGTTACTACTAAATGGTTCTCTCCTACCCATTTTACTTATGGATAATGTACTTGATGTTTAAAGTCTCATTTTCTAACTGCATTCTCCTTAGGTCCTCATTTTGCAGCAGTGAACCACAACAATGAAATCATTGTGACGGACTTTCACAACCACTCTGTGAAGGTACGGTGCCAGGCTTTCTGTTTTTAAGCTACTGTATCCTGCATACTGCCTCACAGTTTTGTTCACCAGGTTAATGAATAACTAGCACATATCTGAAATGAATGTTCCATTTTCCCAGGAAGGAGGGCTTACTGATAAATCATGGTTGCACTAGTAAGTGTGGTATGATTGCAGTATGCTTAAAAGGATTCGATCATCAATATTTCTCTTAAATGCTTGGCTGTCAAAGCTGATTTGGTACCGCCACTGCTTAATGTTATAACATTATTTAGACATTCTTTTTGTAGTTGCTGAAGCAAAAAAACAGGCATTGTACACTGAAAGTTTGTTTAACAATGCCGATTTCGGAAAGATTTTGGATGAAAACTCATATTAAAGGGGAGTGGTGGAAATCATTTAGAAAATGTTTATTTTCTATTGCACAAATATCTTTTAAAACAAATATAGCATTTGATGTATTGTAGGCACGGCAAAGACGTAACTATGAATTGAATATTTTTTGTAATTGACTTTTATTTAGGTTTTTATACTTTTACATCTATTCTGCCCCTCCACAGACCACGTAGCTCCTGAAAGTCTAGAAAGTTATCTGTTTTGGTATAATGTTAAAGTGGGTTTGTAATTAGCTCTTTCATTTCTTCTTTTTTTATCACATTAAAAGGCTTAATTTGTTTAGGCTTTGTTTCCCCTGTTGAATAATGTGTGGGTTTTTTTTAACTTAATTTAGAAGGGATCTCAAAACTCACCTCTTCAAGGACCTTTTCCAACTCAAGGCCAAGGCAACATCCACAATCAGTAGCCTCATCTCTGGAATCCTAGAGCCTCCGCCAATTGCATAGCAACGCTACTCCAGAACATCGTAGCTTTCTATACAGTCTCCGAATTTTCTAACCAGTGGTTAATTTGAAAAAGAAATAAGGAACAAGGGCTCAACATTTTTCTTAGGAACCCAAAGGTTGCACTTCCAGACACCAGGGTTGCTGGATACCAAGATTGCCTAGTTTTGATTTCACCTCATGACTCTATCTTCCAATGATCTACACAGCCTGCCTCTTTACCTCACTACTGTACCAGAATAACCCCTCCAGCCCCACTTGGGGCAGAGGTAGGGGACCCTAGTAGGGGCCATCAGGCCTGGCAGGCCCCTGACAATTCGGAGGCGAGTATGATTAAAGAGGTCTACCCAGGAACTCACTCTGAGTCAAGCAAAGATTGATTAGGCTTGCCGCCCACACCATGTCCTTATGTTCTTGTGCTGGCTGTGGTTCCCCCTCTCATGGAATCACAATCTCAATCATGAGTGGAGTTACACACAACTGTGCTGATTGGCTTGTTAAGCATAAACACTTTAATTTAGCAAATACAGGGAGTGCAGAATTATTAGGCAAATGAGTATTTTGACCACATCATCCTCTTTATTCATGTTGTCTTACTCCAAGCTGTATAGGCTCGAAAGCCTACTACCAATTAAGCATATTAGGTGATGTGCATCTCTGTAATGAGAAGGGGTGTGGTCTAATGACATCAACACCCTATATCAGGTGTGCATAATTATTAGGCAACTTCCTTTCCTTTGGCAAAATGGGTCAAAAGAAGGACTTGACAGGCTCAGAAAAGTCAAAAATAGTGAGATATCTTGCAGAGGGATGCAGCACTCTTAAAATTGCAAAGCTTCTGAAGCGTGATCATCGAACAATCAAGCGTTTCATTCAAAATAGTCAACAGGGTCGCAAGAAGCGTGTGGAAAAACCAAGGCGCAAAATAACTGCCCATGAACTGAGAAAAGTCAAGCGTGCAGCTGCCACGATGCCACTTGCCACCAGTTTGGCCATATTTCAGAGCTGCAACATCACTGGAGTGCCCAAAAGCACAAGGTGTGCAATACTCAGAGACATGGCCAAGGTAAGAAAGGTTGAAAGACGACCACCACTGAACAAGACACACAAGCTGAAACGTCAAGACTGGGCCAAGAAATATCTCAGGACTGATTTTTCTAAGGTTTTATGGACTGATGAAATGAGAGTGAGTCTTGATGGGCCAGATGGATGGGCCCGTGGCTGGATTGGTAAAGGGCAGAGAGCTCCAGTCCGACTCAGACGCCAGCAAGGTGGAGGTGGAGTACTGGTTTGGGCTGGTATCATCAAAGATGAGCTTGTGGGGCCTTTTCGGGTTGAGGATGGAGTCAAGCTCAACTCCCAGTCCTACTGCCAGTTCCTGGAAGACACCTTCTTCAAGCAGTGGTACAGGAAGAAGTCTGCATCCTTCAAGAAAAACATGATTTTCATGCAGGACAATGCTCCATCACACGCGTCCAAGTACTCCACAGCGTGGCTGGCAAGAAAGGGTATAAAAGAAGGAAATCTAATGACATGGCCTCCTTGTTCACCTGATCTGAACCCCATTGAGAACCTGTGGTCCATCATCAAATGTGAGATTTACAAGGAGGGAAAACAGTACACCTCTCTGAACAGTGTCTGGGAGGCTGTGGTTGCTGCTGCACGCAATGTTGATGGTGAACAGATCAAAACACTGACAGAATCCATGGATGGCAGGCTTTTGAGTGTCCTTGCAAAGAAAGGTGGCTATATTGGTCACTGATTTGTTTTTGTTTTGTTTTTGAATGTCAGAAATGTATATTTGTGAATGTTGAGATGTTATATTGGTTTCACTGGTAATAATAAATAATTGAAATGGGTATATATTTTTTTTTGTTAAGTTGCCTAATAATTATGCACAGTAATAGTCACCTGCACACACAGATATCCCCCTAACATAGCTAAAACTAAAAACAAACTACAAACTACTTCCAAAAATATTCAGCTTTGATATTAATGAGTTTTTTGGGTTCATTGAGAACATGGTTGTTGTTCAATAATAAAATTAATCCTCAAAAATACTACTTGCCTAATAATTCTGCACTCCCTGTATTAATGAGATCATAATGGTACGAAGAGTGGGGTGAGTGGGCCGTTTTAGACAAGACCTTGATGGGACTGTATTGTAGTAAAATTTCATAGATCATCTTTTGTAAAGAGCTTGTTGAGACCACGGGTAGCTTCGGGTTGTAAAGATACTAAGATTTGTGCACTCCCCTTAGGGTATTTATATAAACCTAAAGTGTTGGGAGCCCCTCAGGGCAGGCATAACAATTTTCTCCCCTGCCCAGAGTTTGTCTCCCGTAATAGTTTTTCTGCTTTAAGCAATCTGGATGATTTGAGTTGACTTGTGACTAGTTAGGCTGACAGCATAGTACCCTCACCTGATTTTAGTTTTTTTCCCACCCCCACTACTAGTTTAGTTTCTAGGAGGAACTTGGCTTTCAAGGATAGAGCGTTGAGGCTATTGAGTGGGAACGTGGCAGGTCTTTATTTTAAGATAACAATACCGGAATGGGTAGCCTTTATCAGCCAATATGATATACTTATGTTTCAGGAAACTTGAGAAACCCAGGATGTATTATTGGATGGATTTGAATGTTTTAGCATCCCAGCAATCCCCCTCGGTAAGGGCGAGCATCAGCTGGGTTGGCGATTTGGGTGAACCATTCTGCAGGGGGTTGTTCTAAAGTAATCAAGTCAAAAGATGTTCATTTTTAGATTCTGAGATAGAGCAGGGGATGAACCCTGTATTTATTTAACTTTTACGATTTTATTAGCACTCTGAATGTTAAACTTCCTATTTTATTTGAATGTATTTCTATGTTACAAAGTGATGTTGGCATTAAAGGGCAACAGGCAGGTTTTTGCTTAGCTGGGGATTTTTTTTTAATAGTTAGCTTTATTTCTTTTAAAAGTAGCATAACAAAGACAGTGAGCTTATATCTGTCAAGTCAATAAAAGCATGCAAATAAACATGATGATAATCACCACATTCTTCCCCAAAATACCAAAGTAATTTCTCTCAGAACTGCAAACCGTGGTAGGCCCGCCAGTGCCGCAGGATTTCTCCATAGTTGAGCAATGTCTTTTTTAGCAGCTAAGCATGCAACCCCCACAAAGGTGCAATTGGTGCAAACCAATTCCTCGAGAACCCCCAAGAGGGCTACCTTAACAGTACGCTCAGTCGGACACTCTAAGACCCCAGAAATCTCCCGCTCCACTGCCTCCCAGAAGAGGCACACCCCAGGGCACCCCCAGGCCACATGCAAAAGGTGTGCCTCCAGATGACTACACCTCATACACCCAAAATGCTTCGTCAGACACATGCGTTACAGGTGCAATGGGGATACATACATCATATGCAAGTAGTTAATTTGTACATCTGTAATCATGTGAAAATGGCCAGTTCCCTGGGTGCAAGGTAGGCTTCCCTCCAGTCGTCCTCATCTAATTCTCCCACCCATGTTGTCCACTTGTCTCGAAATGTGGCTAGACCGTCAGGGGCATTAGTAAGCAACGATCGATATATCTGGGTAATGGCTTCCTTTCCCAGATGGCCCATAAGCAGTTTAGCTTCAAGATCTGGTCTGAAAGGGGCAGCTGGGCTGCAGATGAGTACGAAGGGCGTAGCGCAGATGGAGGAAGCTGAAAAACTGTGTGTTGGCTAGGGCATATTGGTCCTTCATCTGCTGGAAGGACATCAGATTGTCACCGTCATATACGTCCCCCAGGTAGGTAATCCCAATGGAGTCTCACTGCTACGCAATAGAGGTGTCAGTTTGGTAAGGTGCCGATCCCAACCTGTCAGACACAGGGCCACCCTCCAACACTGCACTGCCACCTGTGTACAGTCAGGGGGCGGTCTGTGGAACTGGGATGCCATACAATAGGCCAATAGGCTATCGAATCCCAGTTGGTAAAGTTCCAACCGATAAGCCGGGTCGTACCACCCGCCGGTGAACCAGTCGTTGACCAGTACTAATTGGGCAGCCAAATAATATATGTAGATGTCTGGTACCCCAATCCACCTTCATAAGTACATTTCCGTGCAGAACAGAACGCCACTCTGTGACACCCTCCTGGCCAAATAAAGGAGGTGACTTTGGAGGTAAGGGACCAAAACCAAGTGTGGGGTACTGTATATGGGAAGTTTGCCAGCAAGTACAGATACGGAGAGACCAATCATTTTGAAAAGGGCATTTTGATCCACCAGATTAAGTGGCAGGCAACGCCAGTGGCCCAGGTTCCAATCCAAGGCCTGGCAGAGTGGCTGAAAGTTGAACTTCCATTCCAAATCCAGAAGTGGGGAGAGGTATGTTCCCAAATATTTGATTGCATTTTGCCTTACCAGGATGTCCGGGAACCAGATACGGCTCCCTCACACTCAGTTCTCTTGGCCAATCCCCCACCTCCAGCCGCTGATGAGCAGGTCGTATCGTAAGAGGCAGGCCAGCGGCTCAGTGGCCAGGGCAAATAACGGGGGAAAGTTGGCACTCCTGACGCATCCCTCATCCAATCGTTAATGGGTCTGACATGATACCATTGACCTGCACCTGAGCCATTCGGTTATGATGAAGAAGATGGATCATTTCCCGGAAAGTCAAGCTAAAGCCCATCCGTAGCAGTACGACCTCCATGAAATCCCAGGCAAGTGTGTCAAATGCATTGTGGAAGTCCACCAGTAAGAGTACCAGCCCGCTCCCCAGCTGTTCCGACTGTGAGAGTGCCACCTGGACCCATCGGACGCAGTGACATGTGCTCCTTCCCGGCATGAATACACATTGACCAGGGTGTCTCAGAAAGAACAGCTGAGATTCCAGTGCTTCTCGCTGCCTGACATATCCTTTAATGATCCCCCTCAGAGAGGGTTTACCGGCCGCCCAGAGCACCATTGCCTACGACACCGACCCAGAGTTCTCCCAGAAATAGTTCAGTAACTCCTGGTCTATGAAAGCTACACAATCAGGATCTTTCAGGTACCAGGCGTGAAGTGCCACATCGGGCGCCAGGTTTGGGTGGAGGCTCCCCATTGCATGAGGAGGGGGGCAAATCTATAAAATGCAGTGTGTCCCAGCAGTAACTTACAGTGCAGAGGTTTGAAGTATCCAAAAAGGTGATTCAATCCAGTTAGAAAAAAACATATTTTGTAGATAGGTACTGGCAGTTCCCATCTCCTCTTCCCATATGATTTGCCACAGGGAATTGGGAATAACATATATTGAAGACTATATCAGAGCCTACCACTATTATGGCTGGCTGTGTGGAAGAATACCAATGCAGGACTCGCAAGGGATATTATAAAGGATTGCCTTAGTTGTAACAAAGGTCTTGAGATTCCCTGGTTAGCTGGTGTGGAATCTAGCCTGCGTAAGGTCAACCTACATTACGCTTTTATTGACCCTAACGGGAATTCTTAACATTAATAGGAAACAGCAGCAGAAGGCCTTATATAACCAGGCGGGTTGGAAAGAACAACCACAGAAAGAGGGAAGCCCAGTGTGGTCACCTATTTAATTTTGAATTTGGAAACAGACAGCCAGCCAGTGGGGTATATGATCAGGTCAATAGGCCATTGGGAAAGGAGTTTGTTGTTCCGCTATCAGGCTACCACGATAAGGCATCTGCTGTGTTTACCAGTAGGTTTTAACGTGAACCTTGACTGTACGCCCTGCCCTTGTGATGGGGAATCTGGGCAAATGAGGAAGCACTGTGTTTTATTTTGCAGGTACTATTTTATGTACTCAAGCACTTTCTGATTACCCGGGTAAAAAAGCTTGATCCTAGTAACCTCAAGATTGCCCTTAATACCTTTTTAGAGCTTGGTGACGATGAGGTCATTGCCCTTTTAGGGCCTTTTCTGAGTGCAGCAGTGCGAGCTCGGAGATCCATGAACACGGAATAAGTATTGTTTTGCTATCTGAATTGTCGCTCATGGCACCTGTTTTAGAATTGTTTTTAATGATTGTTTTTTTGATTGTTTTTACTTATTTATATATGATATGTATTTTAATATGTTTGTTTGTACTTTTATGGATACCCTGGTATTCAAATAAAGCTATTGATGATAATGATGATGACCTCACTCTTGTAGGTTCTTGATGCTTACTTTCTCCCTTTGTAATAGTTGTGCTATATATTTCTCCTTCTTTAAAAAAATATTACTATAGACTTCACTTAAGTACTACATTCAGAAAGTAAAGTAAGGGAAATTCCCAGGGTCATCGACATCTGAATGTGGAAAGCAAGAAAAATCCTGGAACTAGGGAAACATGGCAGCAAGACAAGGGTCAAGAGTATCTGGCGAAACAATCTCATTACTACATGTCTAGCTTTCACCATCTGATGTCCAGTGAGAGAAAGCCCTCCAGTTTAAGTCTAGCTTTCCCTGGTGAAGCTGTAATTCTAGTCAGTCAGTGCACACAGAATGGCATCTGTGTTCAGGAAAAGCGGGTGAATGTTCTGTACTGGATTCACTCTACCTTAATGTGCTCCTCTGTTTCCATACAGTAGCCTCAACTTTTCTGGCAAGGTCTGCAAGTATGTAGAAACAGGTTTTCAGTTCTGAATTCCCTGGGCAGTTGTAGAGGGTGCGGTTGGCTCTACTATGGAGCAGTACACCACTCCGACCGCACTCCCGCAGCGTCAGACACAGCAGGATGATCAGAAGGAAAATCCTGGTCAGCTGGCGTCTACTGAGGAGCCATCCTGCATGGAGTTGCTTGCAGCCATGCAGGGGTCCAGAATGGCTCCTGAGGGAAAAATGGAGTCCGTGGCGCTAGAAGTTAATCTTCACCATGCTGACCTTCGGAAAGTGTCAGAAAACATTTGAACGGCAGAGGGCTCCATTTCTGACCTGCAATCCGAAGTGGACTCACTGAAGAAGCAAATGGACACGGTCACCTACAAATCTGCGACTCTTGAGGCATGGGTCGAGGACGCTAGGCTAGGATGTGCTGCAACAATGTTCGACTCGTTGGGCTCCTGGAGCGGGCCGAGGGCAACACCATGGAGGTATTTATGGAACGCTGGGTATCAGATGTGCTCAACCAGGATGGACTATCTACCTTGTTTGTAATTGAAAGAGCACATCAGGGGCTGGTAGCTGCCCCTAGACCTGGGCTGCCACCACATGCCGTCATAATGCACATCCTAGATTACAGGGACCATGATTGCATAGTTCAGGCTGCCGGGGAAACAAACACTGCCCAGTTTAAGAACCATAGGATATCAATATATCCGGTCTATATCAACAAGGTCCAGGGCTCCAGAACGGGCTTCTTGGTGGTGAAGGCCAAGTTGCGTTCAATGAGTATCCTTTACATGCTCCTGTATCCTGTGCACTTGCGGGTCCTCTTGGTGGACAAATCCCACTTTTCCTATACCCCAGAGGATGTATGGCACTGGCTAGAAATATGGGACAAGGTACCCAGGAGCGGGTCTGGATGTGGACAGACAGGTAAAGCGAGTGCTCTGGGAGCCTGCAGTCCTAACTGGAGGACATGTAAGTCCTCAGGGGTGGACAACCCCTCACAGTCTGGTGGTAAAGGCCCCTGCAGGGTTGAGATTCAGCGTGACGAAACTATGGCCCTGTTGCACCTGGCCACAGTGACCAGTGATGGAGGAAGAAGGGAGGCCTTGGAGCCGGCGACGAAGTTGGGAGATGCTTCTGACTGAACTCTTCTCCTACTAATGTATCTCATAATATCTCGGTGTGCCTTTTCTTCTTGTCTCTCTGATCTTCTAGGTTTCGGGGGGTGCAGGGTGGTATATATGTCCTGATCCTGCAGTTGTGCATAACGACTGAGTTCAATATGTGATGTCTTGATTTCCATTATTGTTTTCACTGTTTTAGTGGTGGTCGCCATAGATTAACCAGCTATGTATCTTATGATTGATGCAGTATCATATTATTTATGTGGCAAGGGGATGCTGCCGCCACATTAGTGGTAGGCTTTAGGTTTGGGTTTGGGCTGTGGACCCCTTGAGAGGAGCTAGCTGCGTGTGTTGTTAGTAGCGGGGAGCTTCGTCTGTACATTTAGCTTGGAACTGCGCTACAATTCACAGCTTCTGGAGGGATATAGTCCCCTTCATTATAATGGCAACATATATAAAGGTCCTCCTCACACCGCTGACTTGCCTCTTAAGAGTGGTGACAAGACCCAACGGGCGCAGGATCCCCTACAAGCTTGCCCAGCTCGCATTGCTATTAGCAAAACAGAGAATAGCCATTGGATGGATGGGTGCATGATTGCTGCTGTCAAACTTATTGCTAAGAGGTGTCTGTGAATGGGGTGCGACAGAAGAAGACATATGTGCCTCACCCGCACTGATGGGTAAGCTGAGGATGAGATCATGACATAGGGCCATGTTCCTAATAACTTTATTGATGACTGCGACACTGGTTCAAGCGATGGATCGGACAGCAAGATCTGACAATCTTGTTCAACCTTTGTTAACTTGAACTGAACGTGACGGCCAAGTGTGATATTATATGGATCTATGTTTATCTGAATAATAGGGTTATGTCTTGGACTCATCATTTTGCTAGGATACGTATCTGTTTTTATGCCTTATATGACCTGCAAACCATTGTATTTTATTGATCATGACATGATCTGGATATCATGAAGTAGAATTCCCATTGATCTGTAACCTCTTTTTTTTGCACTGTTGGTTTTTGTTATGTTTTGTCAGAAACTCAAAAAAGCAACGTTTTGGGGTTTTTAAGCCATTATGTCCATGTTTATTTCGATTGTATCCATTTCTGAAATATATGGCTCGAGAATTTCTTATGCAAACTGTGATACAATGACTTGGAGCATCTAGAAATGTGCAATCACAGGGAAAGAGAACGAAATTTATGATGAGCTGAAAGAACTCAGTGGGGGGCGCACGTCATACAGATCTCATCAGTGATGTAGCAACAGTGCCACAGACTCCAATGGAGGTTTCGTCCCTCAGTCCTGTGTTTAGTAATAAAAGACAGCCTTTATTGAGATATGGAGTCCTCTCATACCTCTGTTCTCGGTAGCACTGCACCTGCTGTGTTTCTAATTACTTACCGCAATTCCATCATTCGAGTCCATTGTTCAAGGTTCCAGTGTTCACTTGTTGAGGTTATCCCACCTCAATCATTGAAGACTGGAATGACGAAATAGACAAAGATCCAATAATAACAACGCCCCTCGATCATATTATATATAAACAGAGGCATCAGTGCTCAGAGAGCATCACGTCCGTAGACCGGCTTTTAAGTTACATGCACGAAAGCCCTCCTCTGTTTCCACTCTCAAAAATGTCTCTCTAGAGGACAAATGCTTTTAGAACAAGCATGAGAGGGTACAGGCTGCACTGTCTCACTGTTGGGGCCGGTGCCAGTGGTAAGGGCAGTAGTAGAGCCTGCAAAGGCTGCTGCCAGTCATAACACTGATGCAGTCTCTGCCTTTCAAAGCAGGCAGAACTAAGCCCTTAATGGAAGGCAGTGGTGCAGTACATAACGCACAGATATGCCTGTGGAAGACGTAGAAGGGGGTACTGAAATGTGGCATCCTCAGAACAGGTGCAGGAGGAGGCTGCTAAGGCCTCAGTATACCTTATTTCTAGCCTCGCTGCCAATTAGGACCAACTAAGCAGTTTATGTAATCTGGCCCCAGGAATACAAAGCTTAGCCCTAGTAATGTATTATGGCTAAGTGACCAGCATCGGTGTTTAGTAGAAATGTTTACGAACATGGAAATTGTTAAAATCAAGGTTGCGCTCTTTCTTCGAATTTCTTTGCACTATTCTTGACAACCTTCCATCTGTTTCAAAGTCTAATAAAGTTTTTTCCCTGAAAATGGTTATGTTATAGCTAATTTTAAAGCACACGCACACTTGAGTGTTTCATGGCGCTCTATGATAAGGAGAGCTGGGAGAATGCTACCCCTGATACACCAGCATTTCAACGTTTTTCTAAAACACATGTAATCTTTCTCTGCCCCTCTGCCCTTATAAAAGAACAGGCAAAGAATACCCAAGTTTAGGGATGCAAAAGAAAAATCTTCTGCCCCTCCCTCTGGATTTCTGAATCCTAGGAACAGTCAACAGATTTTTGGCTGATGATCAGAAACTACAACTGGGGCAATATAGCCTTTTTGCCAAAACGATTGATGCCCAGCTATTAAAGAGTTAAACAATGAGACACCGAACCTTCAATTGTGTGTGTTCAGTTACAGTCAGCCAGTGCAAGTAAGCCTTCAAAGGAGAAGGTTGCTGCAGCACCACGGAATCCTAGCTATTATTTACACTGAATGGTGGATTTTGCGCTAGAGGACAATGGATCGAAGCGACATAGGTTTGAGGGGATGTCATCAATGAGTAATGTGAGCATCATCTATAATCAATACAATCAATATTATTAAACCTCACTCAATAACCACACCAGTTTATTAAGAAGAATCATAAAATGTATTTCCCTAGATTAACAATGCTAATGTCACGAAGATAACTCTCAAACATAAATGGTAAACATATAGGATTAATAACGGTTGATTAGAACATCTTATATATCTTAATTTAATTAAGACAACCAAACAAATTATCTCCGAAAGGATCACACTTATTAATAATACCGAAACCACTAATAATGGCAGAGTATACATTAGTACAGCATTCAAAAGATGTCAATATAAATCATGAGCATTTCAGAATAATTCCCTCACTAACCACAAATTAGCATCAACATGTTGGGCTTCATGTGAAAATAATTTAGTAACACAAATTTAGAAAAACTCTTTATCTCGGGTTAATAAACGAATATTAATATGCAGCATTCAAATCATAAGTTTCAGCTGGTACCTGGAAAGCAAAAGAGACACATATAACATTACAATGACATACTTTACCAATATCAGTAGCAGTAACAACAAGTAGTTTACTTCAGCTAGGGGACACCATCAGTTATGTCTTCAGAAGATTTGGGCCAAACAACAGCTAAACCCACACTGCTGCAGGAACACTGAAACCTTGACTCCAGTCATCTGAACTCTGGTCATCATCATCTGCCTCTCTTCTCTCTAGAGAATCTTCCCTAGGTTGTTATACTAAATTCTAAAAAGCTTATGATTGGTCAATCTATGGGGGGGTTACGCTTCAGCCAATCAACAACTAAATTGTTAACCTAAAATACGACAAATCTACACTAACTAAAACATTTTCTTCAATAATATCACTTCCTCTTCCGTCTCGTCTGTAGCTTCATTGTTTCATTGCCTCCAAAACGCCTCATCTCAGGAAGAAACTTTTACTGTTTCAACTTAATTTCCATCCTCGAGGAAAGACCAACTATTGGTAACATTTTCAAACAATAGATCATTCAACTTATGCAATGCTCAGTTAAAACATGACCTTGTAAGACATAATGCAGCAACCCCCTAGGCTTAGCTGTGGACACCTCTACTAAACCTCCAAATGCACTTTTATGTAAGCATTGAGTTATGTAAAATAACCACAGCATTTAGTTAGAAATTGTGCTCAGTTAGGAACAGAAAACAAACTGTGACAACCATTTTCAAAAGTCACCCATTTTACACGTTAATTCATTACATGATTAGTTACCTCTAAATCATTAATAACATATTAGAAAATTCACACACTCACAAGGTAAAGCCTAGCACTGCTAGAACCAGCCATGCTGCCAAATTCCGCATTACTTGCAGCTTTGTGGTCAAGTGGTAAGTTAAATCAAACCGCCTATTAGCATAGTTCAATCTGGACATGAGAACGGCCGTCACTGCTAGCGCTTTTCCTACTTTAGGTACAACGGAAATATTTTCTGCAAAATGCACAGTTGATCGAAACAAGAAGACACAACCGTAGATATCAATTTTTAAGTGTAAGAGATCCATCAACTTTAACACCTAGGCCCAGATTCTCAAAGGTGTCACAGATTGCAGCAAGGCAGCCAAAAATGTGCTGTGTTGCATTACAGGGAGGGAGTAGGAAAGTGGCATTATCACAGAGATGTGGCTCTCCTTCCGCCCCTCTCCTAGCTCTGGCGCTGATTTCATCTGCTGTGCGCCAGGCACACACCTTAGCTCCATTGTGCTAGGGTGAGAGTCTGAGTCTACCATAGGTTTTGTATATGAAGATTATCCCTCCTGTACAAAATACTATGGCTAGACAGTTGAAAAACCTTTTTCTACTTTGTACGTGTGCTGTACAGTGCAGCACACATGCAAAGTCGGAAAAGAAAGGAGAAATGAAAACATTTCTCCTTTTAACACCTGCTTTTCAGCAGCATTAATTTTTGGCTCTAAACCCTGTCTACTAATGTTAATAGATAGGGTTTAGGGTAAGAACAATGGTGGGTGGTTGAATGGGGCGGCCATGTAAAAACCCCTGGACACAAAGTAATGCAAAGCAGCGTTTCACACTTTCTTTGCTTTGCTTTTGGGTACTTCCCAGCACAAAACAATTTTTGCATTGGAAAGTGAATCAGGAAAAAAACATTTTGTGCTGGTTAGCATCACCTTTATGACACTAGCCCTGTGCAAAATGTTTGAGAACTTCCTGCTTAGGCTCTTGACTACAGGGGATGGTTCAAGACATAGGCCTAATTGGGAAGGCAAATAGCTTTGCTGCCTGAATGTGGGGGTCCAATTGACAACTAGGATCTCTGCCTTTTCTGCATTCAGTTATAAGCAGTTGAAGTCCTCTCACTCCCAGATAAAGTTAATAACCGCTGGAAAGTCTCATGCATTGCAGGGTTGTTAGGCAGTCTTAGCAATATCTGGGGGTCTTCCACATACATATACATTTTGAGGCACGTGGCTACCAAAGATTTAGCCAGTGATGCCATGTATATATTGAAAAGGTAGAGGGAAGAACCTTGTGGTACTCCATATGTACCAATGCATGCATGTGGTGCATTCAAGAATATATTCATCTTTATTGATTATTTTATGTGAATAACCTAGTGGTTGTGGATTGACTTCCCATTGGCCTCCAGAGACAGATTAACTTAGTAGGTCCTGCATTAAAATCATCTCAGAAACTGCAGGTATTAGCCTTTGTCAGGAAGAGGTTCTCATACTCTTTGAAGTTAGGCCCTGCCAAACTAGATACTAAAAATTAGTATTTAAGCAATTATTTCACCAAGAGCTTCTGATGGAAGTATCATTGAGAGCTACAAGCAAAGCAAACTGTGCTCTTTGCATTATGAATGGGTTGTTCCTTTAATCAACAGTACGGAGGTTATACTCTGGAGCCTCTGCTGAAGGCCTAGGAACAAAAAATAGCCACTTGATTTTATATTGAATTGCAACATTCATTTTATATCATACTGTGAATTTTAATACATTTGAAGTTGTTTACTGCAAAATGGCCCTTATGTTACCAGTAACAGCTCATTTTGAAGTTACTATAAGAGGGGGTTAAGGAAGCCTTCCACAACAACCAGGGGTGCTGTTCATAAGTCAGCTTTTGCAAAGTCTCTTAAATATTTTTTTATTGGTGGAGCTGGCTGGGCCAGTGCTTGCAAAATGGTGTGTGTTTCTGTATCAGGAAACTGTAAAGCCTTTTCCATTCATGACAGACTCCAAGTCCACCAGTAGCTACACTTGCCCTAACAGCACATGCACTGACTGAGAACAAGCAGTCAATGAGATACACTGTCTCTCAAAATGTTACCTGTGTTGCAAAGGCACACCTGAACTGCTAAAGATATACTTTTTGGAACTGCTATGTTGTAACCCATGACTATCTTATATTAATTCAGGTGTTTAATCCAGAAGGAGAGTTCCTGCTGAAGTTTGGCTCCAATGGAGAAGGAAATGGGCAATTCAATGCTCCAACAGGAGTTGCAGTGGACACCAATGGAAACATTATAGTTGCTGACTGGGGAAACAGTCGAATACAGGTAACAGTAATTCACAACTAATATTGGTTGGTTTTGTTAGGATCTTGTGCGAAATGAGTTCTTGGATGCACAACACTTCTTTTTTGTAGTTATTGAGTTCATACAACTCCTTCATCACTTTCAGCCACTCCCACTGGCAGTTCTCAACCTTGCCAAGTGCCCGTGATCGAGGGTTAGAGTAATGCATTTCAGTGCCTCACACCACACCACCTCTCTGAAATGCATGAATCCCGCATTAGCTGTCTCCACTTACTCTGTCTACATCTCTACATTCCATAACGTTCCAGATGTTCTCAGCACTGGCTCAGATCCGCTGTTTTCAGCCTGCTGTGTGGCCCAAGTTACGGGAGTCAGAGGCAGGTCAATGTGAGGTGAGGTTGCAATGAGGACAGCACAGTTTGTGTACCTTGTTGAGGCAAGCCACCTTGCCTCCCTCTCTGTTGTGATAGGATCTCTCAGCATTAAAACAACTGGGCTCAGGTTCACAGCTTCTGCTTGCTATGCCTTTCAATGCATGAAGAATGCAAAAGCAACCAGCTCCGCTGGGTTTATGAAGTGAGGCCATTGAATTTTGTCAGAAAAAAGGGGATAAAAGGACGCAGTTCAGGTAAGCTCATACAACAGTCAGAGTCACTGCAAGTCATGGCATAATTTTAGGTGTAAGTCTCAAATGGGGAAAATGCCATATTTCACTGCTTTCCTCAATATAGTTACTGTATTGGAGTTACAAATAATGGCTAGGCCAGTAACAGCCAAGTGACAACTTAATAGCAGTATACAGCTAGAGCTGTATTGATTTTGGTTGGTATAGATTTGTAGCAGCTGTACAACATTGCAGCTGTTTTGAAGGCTTTTCCACTTCATTACATTGCACAGAAGGGGCTAATTTCAGACATCTCTCTCACTATATGGACATAACTGCTTTGTTCTACTCATGACAAAGTGTCACTCATAGTGTCACACCTATGGCATTAAAATGTCATAACCAAATAGATACCTGGAAATGTCACCTATAAGCAATCTGGTAAATTGGCAGCTATGAGTTCTAGAAGATAGACAGACCACTGATTGATTGAACATATGTCGGACCTTTACTTCCTTCATTCCAAGAACCTAAAAAAAATCACTGAAATAAGAAATCACAAAAAAAGCTTTTAAAGTGGTCACATATCAAAATGGTGCACTGAAAGTAAGAAAGTTGGTTCCTAACCCTGCTTTTGTATGCTTGCATGTGATAGTTATATGGTCCAAATCCAGGTAATGGAGTGCTGCATAGGTTCAAATGCCAACAGAAAGTCAATTTGTGATTGAGTAGCATCAGTTCTGAAGTTGCTTTCTGGGGGTAGAGGTTTCACTGGCTTTAGTATAGAGAGTTGGTACTAGGCTCTCCTGGTAATTGGTGATGTGTTTCTTGACAGTGAGGTTGGTATTTAGGGTGAATCCAAAAGACTTGGCATTAGTGCAACTATTTTAAAAATAATTGCTTCATCCTTCACATAATCAGATATAGGTAGAGGGTGTGGTTTTAAGAATCTCATTATTTATAGGTTTTATTTTGCAGAATTTCTCTTTGCTAGACTAAACATTCTGTGAATTGGCAAAGTGGTAGTATGTAAACTGTGAACCATGTATTTGCAATGTTCTCAATCGAGAAGCCTCCATACAAACTCATTCCAGGATCTAGTTAAATGTTGTGATTGGGACAGTGTATGTGTGCAATCATGGTTTTCCGAGTTGTGTGGAATTGCCCCACCTCTGAAAATTATTCATGTGCAAATTTCACCAGTGAAAAACTTGAGAAACCTATTAACAGGGCACTGGTTAGAAACAGAGAATATCTGAATTAATTTGGTGTGCAAACTCCGAAACTACAGGATACTTCTCATTCCAAGCAGGCAAACTCAGAATGGGGAGATAATACTCCACTGGCAAAGTACTTCTGGATATGGCATTGATATTCCTTGGGTGTGAGGGAGCGGGGTGTTTTATACTCTAGTCTTCGGGTATAGTCATTAAGGGCCATATGTACGAAAGCTTTTCCCCATAGAAACAGAATGGGTAAAATCCTTTCGTACATCTGGCCCCAAATACCCTCTGCCACTGGTTGTATGGTCCTTTGTTCGTCGACAAAGACAGATGAGGAGCAATCATCTGCCTTAATCAATAAATTAATAAAGACTTTAAATTCTTCAACAAAGAGAGTTTGTGTGATCTAAAGGTTTTTTTTCCAGTTCTTTTCCTCTTTCATTTATGTATTCATTGGGCATTAATCTTTAGATTTCCGCATTGAACGTTAATATAATCCATCAATCGATATTTGATTATAAAATAGAACAAAATGTTTATGTTCGCAGTCAAAATAATAATACAACAATCATGTTCCATAAAGGAAACTCCCGATTGTAAATAAGATTGGTATTAAGAGGGGAAAAAGTGTCAGTTCAGAAACCCAAAGAAGAGTTCTGTAAAGAGAGAGAGATGAATGCACACTCATAAAACCTTTGCAAATCAGACTGGAAATTATTTACAGTCATAACGCAACAAACATACAGAATTAGGCTAAATAACTTCTCACACAAAACCAGTGTCTTTTCACTAGCTAATACTTGGCTTCTGAAGTTGTAACATCTGCAGCAAAGAGAAGAAAAACATCTTTCACAAACAATTATTCAATGTAAAAACAGGCCTTTCAGTGTTAAAGTATTATTTTTCACTTAACATGGCATCGACAGGCTAACTTAATTCAGCACCTTATTCATGGAGAGGCCTACAACATTTAAGTATGGTTACTTATTAGAACATTTGCGTTTAGCATATGTTTTATTTAAACAAAAGCCTGGCCAGATTATTAATAAATGTTCCTTGAGGAGAACACTGGGCATCTCTGGGTCAAGTTTCAGGTACAGAATATGAAGCTGGATTAAGTGTCTTTGGTTGCCTATTCCATAATGTATCTGTAACTCTGACAATCATGAACATTGCGACAAATCTAATTAGCACAATATTACGGCTCTGTCATTTGACAGTACAATGACTCGATTGGAACTATTCCAAACTGTCCACTCAACATGTAGCACAACACGTAGGCCAGTTTCCTCTGATTTGCTGTTAGGTTCTTGAACCTTTTGAATATATCTCTGCAGGCACCAACTCCTCACTGATAATCATTCCTATAGCAATAATTGGAAATTCAGTGTTCATTGAAGCATCAGCAATGTTTTGGCAAGTTAACATCTCCAAGTTCATATTCTTCGATGTTGATGACCAGAATTTACCAAGTCGCACAGGTATAAGTGTCAAATTCTTTGATGCAGGTAAGGTCAATTTTTTCACTTGTAGACATTCGTCTGATTCTCTCACCTTCTTTGACAAATAGTTCAAAATATCTGTCAAAGAGAATGTGCAGTTCTTGCAATGTAAACAATGACTTTGATATCAGTAGAACAGTCTGAACGACCTCTCCGAAGATTTTCATGGATGAAATCTTCACCACTTGCAATTGTGACATAGAGTCCACAACAACAGCAGTTTTCAATGAGGAAACCTCTTTTGAATTTAAATTTTTCAAGTGAAAGGTTTTTTTTCGAGCTCTTGTGTGAGTTTGTGCTACATGGGTTTGGTTGCAGCATCTCCATCAAATAATGTGTGTATTGGAAGAAGTTTGTGCAACAGAATGTCCTTGATAAATTCACCTCTTTTTTTTTTGCTACATCCATCACTCTATGTGCTTGTGAAAGTTGTTTTTTGTAACCTGTTGTAGTGGCTGGTTGGACGAAACTCTTACTACGGCAATTAAAGCGTGGAAGTTTAGCTTTATGGATCAAATCTGTTTATTTATATTTTGGTTTAAAGAAAGAAAAGGTACACAGCTATATGCCTACAACCTTACAGGCTGGCAGCATTAATAGCACTCCCTTCACATGTAATCTGATGAAGGTTTCTTCAGAGGGTCATGTTATAACCGTTGTCACATGTGCATTTTAGATACAAAACAGTTAATAAGAACAAGTGGTGAAAATTGAGCAACTCTTCCCTATGGTTATGTCAAGAATCTCCCCAAATCCTCCCCCACAAGTATGTTAGCTATTTTTTCCGTCCCCCTACACAACCCAGAAGGTAGCCGGGCAGCTCTAGCTGTAATCAAGGAAATCACTTGTCCCTCAGCAGACGCAAGATCTTTAAGTATGCAGGGCACGTGATTTCATTAAATTCTGTAGCCAAGATTTGTATAAAGGGTTCCCTTAATGTGGAAACTTCTGCTGCTCGCTGTTCCTCTGCCAGAGAAAGTTTCTCTATCCCCGGGATGAACCATAATTTGTGCAGCCACGTTGTGTGGCTTGGAATCCTGTCCGTGCCCCACTGGGCTAATATCGTCTGGTGGGCAGCATTGAGGGCAAGGGCAATCTGCCGTCCTCTTAAAGATCATAGAGGGAAGGTGAGAGGGTTGGATAAGCCAAGGATGGTGTATGTTGGGAGTCTGGGAATCCTTGTGTGGAATAATTTGTCGATTTCATCTAGGATGCCACTCCAGTATCTTTTCAGCTTGGAACAGTGCCATAACAGGTGTATGAGTGTGCCCGTGCTCCCTCACCCTCTCCAGCAAAGTTCAGATTTAGTGGGATTCCATGAATGGATTCTTGCAGGGGTGTAGTACCAATATGTTGCTATTTTCTAGGCTGTTTCAGCACATGACATGTTGTGAGCTGTGTGATGTGCCCTGTAGTGTATTTCTTCCCATTCCTCTTCTGTTAGATCCCTCCCCACTTCGGCCTCCCATCTTTTTTGTCCCTTGGTTTTGGGTTTTGATGTGGCGGTTGTAAAGTGTTTATAGAGCTCGGAAATAAGACGCTTATAATCTTTTTTAGGCAATAGCCACTTCTCGAATGCTTTGAGTGGTCTCGCCACTAGGGGCTTGACCATTGGTTGGAGCACCCAGTGTCTAATCTGGTAGTATGTCATTCTATCTGCCTCCGTGAGCCCATAAGCGTCTTTTAGGTGCTCGAAGAGTATGATGCCATCTGGGTCAAATAGGGTCCCCACTCTCTTGCATCCCCCGTCATGCCATTGTTGAAAGCCCTCCGCCTTCAGGTCCGGTGCAAAGTCTGGGTTAGTGCAAATCGGTGTCATGGGGGAGGGAAAGGACGTCAAACGTTCCTAGTCGCCACTAAGTCCCAGATCCGGAATGTCGTGCTAGTGATAGGGGAGGAGTACAGCCCTACAGCTCTGTGTCTGCGTTGCAGCCAGTGCTCCTTCCAGATATGTGACCCTGCAACTGCTTGGTCCATGAAACACCAGTGTTTCTCGGTGAGTGGGTGGCTCCATTCCATCAGGAATAGCAGTTGGGCCGCCTGGTAGTATTTTAAAAAGCATGGGACCGCCAGCCCCCCTTCTGTCTTAGGAAGATACAGGGATCTTCGCGAAATGCGTGCAGGGTTCCGGTCCAATATGAATTTGAGTATCACCGACTGTAGTGTAGCTAGGGTTTTAGGTGGTGGGGGAAGGGGGATTGTTTGAAATAAGTAGAGAATGCGTGGTAGGATTGTCATTTTTATTGCTGCTACTCTTCCTAACCATGAGAGTTTGTGTTTACTCCAGACCTCCAAGTCCTTCAATACGGCTTTGGAGAGGGCAGGGTAGTTCCTGTGAGCGGTTTTTGTAGTTGTATTTGCTAGTTCAATGCCAAGGTACGGGACATGCGATGACGTCCAAACGTCGGGAGTTTTGAGCGTAACTCCGCTTCGTGGGTGGGGGGGACTGAAAGATTCAGAATTTGCGATTTTTGTACATTCAGTTTGAAGCCTGATGTGGATCCGAATTCATGTGGAAGTTTGGCTTTAGTGATTATGTCAAATAGCTTTTTCTTTGTCAGTACAAATCTCTCCTGCTTCAGTTCTGCATATAGTTTCAATCCATGTTGTGTAATCACACAGGCTCTGACATTTCAAAGGGGTTTCCTTGCTGCTGCATGAAATGAAGAAGGCTGTCAACATGTGCATTAAAACGTCCCCTTTTCTTTCCCACAAGTTTGTGGTGAGAAACAGTTTCATGATGGTCCATTAATTTTGAATTTGTCATCTCTCTGAAAACATTGCAAATAGAAAGGACTTCATGATAAACGAGCTGCCATTGAGCAACATATTCACTTTCAAGTGTCTGACCAAAAATTCCCTTTGAGCTTTTCTGTGATCTCTGGATTATCTGTTCCAGTTTCATATCTGGAGCCACACGCGGAACCTCCACTCTCTGTCTTTCACCACAAAATTTCTTTAGATTAATTTTCTGTAGAGGTATGGTTTTTTCACCTCTAGCTTCTTCACTCTTTCCAAATACCAGGATCCATATCCGAGGTAGTTTATGCAATCAGATTCCCAAAACATAGTAATCAGTGACTCCACAGTCTTCACGTGCAGCTCACAATCACCTTCCCGATCATCATGTACCAAGTTTTTCACTAGAGCTATCATGTGTAAAACATTTCCTCAGTAATTGGCAAAGTCCTGACTTTTCTTCACATTCTTTGGCAAACTCTATGAATTTGGTTTTCAGGTTTCCTGATTTTGAACTGAGTGTATTGAACATTGCCTGGCTTTGCATTATACCTTTGAAAGAAGTGCACCCTGTGCATGGTTCACTTATTATGATAAGATATTCTAACCGTAATTTGTCATTCTTGTTTCAGAAAGCATTCTAACGTCATGTTTCTATAGCCTTAGATATGATGAGCATACCTTGTAACAAACTAACATAATGAGTTTCGCTCAATACTGACTGGGCAGTTTTGCTTCCAAAGATTTCAGCCTCAATAAGTGTATAGTCTATGCCACATCCACTGATACAAGTTTCTGCATACCGCAATGCAACTTTTGTCATGTGGAAAACACCCCTCATTGGATAAAGATCACAAAATTTGACTGTCATACAAACGTCAGCTACAATATGGAAAACACCTTCATCACAGAAAATTGGCAGGATAAGCAGGTCTTCAAGCTGAGCGTGCGCATTTAAGAAATATTTTAGAGCTGTGTACACTGTTGCATAGTTTGTGACTGGAGATGGTACTACTGGTAAAAACCCAACCTTCTTCAGTGGGATGGTATTCTGGGAGATCAGAGCATGAATTCCAGCCCACTGAGGAACTGGCTTTTCTTCGTCCTTCAGTCCACACCGAATAAGCAATATGAAAAATTCAGTTAAATCAGCTTTGCGGATGTAGCATCAGGTAGAAGAAGATCCATGTTCTCAGCTACTTCGAAACTTTCTGGTAGACTTGGAAGTGTTGATGGCTTGTAGTGATTTTGCACACATTGACAAGGCAGTTGGGCTATAAGTTTGCAGCTTCATTTGTTGATGCCTACCGCTGACACAGCTTGTTTTCCAGCAGCTACTTCATTGGTACAGTCTTGAAAAAGCACCATGGCACTATCATGTGTGCTGGAAGTTCCAGACAAAGAAGACTTGTCTTCAAAATCAAAATTATCAAGAGCAGCAATTGTAAATCTTTTCCGGGTAAATTGAAAGTTGTTTGTTTTCCAATTCACAAGCTTTTACAGCATGAGCTGCTAATAAGCTCCTGCTCCATACTATGTCTATCAATCAATCAATCAATCATATATTTGTAGAGCGTGGCTAATCAGAACAAGAAAAACAACCCACCTCCAAAAATGGTTCCACAATAGTGGAATCCCTCAAAATTATAAATTAAAACAGGTGAAGCACTAGTCATCAAATCAACAGTGCTCAAAATATATTATTTTATTTGCTTATATTCATGATTATAGTTATTAACATCACTCATCATAGATTCATTACACTGTGGGACCTGAAAATCATACTCCTTAATGGATACAACCATAAAACATACCATTCACACCAGTCTCACATCAAACTCACCAAATAAAAGCTATAGATTGATGTCATCAGGACAATGCTACTTTAAAAGAACCCCCACCCCTGGACATGCATATAAGGATGCATTAAGCGCATTGAAATAAACTCTTTGGAGCCCAACAATATTGTGATTTTGGGACTAGAAAAATGTTGAATTATTGTGATTAAGATTGTGCATTATATTTGTTTATATTCGTCTTGTATGTCCGAGGGGGGTCTTTTAAAGTAGCATTTGGCTCATATCAGTTTATTCCATGTTTACTCCCAAGACCGATGCCTGATAATACATTAAATATGAGTGGTGAACTGACAAGAGCGGGCCGGGCTGTTTGCAACCCCTGTATTCCTTTTATTGACACCTTCACAAAGGATGCTTAATTACAGGCACCACCCCAAAAGCCTTGGTACTCACAGTCTTCAGTGAACCTCTTTTCTTTGTCGTGCTCTCCAGGGCACAATTCCTGTCAGAATATAACAATTGTTGGAGCTGCCAACTTTGAATCTAGAGTACCAGGTTAGAGTCTCGGCATCGGCTTAACATCCTGTGATTCTGGGTAAATCACTTAATCTCCCGGGGCCTGAAAAATTTATGTGGCCTTGTGCAATTAAATTGGTGCTCAGGAAACCGGTGGTGCTCATGTAAGGCACTCCAATATGGAGTTCACGCTACATTTCAAACAAAAACTGGCTGCAGGAACTATGGCCCTTACAACAGCAAATCTAAAACAGCGGAGGTGAGCCAGCAACAAAGATTGTGTGTCACATTGTTTCAAATCACGTTATAATATTGGTATTTGGATAGCACTTTCAGCCATTGTCATGGGACAGTAGCACTATCTTCATCTGTGCATAACAGAAGGGACCATCATTTAATAATGTGTGATGGGATTTTATTGTTCGTGGTTACTAGATATCTTATTTAGTCTTCAATTTTGAATAGGATTTTGTGGATACTCATTTGCGAAGGCAGACACTGGGGCAGCAGCTTTGATTTTCTTTGCCGTGCCTGCTGCAGCGAGCATGGAGCCTTTACAGTCCATGTCCTGCACATGCGACTGGCATTGAGGAGATCCACTTAGTCACTCTGTCAGTGTGTCACGGAGTATGCAGGCAGGGTGTTTTCAAAGTCCTCCAGCCCTGTCCCACCTCAGCATCTCCCAGCACTAGCAAACAATCCCTGCATCTCCGATACCAAAACATCACCTGTGCTCCATGTGTGTTGGGGACACTGTCTGTGGCAGGATGGTAGGTCTCGTCTGCCCTCCTGCCTCCAGTCATGTATGTGGGATCCCTGTAGTCTAGTCTGATGCCAGCACCAAACACACACTTTTAAAAGTACTAGCCACCCTGCCGTCAGCTGACACCGGTTTCCCCTCCGAGCAGCGCTGGTGGCAGTGTGACCATGATTCCATCAAAGCCTGCCAGCAGCGCTAGAAAATGTCCTGCAATATACCATGACCCTCCAGGGCAGCACACAGACACTATGCATCCTGGTGGCCCACCAGAACACGCGGCCCCAGTGCCAAGATGCCTTCTGCTGATTCAGCCTCAGTGTGCCCTGCTAGTCAACTCTGGTTGGCACAGGTGAGTCCGGCAGCAATGGGTACAGTGTCAGAGTGCGGGGGCGGTCTGGGCAAAGATGTGGTTAAAAAGCACAAAATAATTCTGTCTGTATTTTCGTTTGACTTTCACTTTCAGGTAATTACATATAAAATAATGCAGTTGTATACACCTTAAATGAAAGTTAAATGCAAGTTCAAGTAATGGATGGGAAATACACATGTTTACATTGTGGAACAACACAGTTGGTTAATACAGCCTCTCAGCAGATATGCCTGTGTGCAATCCAAGAGAAAAAGAACTGAGTCATGGTTGGTGCAGTAGGGAATAGAGACTTGCCTGTTTATAGTATTACGGGGTCCCATCCTGCAACTGAGAATGCACTTTGACTACCCAAGTCATTAATTGTAACACTCAGAGTAAAAGATGAGTGTCACTCAAAGTGTCACACATTTGGCCATGGAGTTTCACTCTTAAGCACACTGGAACAATGGAAAGTGAAAACAGGTTAGAAATGTGGGTTCAACAATCAGCATGACATAAACCACACTGTATCCCCCATTGTGATGTAGGAAACATGGAATTGCACATTGAAACTTCCAGAATAACATCAACACTGTGTTGTAATGCTATATACCTTGGGTGTGTTTAATGACTGGATAACCCCCGTGGCTGGCAGTGAGGGGAATGGGCACACCTGAACCACACATCTATCACTTCATTCCTCTAGAATAGTTACCCTGAATCAGAGTGCTCTGATGGGGTAGATAAATCCTCCAGTATGCAGCCACCTGCACCTGTGGCCACTGTCCCAGATGGTCCCACCACAACCACCGCCATTGCCAGCCCTGCAGTCGTCACTGATGGTGAAGAAGTGGGCTATGCACAGTGGCTGCTGGGTGACATCCTCCGCATAATCCTAGGGATGCTAAAGAGGATGATGCAGTTGGTCCTGCAGCAGTCATCGATGAGGAATGTAAGAGCCTCAGTCATTTCAGGGCCTCTACCCTCACACCAGTTTCACCTGTTAATGTGTTTCTGTCTTCATCTATCCATGACATTCTCTAGGGCGTCAGCAAGATGATCACCACCTTGAAGCAGGCCAGACATCATTTGTAAGCAAGGTTGCCCAGTGTCACAGGGCTAAGCAATGATTGCCAGGGATGGGCCTAAGTTGCACAGTGAACAGGCTTGTGACCCTCTAACTTCACAGTCAGCAGCCAGATCACATAGAGCAAACTCAAGTCAAGGTGGCACTTGACAGCCTGACAATCTTCCTAAAGAGCCTGAAGGTGAAACTGCTGTAGATGTCAGGGTTCTTTGCAAGCAAAGTAATAAATGAACCACTGTTCATTCCTTCTTACACCCACATTTATTACAAATATCCTTGTTGCAGCTGAGGAGGCAATCAGCCCTGCCCCTTTGGTGAACCACTTGCTAATAAATTGAAGTTTTTTGCAGTGAGAACCCCTAGAGCACAAGGGGTGTTATGGTAAGGTGATGATAGGAAATGCAGGCTGGCAGTGTTTCTTGAGTTAGGTATGGGTAAGACAGTACCTCTAGGGCACATTGGGTGTTGTGGTTAGGGTGGGGATAAGACAGTGCAGTCAGTATAGTGAGCATGTTGGGCTTAGGTTCAGGGTAGGATGAGGCTTCCAAGTCTCGGTGGTGCTGGGTGGGGGCCTGGCCGTTCAGTTAGAAACTAGGCCTTTGGGTGTTATGGAGGTGATAGAATGCAGCTGTCAGGGCCTTGGGGTTTGGTGTTAGGATGGGTGGATATGTGATGATGCAGCCAGAGAGTCAGTGTTTGGGTTGAGAGAGGTTCTAGACTAGAGAAGCCAGGGTTTGGGTCACATTGTGGGCAATATTTACATTTACGATTACAATGTCAGATCATGTCACTTTGTACTATACGTTATTCAAACGTAAGGCATATAATTACTGTGTGTAGGAAGTTGGCTCTGTATGTGCTATTTCAAAGTAAGGAATAGCATGCACAGAGTCCAAGGGTTCCCCTTAGAGGTAAAATAGTGGTAAAAGAGATAATACTAATGCTCTATTTTGTGGTAGTGTGGTCGAGCAGTAGGCTTATCCAAGGAGTAGTGTTAAGCATTTGTTGTACATACACATAGACAATAAATGAGGTACACACACTCAGAGACAAATCCAGCCAATAGGTTTTTGTATAGAAAAATATATTTTCTTAGTTTATTTTAGGAACCACAGGTTCAAATTCTACATGTAATATCTCATTCGAAAGGTATTGCAGGTAAGTACTTTAGGAACTTCAAATCATCAAAATTGCATGTATACTTTTCAAGTTATTCACAAATAGCTGTTTTAAAAGTGGACACAGTGCAATTTTCACAGTTCCTAGGGGAGGTAAGTATTTGTTAGGTTAACCAGGTAAGTAAGACACTTACAGGGCTTAGTTCTTGGTCCAAGGTAGCCCACCGTTGGGGGTTCAGAGCAACCCCAAAGTCACCACACCAGCAGCTCAGGGCCGGTCAGGTGCAGAGTTCAAAGTGGTGCCCAAAACGCATAGGCTACAATGGAGAGAAGGGGGTGCCCCGGTTCCGGTCTGCTTGCAGGTAAGTACCCGCGTCTTCGGAGGGCAGACCAGTGGGGTTTTGTAGGGCACCGGGGGGGACGCAAGCCCACACAGAAATTTCACCCTCAGCAGCGCGGGGGCGGCCGGGTGCAGTGTAGAAACAAGCGTCGGGTTTGTAATGGAAGTCAATGGGAGATCTAGGGATCTCTTCAGCGCTGCAGGCAGGCAAGGGGGGGGGGTTCCTCGGGGAAACCTCCACTTGGTCAAGGGAGAGGGACTCCTGGGGGTCACTCCTCCAGTGAAAGTCCGGTCCTTCAGGTCCTGGGGGCTGCGGGTGCAGGGTCTCTCCCAGGTGTCGGGACTTAGGATTCAAAGAGTCGCGGTCAGGGGAAGCCTCGGGATTCCCTCTGCAGGCGGCGCTGTGGGGGCTCAGGGGGGACAGGTTTTTGTACTCACAGTCTTAGAGTAGTCCTGGGGTCCCTCCTGAGGTGTTGGATCGCCACCAGCCGAGTCGGGGTCGCCGGGTGCAGTGTTGCAAGTCTCACGCTTCTTGCGGGGAGCTTGCAGGGTTCTTTAAAGCTGCTGGAAACAAAGTTGCAGCTTTTCTTGGAGCAGGTCCGCTGTCCTCTGGAGTTTCTTGTCTTTTCGAAGCAGGGGCAGTCCTCAGAGGATGTCGAGGTCGCTGGTCCCTTTGGAAGGCGTCGCTGGAGCAGGATCTTTGGAAGGCAGGAGACAGGCCGGTGAGTTTCTGGAGCCAAGGCAGTTGTCGTCTTCTGGTCTTCCTCTGCAGGGGTTTTCAGCTAGGCAGTCCTTCTTCTTGTAGTTGCAGGAATCTAATTTTCTAGGGTTCAGGGTAGCCCTTAAATACTAAATTTAAGGGCGTGTTTAGGTCTGGGGGGGTTAGTAGCCAATGGCTACTAGCCCTGAGGGTGGGTACACCCTCTTTGTGCCTCCTCCCAAGGGGAGGGGGTCACAATCCTAACCCTATTGGGGGAATCCTCCATCTGCAAGATGGAGGATTTCTAAAAGTTAGAGTCACTTCAGCTCAGGACACCTTAGGGGCTGTCCTGACTGGCCAGTGACTCCTCCTTGTTGCTTTCTTTGTTCCCTCCAGCCTTGCCGCCAAAAGTGGGGGCCGTGGCCGGAGGGGGCGGGCAACTCCACTAAGCTGGAGTGCCCTGCTGGGCTGTGACAAAGGGGTGAGCCTTTGAGGCTCACCGCCAGGTGTCACAGCTCCTGCCTGGGGGAGGTGTTAGCATCTCCACCCAGTGCAGGCTTTGTTACTGGCCTCAGAGTGACACAGGCACTCTCCCCATGGGGCCAGCAACATGTCTCTGGTGTGGCAGGCTGCTGGAACTAGTCAGCCTACACAGACAGTCGGTTAAGTTTCAGGGGGCACCTCTAAGGTGCCCTCTGTGGTATATTTTACAATAAAATGTACACTGGCATCAGTGTGCATTTATTGTGCTGAGAAGTTTGATACCAAACTTCCCAGTTTTCAGTGTAGCCATTATGGTGCTGGGGAGTTCGTGTTTGACAGACTCCCAGACCATATACTCTTAAGGCTACCCTGCACTTACAATGTCTAAGGTTTTGTTTAGACACTGTAGGGGTACCATGCTCATGCACTGGTACCCTCACCTATGGTATAGTGCACCCTGCCTTAGGGCTGTAAGGCCTGCTAGAGGGGTGTCTTACCTATACTGCACAGGCAGTGAGAGGCTGGCATGGCACCCTGAGGGGAGTGCCATGTCGACTTACTCGTTTTGTCCTCACTAGCACACACAAGCTGGCAAGCAGTGTGTCTGTGCTGAGTGAGAGGTCTCCAGGGTGGCATAAGACATGCTGCAGCCCTTAGAGACCTTCCTTGGCATCAGGGCCCTTGGTACTAGAAGTACCAGTTACAAGGGACTTATCTGGATGCCAGGGTCTGCCAATTGTGGATACAAAAGTACAGGTTAGGGAAAGAACACTGGTGCTGGGGCCTGGTTAGCAGGCCTCAGCACACTTTCAATTGTAAACATAGCATCAGCAAAGGCAAAAAGTCAGGGGGCAACCATGCCAAGGAGGCATTTCCTTACACAACCCCCCCCCCCAAACGAAAGAGGATGAGACTAACCTTTCCCAAGAGAGTCTTCATTTTCTAAGTGGAAGAACCTGGAAAGGCCATCTGCATTGGCATGGGCAGTCCCAGGTCTGTGTTCCAATATAAAGTCCATTCCCTGTAGGGAGATGGACCACCTCAACAGTTTAGGATTTTCACCTTTCATTTGCATCAGCCATTTGAGAGGTCTGTGGTCAGTTTGAACTAGGAAGTGAGTCCCAAAGAGGTATGGTCTCAGCTTCTTCAGGGACCAAACCACAGCAAAGGCCTCCCTCTCAATGGCACTCCAACGCTGCTCCCTGGGGAGTAACCTCCTGCTAATGAAAGCAACAGGCTGGTCAAGGCCATCATCATTTGTTTGGGACAAAACTGCCCCTATCCCATGTTCAGAGGCATCAGTCTGCACAATGAACTGCTTAGAATAATCTGGAGCTTTTAGAACTGGTGCTGAGCACATTGCTTGTTTCAGGGTGTCAAAGGCCTGTTGGCATTCCACAGTCCAGTTCACTTTCTTGGGCATTTTCTTGGAGGTGAGTTCAGTGAGGGCTGTCACAATGGATCCATATCCCTTCACAAACCTCCTGTAATACCCAGTCAAGCCAAGGAATGCCCTGACTTGAGTCTGGGTTTTTGGAGCTACCCAGTCCAGAATAGTCTGGATCTTGGGTTGGAGTGGCTGAACTTGGCCTCCACCTACAAGGTGTCCCAAGTAAACCACAGTTCCCTGCCCTATCTGGCATTTGGATGCCTTGATAGAGAGGCCTGCAGATTGCAGAGCCTTCAAAACCTTCTTCAGGTGGACCAGGTGATCCTGCCAGGTGGAGCTAAAGACAGCAATATCATCAAGATAAGCTGTGCTAAAGGACTCCAAGCCAGCAAGGACTTGATTCACCAACCTTTGGAAGGTGGCAGGGGCATTCTTTAAACCAAAGGGCATAACAGTAAACTGATAATGCCCATCAGGTGTGGAGAATGCTGTTTTCTCTTTTGCTCCAGGTGCCATTTTTATTTGCCAGTACCCTGCTGTCAAGTCAAAGGTACTTAAGAATTTGGCAGCACCTAATTTGTCTATGAGCTCATCAGCTCTTGGAATTGGATGAGCATCTGTCTTGGTGACAGAATTGAGCCCTCTGTAGTCCACACAAAACCTCATCTCTTTCTTTCCATCTTTGGTGTGAGGTTTGGGGACTAAGACCACTGGGCTAGCCCAGGGGCTGTCAGAGCGCTCAATTACTCCCAATTCCAGCATCTTGTGGACTTCCACCTTGATGCTTTCCTTAACATGGTCAGACTGTCTAAAGATTTTGTTTTTGACAGGCATGCTGTCTCCTGTGTCCACATCATGGGTACACAGGTGTGTCTGACCAGGGGTTAAGGAGAAGAGTTCAGGAAACTGTTGTAGGACTCTCCTACAATCAGCTTGCTGTTGGCCAGAGAGGGTGTCTGAGTAGATCACTCCATCTACTGTGCCATCTTTTGGGTCTGATGATAGAAGATCAGGGAGAGGTTCACTCTCTGCCTCCTGATCCTCATCTGTTACCATCAACAGATTCACATCAGCCCTGTCATGGAAGAGTTTAAGGCGGTTCACATGGATCACCCTCTTGGGGCTCCTGCTTGTGCCCAGGTCCACCAAGTAGGTGACCTGACTCTTCCTTTCTAGCACTGGGTAAGGGCCACTCCATTTGTCCTGGAGTGCCCTGGGAGCCACAGGCTCCAGAACCCAGACTTTCTGCCCTGGTTGGAACTCAACCAGTGCAGCCTTTTGGTCATACCAAAACTTCTGGAGCTGTTGGCTGGCCTCAAGGTTTTTGGTTGCCTTTTCCATGTACTCTGCCATTCTAGAGCGAAGGCCAAGTACATAGTCCACTATGTCCTGTTTAGGCTCATGGAGAGGTCTCTCCCAGCCTTCTTTAACAAGGGCAAGTGGTCCCCTTACAGGATGACCAAACAGAAGTTCAAAGGGTGAGAATCCTACTCCCTTCTGTGGCACCTCTCTGTAAGCGAAAAGCAGACATGGCAAGAGGACATCCCATCTCCTTTTGAGTTTTTCTGGGAGCCCCATGATCATGCCTTTTAATGTCTTGTTGAATCTCTCAACCAAGCCATTAGTTTGTGGATGGTATGGTGTAGTGAATTTATAAGTCACTCCACACTCATTCCACATGTGCTTTAGGTATGCTGACATGAAGTTGGTACCTCTGTCAGACACCACCTCCTTAGGGAAACCCACTCTGGTAAAGATACCAATGAGGGCCTTGGCTACTGCAGGGGCAGTAGTCGACCTAAGGGGAATAGCTTCAGGATACCTGGTAGCATGATCCACTACTACCAGGATATACATATTTCCTGAGGCTGTGGGAGGTTCTAGTGGACCAACTATGTCCACACCCACTCTTTCAAAGGGAACCCCCACCACTGGAAGTGGAATGAGGGGGGCCTTTGGATGCCCACCTGTCTTACCACTGGCTTGACAGGTGGGGCAGGAGAGGCAAAACTCCTTAACCATGTTGGACATATTGGGCCAGTAGAAGTGGTTGACTAACCTCTCCCACGTCTTGGTTTGTCCCAAATGTCCAGCAAGGGGAATGTCATGGGCCAATGTTAGGATGAACTCTCTGAACAGCTGAGGCACTACCACTCTCCTAGTGGCACCAGGTTTGGGGTCTCTGGCCTCAGTGTACAGGAGTCCATCCTCCCAATAGACCCTATGGGTTCCAGTTTTCTTGCCCTTGGACTCTTCAGCAGCTTGCTGCCTAAGGCCTTCAAGAGAGGGACAGGTTTCTTGTCCCTTACACAGCTCCTCCCTTGAGGGTCCCCCTGGGCCTAAGAGCTCAACCTGATAAGGTTCAAGCTCCAAAGGCTCAGTTCCCTCAGAGGGCAGAACTTCTTCCTGAGAAGAGAGGTTCCCTTTCTTTTGCTGTGTTGCAGTTGGTTTCCCAACTGACTTTCCTGTTCTCTTGGTAGGCTGGGCCATTTTTCCAGACTCCAGCTCTACTTTTTCACCCTGTGCCTTGCATTGTGCTCTTGTTTTCACACACACCAGTTCAGGGATACCCAGCATTGCTGCATGGGTTTTTAGTTCTACCTCAGCCCATGCTGAGGACTCCAGGTCATTTCCAAGCAGACAGTCCACTGGGATATTTGAGGAGACCACCACCTGTTTCAGGCCATTGACCCCTCCCCATTCTAAAGTAACCATTGCCATGGGATGTACTTTTCTCTGATTGTCAGCGTTGGTGACTGTGTAAGTTTTTCCAGTCAGGTATTGGCCAGGGGAAACCAGTTTCTCTGTCACCATGGTGACACTGGCACCTGTATCCCTCAGGCCCTCTATTCTAGTCCCATTAATTAAGAGTTGCTGTCTGTATTTTTGCATGTTAGGCGGCCAGACAGCTAGTGTGGCTAAATCCACCCCACCCTCAGAAACTAGAGTAGCTTCAGTGTGGACCCTGATTTGCTCTGGGCACACTGTTGATCCCACTTGGAGACTAGCCATACCAGTGTTACCTGGATGGGAGTTTGGAGTGGAACCTTTCTTGGGACAGGCCTTGTCTCCAGTTTGGTGTCCATGCTGTTTACAGCTATGACACCAGGCCTTTTTGGGATCAAAGTTTTTACCCTTGTACCCATTGTTTTGTGAAGAGGCTCTGGGCCCACCCTCCTGTGCAGGTTTTTGGGGGCCTGTAGAAGACTCTTTACTATTTTTAGTTTTGGTTGTCTCATCACCCTTCCCCTGGGGAGTCTTTGTGACCCCTTTCTTTTGGTCACCCCCTGTTGAAGTCTTGGACACCCTTGTCTTGACCCAATGGTCCGCCTTCTTTCCCAATTCTTGGGGAGAAATTGGTCCTAGGTCTACCAGATGCTGATGCAGTTTATCATTGAAACAATTACTCAATAGGTGTTCTTTCACAAATAAATTGTACAGCCCATCATAATTACTTACACCACTGCCTTGAATCCAACCATCTAGTGTTTTCACTGAGTAGTCAACAAAGTCAACCCAGGTCTGGCTCGAGGATTTTTGAGCCCCCCTGAACCTAATCCTGTACTCCTCAGTGGAGAATCCAAAGCCCTCAATCAGGGTACCCTTCATGAGGTCATAAGATTCTGCATCTTTTCCAGAGAGTGTGAGGAGTCTATCCCTACACTTTCCAGTGAACATTTCCCAAAGGAGAGCACCCCAGTGAGACCTGTTCACTTTTCTGGTTACACAAGCCCTCTCAAAAGCTGTGAACCATTTGGTGATGTCATCACCATCTTCATATTTTGTCACAATCCCTTTGGGGATTTTTAACATGTCAGGAGAATCTCTGACCCTATTTATATTGCTGCCACCATTGATGGGTCCTAGGCCCATCTCTTGTCTTTCCCTTTCTATGGCTAGGAGCTGTCTCTCTAAAGCCAATCTTTTGGCCATCCTGGCTAACAGGAGGTCATCTTCACTGAGAGCATCCTCAGTGATTTCAGAATTGTGGGACCCTCCTGTGAGGGACTCACTATTTCTGACTAACACAGTTGGAGACAGGACTTGAGGGGTCCTGTTCTCCCTATTTAGGACTGGAGGAGGGACATTGGCCTCCAAGTCACTAATTTCTTCCTCTGTGAGGTCATCATCAGAGGGTTTGGCTTTTTCAAACTCTGCCAACAGCTCCTGGAGCTGAATTTTGGTAGGTCTGGAGCCAACGGTTATTTTTTTGATATTACAGAGAGACCTTAGCTCCCTCATCTTAAGATGGAGGTAAGGTGTGGTGTCGAGTTCCACCACATTCATCTCTGTATCAGACATTATTTTGCTAAAAGTTGGAAGACTTTTTAAAGAATCTAAAACTGTTTCTAGAATCTAATTTCAAACTTTTAACAAACTTTTAAACTCTAAAAGACAATGCTAAATAGGGACTTAACACACAAGGCCCTAGCAGGACTTTTAAGAATTTAGAAAAATTTCAAATTGCAAAAATCAATTTCTAATGACAATTTTGGAATTTGTCGTGTGATCAGGTATTGGCTGAGTAGTCCAGCAAATGCAAAGTCTTGTACCCCACCGCTGATCCACCAATGTAGGAAGTTGGCTCTGTATGTGCTATTTCAAAGTAAGGAATAGCATGCACAGAGTCCAAGGGTTCCCCTTAGAGGTAAAATAGTGGTAAAAGAGATAATACTAATGCTCTATTTTGTGGTAGTGTGGTCGAGCAGTAGGCTTATCCAAGGAGTAGTGTTAAGCATTTGTTGTACATACACATAGACAATAAATGAGGTACACACACTCAGAGACAAATCCAGCCAATAGGTTTTTGTATAGAAAAATATCTTTTCTTAGTTTATTTTAGGAACCACAGGTTCAAATTCTACATGTAATATCTCATTCGAAAGGTATTGCAGGTAAGTACTTTAGGAACTTCAAATCATCAAAATTGCATGTATACTTTTCAAGTTATTCACAAATAGCTGTTTTAAAAGTGGACACAGTGCAATTTTCACAGTTCCTAGGGGAGGTAAGTATTTGTTAGGTTAACCAGGTAAGTAAGACACTTACAGGGCTTAGTTCTTGGTCCAAGGTAGCCCACCGTTGGGGGTTCAGAGCAACCCCAAAGTCACCACACCAGCAGCTCAGGGCCGGTCAGGTGCAGAGTTCAAAGTGGTGCCCAAAACGCATAGGCTAGAATGGAGAGAAGGGGGTGCCCCGGTTCCGGTCTGCTTGCAGGTAAGTACCCGCGTCTTCGGAGGGCAGACCAGGGGGGTTTTGTAGGGCACCGGGGGGGACGCAAGCCCACACAGAAATTTCACCCTCAGCAGCGCGGGGGCGGCCGGGTGCAGTGTAGAAACAAGCGTCAGGTTTGTAATGGAAGTCAATGGGAGATCTAGGGATCTCTTCAGCGCTGCAGGCAGGCAAGGGGGGGTTCCTCGGGGAAACCTCCACTTGGTCAAGGGAGAGGGACTCCTGGGGGTCACTCCTCCAGTGAAAGTCCGGTCCTTCAGGTCCTGGGGGCTGCGGGTGCAGGGTCTCTCCCAGGTGTCGGGACTTAGGATTCAAAGAGTCGCGGTCAGGGGAAGCCTCGGGATTCCCTCTGCAGGCGGCGCTGTGGGGGCTCAGGGGGGACAGGTTTTTGTACTCACAGTCTTAGAGTAGTCCTGGGGTCCCTCCTGAGGTGTTGGATCGCCACCAGCCGAGTCGGGGTCGCCGGGTGCAGTGTTGCAAGTCTGACGCTTCTTGCGGGGAGCTTGCAGGGTTCTTTAAAGCTGCTGGAAACAAAGTTGCAGCTTTTCTTGGAGCAGGTCCGCTGTCCTCGGGAGTTTCTTGTCTTTTCGAAGCAGGGGCAGTCCTCAGAGGATGTCGAGGTCGCTGGTCCCTTTGGAAGGCGTCGCTGGAGCAGGATCTTTGGAAGGCAGGAGACAGGCCGGTGAGTTTCTGGAGCCAAGGCAGTTGTCGTCTTCTGGTCTTCCTCTGCAGGGGTTTTCAGCTAGGCAGTCCTTCTTCTTGTAGTTGCAGGAATCTAATTTTCTAGGGTTCAGAGTAGCCCTTAAATACTAAATTTAAGGGCGTGTTTAGGTCTGGGGGGGTTAGTAGCCAATGGCTACTAGCCCTGAGGGTGGGTACACCCTCTTTGTGCCTCCTCCCAAGGGGAGGGGGTCACAATCCTAACCCTATTGGGGGAATCCTCCATCTGCAAGATGGAGGATTTCTAAAAGTTAGAGTCACTTCAGCTCAGGACACCTTAGGGGCTGTCCTGACTGGCCAGTGACTCCTCCTTGTTGCTTTCTTTGTTCCCTCCAGCCTTGCCGCCAAAAGTGGGGGCCGTGGCCGGAGGGGGCGGGCAACTCCACTAAGCTGGAGTGCCCTGCTGGGCTGTGACAAAGGGGTGAGCCTTTGAGGCTCACCGCCAGGTGTCACAGCTCCTGCCTGGGGGAGGTGTTAGCATCTCCACCCAGTGCAGGCTTTGTTACTGGCCTCAGAGTGACAAAGGCACTCTCCCCATGGGGCCAGCAACATGTCTCTGGTGTGGCAGGCTGCTGGAACTAGTCAGCCTACACAGACAGTCGGTTAAGTTTCAGGGGGCACCTCTAAGGTGCCCTCTGTGGTATATTTTACAATAAAATGTACACTGGCATCAGTGTGCATTTATTGTGCTGAGAAGTTTGATACCAAACTTCCCAGTTTTCAGTGTAGCCATTATGGTGCTGGGGAGTTCGTGTTTGACAGACTCCCAGACCATATACTCTTATGGCTACCCTGCACTTACAATGTCTAAGGTTTTGTTTAGACACTGTAGGGGTACCATGCTCATGCACTGGTACCCTCACCTATGGTATAGTGCACCCTGCCTTAGGGCTGTAAGGCCTGCTAGAGGGGTGTCTTACCTATACTGCACAGGCAGTGAGAGGCTGGCATGGCACCCTGAGGGGAGTGCCATGTCGACTTACTCGTTTTGTCCTCACTAGCACACACAAGCTGGCAAGCAGTGTGTCTGTGCTGAGTGAGAGGTCTCCAGGGTGGCATAAGACATGCTGCAGCCCTTAGAGACCTTCCTTGGCATCAGGGCCCTTGGTACTAGAAGTACCAGTTACAAGGGACTTATCTGGATGCCAGGGTCTGCCAATTGTGGATACAAAAGTACAGGTTAGGGAAAGAACACTGGTGCTGGGGCCTGGTTAGCAGGCCTCAGCACACTTTCAATTGTAAACATAGCATCAGCAAAGGCAAAAAGTCAGGGGGCAACCATGCCAAGGAGGCATTTCCTTACACTGTGTATCTGGGTTCAGAAATAATTTGAAATTATGTTGTGTCTGAAGATAGTGGCATGGGCATGCAGTCAAAGTACACCACATCCCACTATTGCATCCTCATCTTCATCATGTATTTTCTTCTCCTCATTGAGCTCTGGTATACAACACAACACTGCACTGCAATGTTGCGTGGCATGCAGTAAATTAGTATGTCACATACATCAGTAGCCCTCCAACTGTGAAGCATCTGCACCTGAAACAGGCCTTTCACATTACAGGAGCGCACTCACATCTGGTGTCCTTAGAAGGTTTATGAGCTAAGAGAAGAGAGGATATACAGAGTCGGAGACAGGTTGATTCACAGATAGATATATGTAAGAATTGATACTGACAATGTGCATGGACATACGTACTTATTCCCTGTTACTTTTCCACTGTCATTTCATTAACATTTCAAGACCTTCCCCACACACTTGAAAAGGTACCCCATTGCCTTAGTCAATATGTTTCTGTGCATCAAACATCTCAAATCATTTGCATTGATTAGTAGTTCTAGATGTTGAAAGGGGGTTCATGCACAGCTAGGAGCCATGTCCTGTGAAGGTGATGTGTCTCTATGGTACACACTATGCAGCCATTTCTTAGGCTCATGATTGGAACTGCAGTTTCGAGAACTGGTATGGGGACATTGATGGCGTGTTGGGTACACTTTCTTCATTGCCCTTGGAGGGACCAGTGGAATATGTGAACAGTCTATGGAGTCCTAGCACATTGGCAAAACTAAATATGCATAGAATCTTGCCTTGTATTGATTATCTGTGAGTCAGCGACTCATTTGGAAATGTTATGTACAAGTAAACTAGAGTCTGCAGTGCGTTCACAACCTGGGCCGTTAGTTTAAGATGTGAGTTGTTCTAGGACATGCACAACGCCCACTGCATTCTGGAATGGGCCTGCTGCACAATAACAGTCCTGCAAGTAATTTGGCATGGGAGAATGGCAGTTTCTATTCTAATGTTTGGCTCAAGTGTCTATGACACACCTCATGTGCTTTATGTTCTCCATGTTGAGAAGATGGAATGTGAGGACCTGAGACTCACAGATGCTGAAAGATGAGTCTTTCTGCTCACTCTAGACTGGCATTGAACTTTGGTGCTGTGTAGCCTAGTTCCCATCCTCCAGCAGCACAGCATGCTGTGTCAGCAACTGAATGTAGCAAAGTGGAAGGAAACACCCAGTCACAACTGTATCCAATGTGAGTGAATGTGTTTGTAAGCACTGCATGCATAGGTGTGGGAAATTGATTCTTCTTATCAGTGTGTGAATTGGGTCCACTATAGTGTCTATGTTATAAGTATTCTTGTCATTGTGACACTCTCGCCCTTTTTAAAATTGCATTTAATATTCCCACCTTGTCATATGTGTATCTTGAAGCTTCCCCCTGAAATCTTTTTGTATTTGGGCGGCGAAATGTACTTTTCAATCATTTCCCACCTGCTTTTTGGGTGCAGGAGGCTTTCAGGGTCACAACCTGCTATTAAGCTCATGTCCCTAGAGCTTGGAATTTCTTGGTTTTACTTGATCCAACGTTAGCACATGCAGTTTTACCGTGCACTAAAATGGCTTGTGCAAAACCGAATGCAATTTCATAAAGTTTTAGGGCACAGGTTGTCTGCACACACACGCGTTGTCAGGTAAATGTGTTTTACTCTCCTGCTTGACCAGAAAAATAATATCAAAGGTATTACACAGGAGTTAAAATAAGGCTGTGTGCTGGCATTCTGTTCCCTGTATTACACAAGCACGGTAAAATGGTCGATAAGTGTACTTGTTGTCTTCTTTTATCCTTTCCACTGTGTTTTTAAACAATAGCAGTGCTATGAAAATAGGATGTCGATTTTTTTATGTGCTGTGTACCACATGCAGTATTACCGTGCACTAAAACAGCTTATGCTGTACCCGAATGTGATTTTCCAGTTTTGGGACACAAGCTAAACCCACACGCTCACTGGAAGTCAGGTCAGTTTGTCTTCCTATGCAGTTTGATCAGAAAAGTAACATTAATGCTATACGTAGGAGTTAAAATGAGGCTGTGTGCTTGCATTCTGCCCCTATTTATTACCAATGCAGAGTAGAATGTCTGATAAGGATACTTGTTGCCTTCTTTTAACCTTTTCACTATGTTTGTATAAAATGCCAATGCTATAAAAATAGGATATATATTTTAGGTATGCTGTCCAGGACATCTACTGAATATTTCAGAACATGTCGGGCAGACAACATTTCATGTCTTCATAAAATAATAGAGTTGACCCAGCAAAACAGATAGAATATTGATAGCTCATTGCATCTACCTCATGGCAACTTTTGGCCTCTCCCTTTAACCTCTTGGTTGAACACGACCATTTAAAAAATAATTATCTGTAGAATACGCCCGCCTGCAAACTGGTGAAAAATGGACTAGTTCACAGAAAAATCTGCCTTTCACTCTGCCTTTGAAAATATGTGTGTAACATTTCAAATTACTTACTTCCATTTTAGATTATTTTACAAATAAAACAATTTTCTCTTAAACATTATTACTTTTGCAAGTAAGAAAATACTATTTCCTATGTTTTTGGTAACAAATATAATAAATCCAGAGTCCTCCTGATACGTCTACTAAATTTTAAAGAAATTGGTTGCTTTCCGTCTATCCATTCCTCCTGATACGTCTACTAAATTTTATAAAAATTGGTTGCTTTCCTTCCATCATCACAGATGGTGAATGACCCAAATTCCAAGGATACAAATCCCCAGAGTGATAAGAGATGGTCCAACGTATTGTGTAATTCCACCACACACCTTTACCAAGCCGTAACCAGATGTGGGGACAAGCATTAGCATTGTAGTATATTATAATTACTTGCAAACTTTATGACAGTGAAATTTGAGATGACTTGGCACAGTACGAATAAGTGTAAGTGTAAATAAATCTGGGTCAATATCCTTTCTTGCAGTTGCATAAAAACTATTGCATCGCCGATTAACCTATCTTCTTTCATGAAGTTGAAGAATATGTCTGAAAGGCTTTCATCTTGCTAACATTATGACTGTTTTTGCTACTTTTTATTATTCACTTCAGGTTTTCGATGGAAGCGGTTCATTCCTGTCATACATTAATACATCTGCAGATCCTCTTTATGGTCCCCAAGGCCTAGCTCTCACCACAGATGGCCATGTGGTTGTTGCCGATAGTGGAAACCACTGTTTCAAGGTGTACCGGTACCTACAGTAATGGTGGATGCTGAGGCTGTGCATTGAAGAAAATTCTGGCTTATGGGAATAAAAAACTGAGTCTCATCTGCTGGATGAAGAAGACTTTTCACACAGATTGGATTTCTCCTAACTGCGGCTTCTAGTTCAACATTCACAAGTCTAATTCAAAACTACTTCCACTTTTCTTCCTCTGTTGGGTTTCTAAGTTTGAGGAATGTTTGAAGCCCACTCACAGCACCCTTCGAGACTGTAAAACACGGTAGCGTTTACAAAGTGTGAAGAGTGGCCTGCAGAACAGGACTTTCCTCAAGCAACTCCTGTAGCAGGGAAACACGTCTGATAAAATTCATGAAGAGGAATATTTAATCTGGGAACAATTGCTCCTGCTTAGAGCTTCCACACATATATGAAAAACTGCTGTCGGTATGCATTATAAAGTCAACAATGAAACACTAGAGTCTTGTTAACCTCTATACCGTAGGTATGTATCACAGTCTTCTCTCTTTCAGAGCTGTAAATACTAGGTTCTAGTAATGATGAAGGTAAGCTGTGCATAAATACACCTGGTTGTAGTTTAGGAGATAAGACAGTTCTGTGATATCGCAGCCACCCTGATAGACGTGAACGAAGCCAGGCCTTCAAAAGCTTTTCACGGTACAGTTCAGAGATTTATTTTCCAGAGGAATGAAGAAATAAAAGTTTTGGTAAAACTGTATTTAAAGTTTTGTAATGCGCTGTTTAAGATGTAGCATTTACATGGGCTGCAATTTGTGGAAATTCGTACTAAATTAACTAATTTCAGTTTAAAAACACCAGGAAAATACATTGTCACCAAAACAGTCTCTTGGCTGAATTGCCTTTAAACGCGAGATAAAGCCTGCCACATGTGAAAGCATGCAAGGGAGACCTTGAAAGTGGCTCATTTTGATAAGTGTCTTTTACTACTAAATTTGAAATGGAACACAATAATAATACATGAAAAGTAAATTGTTGCCAAACTGTTCATTTTAGTGAAAGCAATCTTGATTAGGATTTTATTATTATTAGTGAGATGACAGAGCGACAGTAGGGCAAATATATGATCCAGACCTCATATCAATTTGCAACGTCTTGCCAATGTGGCCCCCATTCCAGCTATCTGCGTATTGCCCAGCAGGTGTTTTCAGTCGCATCAGCCTGGAATTGGTGGCAGATACTATTAGCTGATATCTAAATCAGGATGTGTAGTCATCAGAACATTACACTGGAAACACAAAATGAAATAATGGGTTTCGTCTATAGAAATTACTAAGAAAAATCTGCCATCTTGGATAATCCTCTTTAAGTCTAATTATAGTGCATACCTATCCTCTGTCTGAATAAGATTTTGTTTTAAAACAGGATATTTGGAGTAACGTAATTTAACTGCCCCTCTAGAACTAATTAAAATGTACGTGGAAGGAGTAAATTTGAGATCCCATATGAACCTACAATAAAAACACTCATGCAAGCATATGAAAAACCTCCTGTTTTTCCAATAATTAAATCCTTTTTTATGAAGCCTTTAATTACATTTTGATACTTGTCTCCAAGTGACTAGTTTTCAAGAATTATTTTACTATGTAGAGGCATATACCTTTTTTAAATTATTTGATTATTTTAATACAACTTGCTTCTAAATCCAGCAATAAAATGCTGCAATGCAAGGCGAAAGGGATTTTGCAGCACTTCCCAGCTAAAGAAATACCTACATGTGAAGCGAATGTAGCAGTAATATGAATAATTAAACATGCTATCACCTACAAACCCTACCAGACGCAGGCAGCTATGAGGAGTCATACCCAAGATTGGGCCCACACACAGGGCGCAGACCTCCAGAGGGGCGCTGGAGCTCCCTGTAGCAGTCTCCCTCCAACTTAGGCCCAAAGAACAGAGTGCTTAAACTCGTTTTTTCCCCCCAAAGGCTGCTGGTGCCCTCTTTTTTTTTCTTTTCTTTTTGTGCCGTTCCTTAATCTTCCACCCCTCACCTTCCCACGTACTCCTCTCAAACTTTCAATACATAAGACAGTTAAAGGGGATGAGAGGGATGGGGTGCCAAATTTGGATTCACCTACATTGCTTTCTGAGCAAAGGCCAGCGCTGCTCATATCAACTAGATCAGATACAATTTGGAGATGGCGCTTGTCAGGTATAGGAGTGTTGCTCAAGCAGTGGAATAACAAAGCCGCAAGTAAAAATGTCTTGGTCTTGTCCTGCTGTGAATGGAACTTCTGCAATAGAGCAAGATTTTGTGTCACAAAACTACCACCAAATGCTGTCTAGTAAACAAACTGCTGCATTATGAAAAGTCCATTGCTGTTTTTCTTTTGTCATAGCCCTTGTGCAATGAAATAAGCAATTCTCTGTATCTCAGCCAGTCAGATTGTTAGATTGCTTACTTGCTCTGCTTGTAAACATATTGTCCTTTCATCTTGTGACTATCAATGATGGACAAACAAAGCAATTGCAGTGACACTTTACCAGACCATTTGTCGGTAATCTTAACAGAACTGGTTCAGAATTCCATGTGATGATGATTAATAGAGTTTAATATTTACAACAATGGGAACGACAAAACTGTGGTATCAAGAGACAGTTTTTTAAAAGTTATAGTTACTAACGCTGTTATTTTTGTCATCATCATTACTATTGTTAACTTAAAAAATTCTAATCACCACTATTTGGAAACCTAGAATTTGCTTCTCAAGTTCCTGCCAATAGGTATAATCTCATGCGGTGCCAATCTTCAGGTGGAAATTACTTTTCTCATGCTTCAGAAATCTCTGTGATCTTTTCTGATTTTCCTGATCCCTAAGATGAGTGGATAAGTACTGTTATTGGACTCACCTGTCCCACTTAAAAAGAGGTAGATACAGGACATAGTAAGTGAGTGACACAATCTCCCTTGTTCTTAGAGGTCCATCAGTCGTTTTTTGCTGATCTTTCTCTGAAATACATAGGAGATACAGTTGTGTGTAAAGCTTCATCCACAAGACAATCTATAGTGGCTACAGTATACCAGTCGCAAAACATGTTTCACCAGCTACTGACTGTCCCCTAGCCATATTCTTAGCTGATCTGAAAGTCTTTCAGATGGGAATATCCTGAAAGGAACCTGTGGGATCAAGTGGTTTACTTCATTGGGCTTCTTGCAGATCCTCAGGTTGAGGAATTAATTTTAACCACACCCTATTTCCAATTAGTACATACACATTCAAGGAAGAAATGTTTTGAGTACCACCCCCAGTATGCTCATTTTAGCTTCTGGCCCTGCTAAATTGTTACAGTAATTGCAAAAAGTGAAGAAACATTCACTGTCGTCTCTTTTAATGATGTGGTATCTCCAAAGCGGCAGCACAGGATATCAAATCAGGGACCACATTTCTGTTGTACCCATGCCCTCATCCATTTGATGTGATATTTATGTTATCAAGCATGGCACTTTATCTGAGCCCAGTCCTGTGTTACTAAACGCTTGACCTTGCAGGAACATAGGTCACATTTCTTTACAGAAACTCTTGCCTAATGTATGTTGATACTGCTGGGGTCGACATACAGTATTAGGGTTATATTCTGGATCATATGCCAGTCTGACTGTAGTTTGGACGGAGTTATTTATAAATACGAAAGCCAGTAAATTGAGACATTGTTCAATAATTATCCCTTTAAGAAAATTACAAACTCTGCTTATGAGGCACTGCAGTGGAGCAGTAAATGCTTAAGAATTGTAGCCTTCAAATCTTCATTCTAGAAGGGTCTGTATAGGATCAAGCCTTTCAAATATGGACACCTTAGTTTTACACAAAGCGACCATATTTGCCCCTCACAAAAACAACCAACAAACATATTATTGCCCCTTGGATCACTGATTGCTAATCTGACATGTTTACAAATAGGACAGTGTCTTCCATTTGCTTTCGGCACATTGTGAATCATGAAGTTTTGCAATGAAAATATTTGGTTTCAGACCATTTCCAGGTTAAATCATATTCAGCTCAACTTTTTGCAATCTGTTACACCTATTGCGTTGAGATATTAAAATTATTATGAGACCCAAATATGTCATGTTTGTAACTGAGACCAGTTGGCCTGTACAGTCATGTGTCTAAATAAAATTATAAGCCAACAATGTGCTAATTGGATCACTAAAATGCCTTATTAGTGTGGTACCGTCCTGAGTGCCTTTTATATCAGGCATGGCAGAAAACAAATATACATGTGCAGCACAGTGCATTGGCACCAATGATACATTAGGGGAAAACATTAGTCTATTTATTACTCCACTAAACGTTTGCACTAAAGTATTGACCATATAGTGTAAGTTCCTTTCCTTGCAGTGAAAGCTACAGTGGTGGCTAGTGACTTATGGAAGTGGGGGCCCCAAAAGCACTATCCACCACTCTGCCTCGGGCCATGCTAACCTCTAGACCAGACCTACAGATTGGATACAAGCAAACATGGATGCAGACACATTTGCAGGCAAGCACACAACGACATTCACACAGATGTACACAAGCACTCCCACCACACAGACTTTTAAACACAAAAACTAACTGTGGCAGGCCCAAAATGTCCTTCTCCTCTAATGTCTCCAGCAGCCAGAGGCAGACCCTCGAGCTTCCACCCAATCAGATGGGTTGAAGGTACCGGGTTAGACCTTTTCTTCCTATTCCAGCTTCTGATAGGGCAAGAGGGTGTTTGAATGATGTTCCCTGATGCCCCAGTAGCTGGCATGCTGCACTGCATGATGCTAGTGCAGCATGTCAGATATGTATTGTGTATGTGTGACGCCGGGCTGAAACAGCCGCTGCCTGACTCTTGCGCAGTACAGCTAGTGGAGCCCTCTTCTGCTAGCAAGCTTATATTACTGCTTTACATGCAAACAAATGATATGTGAGATTGTTTGTTTTCATATAAAAGCTGTAATATGCTGAGCAGTAGTGACAAAAGGAGGCAGTGGGTCAATGCCCCTAGAAGCAGCCGCTACTGGATATCTAGATTTTTTAATTCAACAGGTGGGATAATTCACTAATAAGCAGCATGACAAGGGGAGACTCAAAACTTATATACAATGCTGTGTCACGTCTTTGACAAATAAACATTAGCTGATACATGAACTGAACTGGTGACTGAACATGAACCAAACAGAGTAGAACTATTTCATTCAAAGGACAGAGAAAAACAGTTATGGTCATCTTGTTTTTTTTAATTTTAAAACAGTTAATTCTACACCCAGATACTTTTTTTATGCTTGAAGAAGCAGAATATTTGTGTATTCCTATAAAATAAAAGGTCTGTGAAAAATTGGATTTATCTAGTTAGTCTTGGATTGCATACCCTTGCTAGAGTGGTACTTGGAAGAAACTGGTGGCGTGCAGAGACAGCCCAGGAGAAATTATAAGACCAGCAACTACAGTCAACTGGGTGGCTATAATGTTGTGAGCAATTTAAGACACACCAATATTGTGCATCAAGCAAAGAGAGTTTGATACATAATAGAGACCATTGATTATGCATCTTTTAGCAAACTCTTTAAAATATTTTCTGCATATTTCAGATGCACACAATAGGACAGAATCTGGTGTTATATCTGTATTTTATTTGTTTTGGTTTGGGGTTAGTTTTAAAACACTAATAAGCAGTGGGTGAGGGATCAGCAATATTTGTGAACAAGCGGTGGTCTAAACTAAGCGACCAGATGATGGACATACTTTCTGACACATGTACTGAATGTCTTCAGTACAAGTAGGATTTCAATCTTTTTTCACTGTCCAGGAAATCCTGTCAAGGGTGTTCCAGGGTTTAGGTCTACCTCGGAACTAACTATATTTTGGTAGTTCGAGTAGTAAGCAGGTTCATACAAGTGAACCTCTGGAACTTTAGTGTTTTTAGAAGATCTGGGCTAGGATAATTCAGCCCTCCAGCATGGCCTTATTGACAGTGCGTACAATTTTGAGCTATATTAATGGTTTCACTGGTAGTCAGCGTAGAACCTAGAGTGCTGCAGCGATATGGTGATCTTCAGCATCTGGGCCCTTTGTGCCTTGCCAGTAGTTTTGGTTGGAACACTGGTGTAGACGGGGTTGCAGTTCTTTAGCCTCAATATTGCCACTGCAAAGAGAAGTTTGATCTGGTTTGGCAGAATAGCAGGGGAAGGAGACCATTAATTAAGCTTAATGGGTGAATTATGATTATGACAACTCTGTCAACTTGATGAACAAAAAACAGGTCAGAGTCTATAGTGACCCTGAAGATTCACACTTTATCAGAGGAAAGTGGTGTTTACTCCAAGAAAGTTGGCAGGCTGATCAGGATGCTAGGGGAAGTTGAGCACATATGCAGTCTCACACTGACAAGCACCGACGCAGAGCTTGTTTTGGTGCATACAGTCTTGGATCTTCACCAAGCAAAGCGTCCCCCATATGGGCCACCAGAGTCATCTTGTGGCTTCAGATGCAGCTGTGTACCATCAAGGATTGTATGAAGTGTAATATTAAAGAATTCAATACTGTGGCTCATGATGGGAGTGTAAGAAGGGGTAGAGCGTTGATCCTGTAACACCCCACAGATGCTAGTGTCAGTTTTGGAAAGAATGGGTTCCAAGCCTGACCTCGTATGGAAAGGAAGCAAACAACCTGATAAATGTTTATTCAATTTGGGTATGGTTGGACAGATGGTTAATTAGCAATGTGTGATCAATGTTTTGAATGCCAAAGTGATATGCAAATGTATTCTCCATTCCTTGAACAGAAAGCAACTATTGAGTCAGATTCAATTTGCCCTGTTTTATGGAACGCTGTCCTACCTGCCTTTAGATTATTGTATTGAAAGTGCTTTGACTCACAACCAATGGTCTAGTAATGCAATGTGTTCTATTTTAATAATGACTATTATATTCAAACTCAAATAAATGCAAACTAGAGCATCGAGCTACATGCCTTTAAAGTGTCACTTGCAATTTTGAAATGTCTGAGGTTTTGGTAAACCAGTACCTTTTTAGTCTTTTTTTATATGTGTCACAACGAGGATCCAGTGTTGCCATTATGGAAGTCAAGTGCCCGTGCATTATTACGGTATGAGAAGGTTGGAATGTGTTGTCATTTTACTAGTTTGCCACTGAGACGTTTTGAGTAGAAGAATTATGCGCAGTGATTGTGCGGTGTGTTTTTGACGAGGGTGAAAGTTATTGGACCTGTACAAAGAAGACACATACAAATTAGCGTAGGTTGTCTTTGAAGAGTGTACAGCAACATCAATCATGTGTGTTAGTTAGACAGCCTTAACCCCAGTGTTTTTCCTTCAGTTATTTATGACATAGGAATGTTACATAACCGTCATAGTATTTCAGAGTAACCCTGTGCTTGAAGTCAACGCCATCCAAATGTGTGTACCTTTCCTGTACTAGCAGTGAATATGCAATATTTTGTTTAATTACATTCCATTTTTGTAAGCCTGTTTCATATGTTTGTGTGTACAGAACATAATAAAGCCTTGCACTCTCAGAAATTCATGTCACTAGTCAATGTTTTCTTCCTTTAATTAACACATTTTGGAACTCTTGCTATGTCGTTCCTTTCCAGACAAGACACCTGCACCTGCACACTTGCTTTTTTATCTTGCAACGTTTCAACTTCGTCCTAAGCACAAATAACCTGGGTGGGCCATTATGTTACCTGAATATATGTACTTTTACATCACATGCAGCATACAACCGAATTCCTCAATGAAGCACACCGTTTGTAAAATTGTGTTGGGCATAGTATACTAATACATCCAGTTGTAGTAAATGCAAGTACTGTTTATTTCTCCATGAGACAGTGACCTCCAACTAGTTTCCCAGCTCCTCTCCTTTTTCCCACTGACCCCACCAGAATCTCCTTCTCTCCAACGGTTCACAGCTTCACAATATTATATTACTATGAGAATAGTTCCCACATATCTTCCCACCCCTATAAAAAACATAGTTTGCACGAACCTACTAACTTAACTTTAATTCTTGCATACTTTAACTGTCATCTATTTCCCTTTATCATTTACTTGGTTCAGCAACCCTTCACAGACTTCTAAAACTCCATTCCGTACCACAATCCAGCACAGCTACATATCTCTTTACTCTTATGAGGCTGGGAATATATGCTCCCTCCTTTTCTCACATGCTCCCTCCTTTTCTCACAAATCCAGCCTTTCTTATAACCACCCAACCCCATAAATCAAAACCCCTTCTTTAACACTCTTTCTGTTGTTATGAGTGTTCTCGCTTCCTCTCTGCAATTCACTCACTCTTCTGTTCATCATCTCACAATCCACCTACACTTGATTCCTATTTTGCAACCACATAGGTGATTCCTTGTTAGCAGGCTTTCTCCTCTAAAGACTAAAACAAGGAGATACTCCAGTCATAGAATGAGGTGTCATTCTGTAAGCCCAAATCATCTTACCCATTTTCTCTTTTCATGTCAGCCCATTAGCTATTGAAAGTTCCATTATAAGCTGGATTACCCTTTCTACCAAGCCATTGGCATGTGGTCTAAACAACACCACTTTCTCATGTTTAATGCCAAAGTGTGGTAAAACGTTTGACATGGGTGACCTACAATAAGAGGTAAAATTGATTCCTTCCTCCTAGCTTCTTAATTGGTCATATAAAAACCATTGACAATCGTTACCAAGGTTTCTCTGGCAATTTTCTACAACTCTAAGGTGGTTGCCCATTTACCTTGCTTTTGTCGCTATTTCCACATGCACAACAATCCTTCACTCTATCCTCCACCTCTGTGTCCATATTAAGCCAATAAAAACTGTCTCACACTTCTTTTCATCATGCTTCTACCCAAATGTCCTTCATCCGATGTTAATCAATCTTGCCGTCAACTGTCCCGGTGGAATGACATGGTCATGTCTTAAAATATTAAATCCTTGAATGCTCAATTCATCATTCACTATGCAATAAAGTATTACCCCTTCACTTAATTCCCCTGCCTGTCTCCAACTATCTCTTATAAGCTTCTCCAATTCTTCAAACATTTCATCACTTTCCACAGCCGTTCTCCATTCACCCTCTGTCAAAGCAAACTCACCCACATCACAAACAGTAAATGGTAGACCCCACAAATAATACCCTAATGGGTTATTCCCCAACAACACGCCAATGCTTCTTTCTCTATGGCAGAGTAAGACTGCTCTGCACCCTGCAGTCTTTTTAGAAGCAAAGCTTATTATCCTCTCTTGTTCATCCACTTTTTTGGGGATAGTACTGCTCTCAATCCAATATTGCTTGCATCAGTTGCAATAATAGTTTTCTTGTTCAAATCAAAATGGCCTAAAGATTGTGACTCAACAATAGATCGTTTAATTTTCAGAAGCACATTTTCACACTCCATTCCCTATTCAAATGCACATTTATGTTTTAATAAATTAGCACTGGCAGTTTTGTGACCACCCTCTGGAGGCGGCTAAACACCTTTGGTGAGCGACCAATGCCAGGGTGTATTAATGAAGGGACAAAAATGGGAAGCTGCATTACTGGTTAGCTTCCCATCATCAATCATCTACAATTATCCCCAAAATCTTTAACACACACGGAGAACCTGTCTCTAAGCTCCAAACAGTGGCAGACATGTTTGCGTCATATTACAAGGTACTATATCAGGCCTCGGCAGTGATTGATTCAGATCATGCCCACCAATTCTTAACAGCCGTTCCCCTCCCGAACTGTGCCCCTGCAGAGGCAAAGATACTTGACAAACCTCTAACAATTGAAGAAATCGGGGAAAGCCATTTCCTCGCTGGGGGCAGGTAAGATTCCTGGACCCGACTGGTCCCTGTCAGAATATTATAAAGTGTTCTGGGACGACCTGACACCGCACCTTACAGCCTTATATGAGGAAGTGAATCCACGGGGCTCCTTTCCGGAAGGGGTAGATGTAGCCACTATTGTATTGCTTCCCAAAACTCAACCGCCGTCACGGCAATGTGCCGATTACAGGCCAATATCCCTTATTAATAGCGAAGAGAAAATTTATGCCGCAATTCTTGCTCATGCCTTAAAAGGGTGATACCACTGCCGATTCACCTGGATCAGTGTGGATTCATGGCCAGCCAAAGCACGTGGCACTGTATACATCGTTTACACATGGCCTTAGCTTGGCGCCCCCAGTTGCCCCAGAACCTAGCCCTTTTATTTATTGATTTTGCAAAGGCTTTCGACACTGTTAACTGGGGATTTCTCTTTCTAATACTACAGCATGCATATTTGGGGGTTGAGATCCTGCAGACTAGTCCATGCCTTATATGCCAATCCTATAGCCCGAGTGCAGGTCAATGGTACCCTATCCTCTATATTTCCTATCCACTGGGGAACGCGCCAAGGCTGCCCCCTGTCCCCTCTCCTTTTTGCCCTGGCCATTGAACCTTTGGCACAGCTGATAAGAATAGACCCACTATATCGCGGTTGGACTTGGGGAACATCCTCTGAAGACCGAGTGGACCTGTATGCTGATGCTGACAATGTTCTGGTCTATATGAGGGAGCCCCGTGAAACTGGCCCAAGGATCTGCCACCTCCCGCGTTGCTATGAAGAGGCATCTGGGCTCAAAATGAACCCCACCAAATCGGTGTTGGTGCCCCTGGTGCTGTCGCAAGATTGCTATGATTGGCAGGGGGTGGTGCCCATTCAACGGCTGAGCTTTAAATACCTTGGTATATGTGTGACCCTTCTTCCGGAACTCACATGGACCCTAAATCTGACATCACTACTATCCCGAATCAAGGCGGACTTACAAAGATGGCAAGTATTGCCATTAAACATCCTGGGCTGTGTGGCCTTATATAAAATGATGGTACTACCACGCCTTTTATATGTGCTTTAAAATTTTCCATTTTTGATCCCATGTCCCTGGTTCCAGGCACTGGAGAGAACTACCACCTCATTCCTCTGATATGGCTCGAGACACGAATAGCACTACAGCACTTCCAGAGGGGGTATATAATGTGGGGATGGGTATGGCTAACCCCTACTTGTACTACTTAGTGACACAACTCCTGGTGGTGCATGACTGGTTTAATGGGGGGGTGGACTGACCCGGCCTATCAGTTAGAGCTAAACACACTGGAATTTCCACGTTTTCTGGATCTTCTTTATGGCTCACCACTTCAGTGAGGAATGGATCCATTGACCAAAGCGGTCTTTCTCACTTGGCGCGCGGCACTGCGACATACTCAGTGGAACAAAGTCTCACCCAACAGACTCCACTGTGGCACGGCACATGGCTGAGCAAATCGGCTGCATTTGGAGGGTTTGTGAAATGGGACCTCGTGGGCATTTCGCACCTAGGGGATGTATGGAGGAGGATGCCATGAGATCCTTTCAAGATTTGAAATCTGAATTTCAGCTATCCCACACGCAGTTCTTCAGATACCTCCAACTCTGGCATGCCCTGGACAAGCACTTGTCCCGCACACACTCTGTGCCGGAATACAGTCCACTAGAAGCTAAGCTGCTAATGGGAGCCTTGGGGAAAAAAGGGGTCTGCCAAATCTACAAGATGTTAATTAACAACGTTTCAGGCAACCTAAACCATATCAGGAACAAGTGGGAGGGTTGGTTGGGACCCATTGAGGAGACTGACTGGGTGGAAGTACTAATGGCACCCAGAATACTGGCGGTGTCTGCAAGACTGCGTGCGGTGCAGCTATACTTTTTGTATGGGGCATATCTATCCCCTGACTGGCTATATCGGGTGGGTCTTCGCCTTTCTGCTCAATGTCCACGGTGTGCAGGGGACTCTGCAAACTTCTTTCGTATGGTCTGGACATGCCCGCTAATACAGGTGTACTGGGGTAAGATAAATTGCGAATTAAATGTAGTTCTGGGGAGGGAGCAACAGATGTCCCCAAAATTGGCCCTCCTGGGCACGATGGAGGAGTTGGAAGGCACACGAGCCGATCGCACGTTTGTTGGTGCCGCCACGCTGGTGGCCAAGAGAGACTTTGCAACCACCTGGAACTCTCCCAATGTGCCATCCCTCCAGAGGTGGGGGCGCATAGTTGACTGGTGTGCAAACCAAGTAAAATCGGTCTATGAGGCGAGGGGCTGTCCCCATAAGCACACGAAAGTGTGGGGGAAATGTTTGGATCTTCTCCCTTGAACAAACATGACTGTGTATTTCTCTACTGTATAACAATGTTGTGGATCTGTCATATGGTTAAAGGATATTGTCATTATGAGTTTGACTCTAAGCTGGCTGCGCCAGGCCTTACCTGTGCAATGTTTTTCTCCTTCTTTTTTCTTCTCCTTCCTTCTTTCCTTTCTTTCAACAAAACCAATAAAAATGTGTTAAAAAAAATTGCATTGGCTCCACTCTTTCTGTAAAATTACATATGAATTTGGAATAATATTCCGCTAACCCCAGAAAATACTTCAGTTGTTCCTTATTATGTGGTCTAGGTGCGTCTGCAACAGTGTTTATAATGTAAGTATTCAGTTTGATTCCATTCATAGAAATTTCATGACCCAAATAATCTACTTTATCTTCCTGTAGTTGACACTTTTTTTATAGTTAGCCCAAGTTTCTCAATTTGTGCCAATACTTCCATTAAAAATCCATCATGCTCTTCCTCGTATGCACCTAACATCAAAATATCATCATAAAAGCATAAGACTTTACCCATGCCCTCAAAAATCTTTTGCATCATTCTTTGGAAGACTGCTGACCTCAATGCCAAGCTAAAGGTATCTTCCAATAACAAAATGCACACAGTGGCGTAACAAATGAGGGTAAAGGTTGTGAACACACACTAAATAACTTCCCTCCTCCCATCATACTTGACCCTCTCTGTGATATTTGGTAGTGATTGTCTGTCTGTCTATCCATATGCTCTTATTTAGATCCCCTAAGTCAATGCATTATGGGATCTTTCCTCCCTCCTTTGGGGTCACTTCCACTGAGGCTAACCACTCCGATGACTCAATAGTTTCTGTCATTCCTTCTGCAAGTAGTTTGTCCAACTCGTTCTGAAGTGGCTCCCTCATCAGATATGGTACAGGTCTCATTTTGTGTACAACCGGTACAGCACTTTCCTTCAGTATTATTCTATGGGTAAATACCTATAACAGTCCCATTTCATCAGTAAAAACAAAAGGAAATATATGTATTATATCCTCACATGATCTACAATTTCCAGTGCTACCTTTCTTCCGCCTTTTATTAAATGCCTCTGTTATCATAACAGGTTCCTTGCTACTGGGATCCAAAACAATGTTCAGGTCCTCCTGGGGACACCACCCTAAGGATCTGGCCCTTCATTAGTTATGTACACTCTTCCTCGCACCCCATTGTACATCCACTTCATACCAATTATTTCTCTTCCTCTTTCCACCATGTCTCACTACCTTCATATCTGCCATCTGTAAATCGTCTACTCTTACCTTTAAATTGTGTTTCATAAGTCTTTTTTCTAATGAGGGTGAACAAACTCTCTGAAGCAGCTAACACCCGGACTGTTACTCCATTTAAAGCTACATCACAATGTGTTTTTTCCAACTTGCCTGTGCTCTCAACCTTTATCGCTCCATCATGTTTCATGTCTGTGTTAGCACACTAATTCTCCTGGACTGCCTCAGTCATTTGCTCTGTTGTTAATACTACTTCTTATTTGTCTTCACACACATCCTCTACAGATTTTACAAACTAAAACAATTTTCTAAATAACTAGTTAATATAATAAATTAACATGGCTAGCTAAACTAACAATTACAAATAATATGACCATATTAAATTGCTTTAAGAACAGTTCCCACACATAGGCCCTCATTACGACCCTGGCGGTATAGAACCGCCAGGGCCGCGGCACGCGGGAGCACCGCCGACAGGCTGGCGGTGCCCCGCAGGGCATTCTGACCGCGGCGGTAACGCCGCGGTCAGAACAGGAAAACTGGCGGTCTCCCGCCAGTTTCCCGTGGCCCGTTTTAATCCTCCAAGGCGGCGCAGCTTGCTGCGCCGCCGAGGGGATTCTGACAAGCCATACCGCCATCCTGTTCCTGGCGGTTCGGCCGCCAGGAACAGGATGGCGGTATGGCTTGTCGTGGGGCCCCTGGGGGCCCCTGCAGTGCCCATGCCAATGGCATGGGCACTGCAGGGGCCCCCGTAAGAGGGCCCCACTTTGTATTTCACTGTCTGCATTGCAGACAGTGAAATACGCGACGGGTGCCACTGCACCCGTCGCACCTTCCCACTCCGCCGGCTCGATTACGAGCCGGCGTCCTTGTGGGAAGGTAGTTTTCCCCTGGGCTGGCGGGCGGCCTTTTGGCGGTCGCCCGCCAGCCCAGGGGAAAACTCTGAATACCCGCTGCGGTCTTCCGACCGCGGTGCAGTATTCACGACGCGCAACTTTGGCGGGCGGCCTCCGCCGCCCGCCAAAGTTGTAATGAGGGCCATAGTATTATATAATTTGCCTTGGGTACAACTGGACTTCACACATCTTTCCAGTGACCTTTGATGGCAGCTGACATCTATTACGGACAATCAGATCAGCAGGACTTTGTACTACTTTGAGACTGCACATGCTTTTTGGTGCAGGGTTAGGTGTTCATAAGGTTCCCATCGGCCTCCTTGCATTTTCTGTCTAAACATCAAATACACTACATGCAATAAACTCGCATTATGCATTTTGCATTTTGCAGAGTGGTATTTTTGCATGTTTTTCTGTTGAAATATCACTCTATACATGTGTAGGTTTTACCAAAAGTAGAATTCCACCCAGTATGAGATTCTGCACATAGTAATACCACACCCCCAGTAATAGGATCAGGTTTTCTGGTAACATATTCAAGCTCTCGTAAGGAGGCCCATAATGGAAAATAAAAAGGAGTACAAATGAAAAGATCATTATTCCAAACAGAGGTGATCCATGCAGCCCATTCTGTCCATGAACCCCACCTTGTCATTGTGCCATTTGTTAATAAAATAAGATAAATTGTGGTAATTTAAATGGGGAGAATATGTCCGCCATGATGTAGTAATCCAAGACATTACACTTAAAGGAAAAAGAAAAACAAGACCAGGTGAGAGCCTTGTTTGTGAATATGGCTCTTGAAATATCCCTGAATGTCAGTGCCTCTCTTTAGGTAGGCACAGACACTAAGAGCCAATTTCCCTTAAAATCTGCTACTCCATCACAAAACAGGCATGTGCACTATTGTTTGCAAAGCTTTCTGCATATTGTTCTTCAGCCGTGGCCCATCCATTGGGGTTGAGAGGTCACCCCCCCCCCACCTTTTGCCCCTCAAGAAGAGTGTCTGTCAGGTTGAGCAAAGGTCAGCCTGACAGACACTCTTTGTTTTGAGATCAGGCAGCCAGGAGCTAGACATGCGCGATTTGCGCAGGCTCCTGACTGCCTGAGCTGAACTTTGCTGGGCTAAAGAGGTCACAGCTCCTATGGGCGTGACCTCCTCAGCTCAACAAAGGTGCCTTGAGGCACTCCTCCTTGGTGACGAGGTGAAGCGTCGCCCATTGACTCCGACCTGGTTGCTTCAGGTTTAAGCCCTGAAGCGCCCAGTGCGAGTGTCAAACAGTGACACCTCGTCACAGAATGGGGTGGGGTCAGAAGTCTCACTGACCCCATCCCACTCTGTGACGAAGTTGGGACTGCTACCTTCCCTCCAGCAAATGAGGGAAGGAAGCAGTCCCAACCCTTCTGGGACCAGGGCAGAGCTGAAGGTAAGTGTGTGTGTTTTTTAATATTTGATAATGAGATGAGGAATGGATGTGTGTGTGTGTGTGCATGTGCGCGTGTGTGTGAATGAATGAATGAATTAGTGAGTGAGTGTGAGTGTGCATGTGTGTCCCGCTCCCCTCCCTCCTAAATTTACTGGCCACCACTGTTGTTCTTACCAAAATACCCCCATTCCTCTAGAAGAGAATATAACATTTTACCTGTGGTTTACTATCAATTTTAATAGGTGTGTCATGTCAACATCAGATTTGGTAGAGGGTCAGGACCCCATAAAACAAAACAAGTCTTATTCTATGTTAATGTGGGCTACTACTGCCCCATGTAGCCTTCTTACAGGTGCTAGTCACTTTCTCTGCACATTGTGTTCTACTTCCTGTTACCAGGTCAGATGTACTCTACTAACTTAACTTATATGCCTGCAGCTGCCTCATCTAATTATTGCTTTATTTATATTGCTTGTAAGGTGTCACTTATGTTAGAAATGGGGGTCTTTGATTGGCAGGTTACCCCCTGTTTAAGCAAGGACCCTCACTTTAGTCAGGGTAAAGGAGAATCACCCTCAGTTAACCCCTGCTCACCGTCCTTGTTAGCTTGGCATGAGCAGGCAGGCTTAACTTCAGAAGCACGGTGTAAAGTATTTGTACCACCACACAGTAACTCAGTGAAAACACTACAAAATGACACAACACAAAAGTACCTGGGTAGCATCAAAATAAAGCAGCACGGGCGGGTTTGCATTGGAAAAGGCCAGTGATGCATCGATTTCTCACTCAGAAGTGAGAACATGTGTTGTTCCTTCTCCAGTCGGGTCGGCGTGGGTCGTATCTTCTCTCCTGCAAGAGAGCGATGCGCTGATCAGCTCCTCAGGTCTGGACAGGCTTTGCATTGATTTTCTGCGCCCAGCGATGTTGCGTCAAAATCCGGTCGCACGGTGTCAAGAAACCGTGTTGCGTGGGGACTTGCGTCATTAACAGCAGCCGATGCGGGTGTTCCGCGTAGTTTCTCCAGCCGCTTTGCGTCGATCTCCCAGCTGCGATCCAGGTGGAGCGTTGAAAGTTTCCCCACATGGTGGTCTTTGCATGAATTTCTGTCCTTTTCCACCAGCTTCACCTTTCAAGGGCCCAGAGACAGGTTAGGGCACCACTTAGCAGGGCAGGACTCCCAGCAGAACGTCCAGGTGCCGGCAGAGAGAAGTCTTGAGACTTCAACAACAGGAGCCAAGCTCAGTTGAAGCCCTTGGAGATTCTTCACTAGTGGGAAGTCACACCAAAGTCAGTTTTTGTCCTCCCTCGGGAGAAGCAGCTGCTGCAGGGCAACCCAGCAAAGCACAGTCACAGGCTAAGGGGCAGTACTCCTCCTCCAGCTCTCCTTGGCAGAGGTTACTCTTGGGTCCAGAAGTAATCTGATTTTCAGGGGTTTTGGGTGCTCTTCTTATATCCCTTTCTGCCTTTGAAGTAGGCCTACTTCAAAGACAAGTCTCTGTTGTTTTCAAGAACCTGCCTTGCCAAGGCAAGGCCCCAGACACACACAAGGTGGTTAGAAATTGCATTGTGTGAGAGCAGGCACAGCCCTTTCAGGTGTAAGTGACCGCTCCTCCCCGCCCCTCAGCCCAGATGGCCCATCAGGATATTCAGGCTAAACCCCAGCTCCCTTTGTGTCACTGTCTAGAGGAGAGGTGGAAACAGCCCAACTGTCAAACTGACCCACACAGTGAATTCACAAACAAGCAGAGTCAATGAATGCCTTAAACAAGAAAATGCCTACTTTCTAAAAGTGGTATTTTCAAACATACAATCTAAAAAGCAACTTCACTAAAGGATGTATTTTTAAATTGTGAGTTCAGAGAGCCCAAACTCCACAGGTCTATCTGCTCCCAAAGGGAATCTGAGCTTAAATAATATTTAAAGGCAGCCCCCATGTTACCCTAAGAGAGAGAATGACATTGCAACAGTGAAAAACGAATCATGTAGTATTTCACTGTCAGGACATGTAAAACACATAAGTACATGTCCTTTAACATACACTGCACCCTGCCCATGGGGCTACCTGGGGCCTACCTTAGGGACGCCTTACATGTATAAAAAGGGAAGGTTTAGGCCTGGCAAGTGGCTACACTTGCCAAGTCGAATTGTCAGTTTAAAACTGCACTCACAGACACTGTAGTGGCATGTCCGAGCCATGTTTACAGGGCTACCAATGCGGGTGGCACAACCAGTGCTGCAGGCCCACTAGTAGCATGTGATTTATAGGCCTTGGGAACCTCTAGTGCACTTTACTAGGGACTTACTAGTAAATCAAATAGGCCAATCATGGATAACCAATGTACACATATAATTTATACAGGTAACACTTACACTTTAGCACTGGTCAGCAGTGGTAAAGTGCCCAGAGCAAACAAAACAGCAAAAACAGGGCAACCTGGGAAGTAGAGCCAAAAAGTTAGGGGAGATCATGCCAATGATGCCAAGTCTAACAACTTAATACTGAATCATCTCAAACTGAACGCAAAGATGATTACAGCTAGCAGGATAGATGATGCATGCAGGCGTTAGAGGGGGAAACATCAGGAACAACGACTCCAGAACAACGATTACGTTGATGCAAGCGGAACCACGCTTGCGTTAACAACAACTCCCTTTTTCTCTGCCGTAACTACGCATGTGCTAAACAACCAACATGCGTGGTTAATGCAGAGAAAAATGGAGAGTGCATCGGGAGAGGACACAGTCAGGTAAGTGGGGCTGGAGCATGGTTCGGGGTAGTTTTTAGGGGTGGGGGAGTTTTTTTTTTTTTTTTTTAAGGGGAAAGGGTGGGGGGTTGGGGTAAATTTCTTTTTAGTGTCGGGGTCTGGGCAGTTTGGTTTTTAGGGCAGGGGTGGGGGTAATTTTGTTTTTAGGGGTGGGGTCGTTTTATTTTTGAAGGTGGGTTTGGGGTAGGTTTTAGGGCTCAGGGTGGGTGGGGGGTATTGGGGTATTTGTTTTTAGGGGTGGGGGTTGGGCTAGTTTGGTTTTAGGGGAGGGATGGGGGTCGGGGTAGTTTGTTTTTTAGGGCGGGGTGGGTGCAGTTTTGTATTTTGTGGCAGGGGTGTCTGGGTAGTTTTGTTTTTAGGGGTGGGGTTGGGGTAATTTTGTTTTTAGGGGTGGGGTAGTTTTATTTTTGGCGGTGGGTATCTGTTGTTTTTAGAGCGGGTGGGGGTTGGGGAAGGTTTTAGGGCTCAGGGTGGGTGGGGGTATCGGGTAGTTTTTTTTTTTAGGGGCGGGGTGGCGAGGGTTGGGGCAGATTTTTTGCAGGGGTGGGGGTTCAGGGTAGTTTTATTTTTAGTGGTGGGGGTCAATTTAGTTTTGTTTTCAGGTAGGGGTCGGGGTAGTTTTGTTTTTAGGGGCGAGGTGGGGAGTCGTAGTAGGTTTATTTTTAAGAGTGGGATGGGGGTCGGAGTAGTGTTGATTTTTCAGGGCTGTGGAAGGGCGGTTGTTTTTAGGGCAGGTGGGGGGTCGGGAAGGTTTTAGGGCTCAGGATGGGTGGGTTTGGTTGTGGTACTTTTGTTTTTAGGGGTGTTAGTGTTTTTAGTGCGGGTGGTGGGGTTTGGGGTAGTTATATTTTTAGGGCGGGATGGCATGTTACAACCACACATGGCGTTTCACACATGCCTTTACAATGAAAAAATGAAAAATCATGGTAAAGGCATGCGCGGTAAAGGCATTTGTGGTAACAACGCAGTTGTTGTTCTGACCGCATTGTACAGGCATGCGCAGTTGGCGCATGCATTGTACCATCATACAACCATTAGAGACATTAACAAGTTAAGGAGGAATGTTAGTCCAAAACCATCAGGGGCATCATATCGGGGTGGCAGAAGTGTGTTCTTAAGGATTTGCAGAAGGACATTCATATAAGGCAGGGTTGATATCGGTGAAAAGAGCATTCTCTGGAAGAGCAGTGTTCTCTTCTATCATTGGTGGATATAGTCACAAGAAGAGCAGCCAATCAGTGAAGTCTAGTAGATGTTGGTGTACCAGCCAAGCATTTGCAAGTAGTCTTATACCAGCTCTGACAGAAAACCAGGGCAGGTTCGCGAAACCAAAGGACATGTGAACCAATTAGTAACAGGGATGCCAGAGTATATAGAGTGCAGGCCTAATGTTGTTTAGTGTTGGGTACAGTACCCATAACAGGAGTCTTGTTTTACCGCTTGAATTAGGGGCAAAATTATCCCGCCAAGTGTCCAAAGAGGGGAATGTTTCTGAAAAAACAGAAGACCCTTCCTGTGCTTGGGAAACCACTGTTTACTATCATTCCTTCTAACTTTCAGACTTTACATATGCACTGAGGCAGAGAAAATCTGCATTGAGGGGACCACCCTATAAAGGTCAAACTTCCAACTTACTAAAGACAGTGGCCCTTTGGATGACCAGCCATCACCAATAAATGTGCATTGGGGGAGCCAGATAATGTTCCAACTGCTGATTGCTACACCTCTAAATGGGGAAGGGTAGAAATAATGGGTGTGCTGTGGATTTTGAGCTGCCAAGGCCCTAAAATACTATGTTGATTGGGCCGTTATGGAGGGTTGCTTCTAGATAAGCGGACAAGGTTTTTAGGTCCTGGCTAGACAGTTCATGTGCTGTCTGAAAGAGACATGCTGTGTTCAGTCCACCCATAGGCTTTCCATTTGCTCCCTCCATTGTCGCTCTCAAATCCTTTGTCCCCATTTGCCCATGGCATGACTATGTCATGCCTACCCTGTGTTTGGCCCTCCACACAGAGCATGGACCAAGTGATTGTAAACATCCACTGCTCCCATTTTTGGAACTATCTCTTTCTTTGTCCTGGAGCAGTCCATGTGAGTGCTTGTTTTTTTCACTTCACTTGCTCCGTTCTCTGTCTCCTGTTTTTTTTCAATGCAGTTCTAAATAGCATGAACACCACCAAAATATATTAGTAAAGCACTTTACATGAGTGCCAGTCACTTTACACAAGGACACCCTCATTTTTGTAGGAACAGGAGATTAAGTGATTTGCCCAGGAGCACAGGAACCTCCGACTACAAGGGCTCTTCGTACTTTTCTAAAAATGTTTAAAAACCATCACTGAACAAGTACCTCTTAGTGCTGTGCTACAACGTGCCGTAATATATCAAAGTTACCACATGTCAAATAAATACACTGTTTTGAGTATTTTATAAACCCTGGCACTCACTCCATCCTCCGTCTCCTGTTTTTTTTTTAAATGCAGTTTTATATAGTGTAGGAGGCTGGCCTGGTTTGTAGTGGGTACCTTGGGTACGTACACCTTACACCAGGTCCAGTTATCCCTTGTTAGTGAATGTAGTAGTGTTCTAGCATCTTAGGCTGATAGAGGTAACTATAGCAGAGCAGCTTAGGCTGAACTAGGAGACATGCAAAGCTCATGCAATACCACTTATAGGTACACAGTACTTATACACAAGTAAAGACAATACTCAGTGTTACCAAAAATAAAGGTATTTATTTGGGTGAAACAGTACCAAAAATATCTTAGAGACAATTCTCCTTCTGGAGGTAAGTATTATACACAATATATACACTAGACACCAAAATTATTAGACAAGTAAATAGTCAGAGCAATGCAAACAGTAGGAAATCCTATGGAATGCAATGGGAGAAAATAGGTCTAGGGGCAACACAAACCATATACTAAAAAAGTGGAATGTGAATCACATATTCCCCCCTAGACAAGTGTAGTGTGTGCAGAATCGCTGAGAGAGTAAGAATACAGTAAAGGTAAGTAAATTACCCCACCCCAGAGCCCAGAAAAGCAGGAGTAAAGTACTGCAAGTTTCCTTAGGACACACTACACCTCATTTTTGGGATTTTGCAGCAGCCAACCAAGTCTGCAAAGAACAACTGCTGGATTATTGGACCAGAAGACCAGCAAAGGAAGGGGACCAAATCCAGAAGTCGAAATAAGTTCCAAGAAGAACAGGAGCCCCTGCCAACCCAGAAGTTGGGTGCAAAAGAAGAGTCCCCGGTTAGTAGAAGACTGCAGAAATGCACCCTAGGAAGATGCCAGCGGGTTCCTGCATAATGCAAAAGATGTCCCACACCGTGAAGATCGTTGCAGATTAGATTTCGTGTTGGAAGGCACCAACAAGCCTTGGCTACTGCAAAAGTACGTTTTTCATCAAAGTGGTGCTAGATGGACCCAGGAGGGCCCTGGGGGCCTCAACTCTGTGTGAGGGGGAAGAGGGGTCTCTCAGCACTTTAGAGACCCCTCAGGGAGCCAGCATCCCCAGAAGCTGCAGGATCTGGGTTCATAGGAGGTGCAAAACGCAGTTGATGCCGCACATCAAAAGAAGGTCCCACGCCACCGGAGAACTACTCAGCGACTTGAGCGTCACAGGGTGGAGTGCTGGGGACCTGGACCAGGCTGTGCACAAAGGAATTTTGCAAAGAGTGCACAGAGGCCTCAGGAGGCCAAGAAGACACAAAACATAGGGGTACCATCGTTCTCGGGGAAAGCAAGGTCCTATCTCCTCCAAATTGCGTCAGCAGGACCTCAGGACAGTCTATGTCGATGATGTCCACCCTCTGTGTCCTTAGGAGCACGCTCGTCACCGTGAGAGGAGTCCCAGGGTACCGGTTGTCACCTTGGAAGGTGCCAGCTTGGAGCAGGGGAGTTATTCCGTCACTCCATGGGAGATTTCCTCAGTTCTTCTGGTGCAGGATGAAGACAGGGAGTCCCCAGAGCGTGCACACTGTGGAAACTGTTGCAGTTGCTGACTTGGAGCTGAGGTTACTGAAGAAATGTGTCTCTTGTAGACACTTTGTTGCAGTTATAGCGTTTCTTGGAGCAGGCTGCGTTTGATCTGAGGTCAGAAGATGCTGAAGTTGTTGCAGAGGATTCCTGAAGGAAACTTGCAAGCAGAATCTGAAGAGAACCCACCGGAGAGACCCTAAATAGCCCTGAGAGGGGGATTGGCTACCTTATCAGGTATGGACCTATCAGGAGGGGTCTCTGACGTCACCTGCTGGCACTGGCCACTCAGAGCCCTCCAGAGTGCCCCCACACCTTGCAAAGCAAGATGGCTGAAGTCTGGGACACACTGGAGGAGCTATGGGCACCACCCCTGGGGTGGTGATGGACAGGGGAGTGGTCACGCCCCTTTCCTTTGTCCAGTTTCCCACCAGAGCAGGGGAGAAAGGGTCTCTGAACTGGTGTAGACTGATGTATGCAAGGAGGGCACCATCTGTGCCCTTCAAAGCATTTCCAGAGGCTGGGGGAGGCTACCCCTCCCCAGCCTGTAACACCTATTTCCAAAGGGAGAAGGTGTAACATCCTGATCTCAGAGGAAATGCTTTGTTCTGCCTTCCTGGGACTGGGCTGCCCAGACCCCAGGAGGGCATAACCCTGTCTTTGAGGTGGCAGCAGCTGTAGCTGCAGTGCAAGCCTCAGAGAGCTGGTTTGGCAGTACTGGGGGTCCATGGTGGAACCCCCAGGATGCATGGAATTGGCTCCCCAATACCAGATTTGGAATGGGGGGACGATTCCATGATCTTAGGCATGTTACATGGCCATATTCAGAGTTTCCATTGTAAAGCTACATATAGGTATTGACCTATATGTAGTGCACGCGTGTAATGGTGTCCCGCACTCACAAAGTCTGGGGAAATGGCCCTGAACTATGTGGGGGCACCTTTGCTAGTGCAAGGGTGCTCTCACACTTAGTAACTATGCGCCTAACCTTCAGCAAGTGAAGGTTAGACATATAGGTCACTTATAAGTTACTTAAGTGCAGTGAAAATAGCTGTGAAATAGTGTGTACACTATTTCACGCAGGCTGCAATGGCAGTCTTGTGTAAGGGTTTGTCTGAGCTCCTTATGGGTGGCAAAAGAAATGCTGCAACCCATATGGATCTCCTGGAACCCCAATGTCCAGGGTACCTAGGTACCATATACTAGGGACTTATTAGGGGGGTCCAGTGTGCCAATTGAAATTGGTAAATGAAGTCACTGGCCTACAGTGACAAATTTAAAAGCCTAGAGAGCATAAGCACTGAGGTTCTGGTTAGCAGAGCCTCAGTGACACAGTTCGGCACTACACAGTCATACACATTAGGTCACAAACTATGAGCACTGGGGTCCTGGCTAGCAAGATCCCAGTGATACAGGCAAAACACACTGACATATAGGTTTTTATCTATGAGCACTGCGGTCCTGGCTAGCAGGATCTCAGTGACACAGTAAAAACACACTGACATACACTCACAAACAGGCCAAAAGTGGGGGTAGACATGCTAGAAAGAGGCTACTTTCCTATATGGAGCACAAACACCATCCGAAGTTATTACTAGAGCACTTTACCTGAGTGCCAGTTACTTTACACAAGGGCGCGTTCACTTTTGTAGGAACAGGGAGATCAAGTGATTTGTCCAGGATCACAGGATGTTGTGCCAACACCGAGACTCGAACGTGGTCTCCCAGCTCTATAGTCTGCAGCTCTGGCCGTAACGCCACATCCTCTCCTCCTGTCCTGAACCTCTGACTGCAAGGGCTCTTTGCACTTTTTAAACAATGTTCAAAAATCAGTTTGAACAAGTAACCTCAGGGCTGTGCCATAATGTGCTATAATAAAATCAAAGTTTCAACTTCTTTAAAAAATACACTCTTTGAGTATTTTATAAATCCTATCATATTTTACATGACGTGTTTTGCATGACCTACATTGCAAACACTTTCAGAGCTTTGCGGCGGGCTGTTGGCTCGCCCATATCTAATCATGATAACTACAAGTAACGCTGTTTAGAGACCCTATTTCTGCAGCAACTGGCCTTAGCCGGGCCAATAGAAGGCACAGTCAGCTGCATACTGGACAACTGTTTCCCCACTGGGTACGGCAGTGCAAGCATGATCCGGAGTGACTTGCCACTGGATCTGAACACAGGAACCGGGAGTTGGGTTTTGGCAAGCATCATTAACAGTGACACAGAGTATTATTATCCAATAATTTAAGGAATTCTTTTCTGGATATATTTTCAATGAGCAGGCAGCGAAGGTGCTGGCTGACCTGCGGTTTAAATGGGCTGATTGCGTTTGAAAATGAGCCCTTTTTATTTATTTATTTGGCTTCCAAATTCAGCTGAATTTCCTGATGTATCAAGTGTTGAACTGAGCTGGCACTGATTGCAGAGAACCTCAGCGAGACGAGATTTAATCCCTCAGAAGCCAAGTATGTAGCGGTTCTCATCAGAGGCCTGCCCCTCTGCACTGGAAGCTCAGGATCCAGTGCCGATCGGAGGAGAAATGCTTTTGCGTTTCTCCTCCGATCACGTGGAGGGGCCGAGAGAGGCATCAAAGGAAAGGAAATGCTTTTCCTTTCCTTTGATATTGTTCTCAGCATTTCTGCTGCCCGATTGCTATGCGATCGGGCAGCAGAAATGCCCACTAGACACCAAGGAGTTTTTTTGTGTGTGTATTTTACGCGTAAGGGGAGCGGCCCCTTGGTCAAGGGCCCTCCGCATGGGGGCAAATTATTTTTAGGCCATTTCTATCCCCCCCTGGGGGCAGATCGGCCTATTCTAATTAGGCCGGTCTGCCCCCGGTGGGGGGGGGGCAGAAACCGCTAGACACCAGGGATAATATATTTTTTTGTTTATGTTTATGTTATATGTGGGGAGCGACCCCTTAGGCAAGGGTCGCTCCCCGAAGGAAAAATTATTTTTAGGCCATTTTTATTAGGCCAATCTGCCCCCAAGGGGAGCAGAAACCACTAGACACCAGGGATTTTTTTATATATATATATTATTGAATGAGGGGAGCGGCCCCTTAAGCATTGGCCGCTACCCAAGGGGGCAAATATTTGTAGGCCGATCTGCCCCCAGAGTGTGCAGAAACCACTAGACACCAGGGATATAATTTTTTTTTTGTTTACTTTATTTTTTTATATATGGGGAGCGACCCTGGGGGGCAAATTGTATTTAGGCCATCGGCCTATTTTTATTAGGCCAATCTGCCCCCAAGGGGGGCAGAAACCAGTAGACACCAGGGATTTTTCTTTTTTGTGTCAATTTCACGCAAAGGGTGGCTCCTCTCACATTCCAGAACTTTCTGTCACCGAAATGTGAGGAAAAATTGTTTTGGGCCAAATTTTGAGGTTTGCAAAGGATTCTGGGTAACAGAACCTGGCGAGAGCTCCACAAGTCACCCCATTCTGGATACCCCTAGGTGTCTAGTTTTCAGAAATGCACAGGTTTAGTAGGTTTCCTTAGGTGCCAGCTGAGCTATAGGCCAAAATCCACAGCTAGGCACTTTCCAAAAAGAGCTCTGTTTTCTTTGGGAAACTTTGATGTGTCCACGTTGTTTTTGGGGGCATTTCGTGTCACAGGCGCTAGGCCTACCCACACAAGTGAGGTACTTTATCGGGAGACTTGGGGGAGCGCTGGGTGAAAGGAAATTTGTGGCTTCTTTCAGATTCCAGAACTTTCTGTCACCAAAATGTGAGGAAAAGGTGTTTTTTTGGCCAAATGTTGAGGTTTGCAAAGGATTCTGAGTAACAGAACCTAGCAAGGTTTCCCTAGGTTCCGGCTGAGCTAGAGGGCAAAATCTACAGCTAGGGACTTTGCAAAAAACACGTCAGATTTCAATGTAAAAATGTGATGTGTCCATGTTGCGTTTTCTGTCACGAGCATTAGGCCTACCCACGCAAGTGAGGTACTATTTTCATCAGGAGACTTGGGGGAACACAGAGTAGCAAAACAAGTGTTATTGCCCCTTGTCTTTCTCTACATTTTTTCCTTCCAAATGTAAGACAGTGTGTAAAAAAGACTTCTATTTGAGAAATGCCCTGTAATTCACGTGCTAGTATGGGCACCTCGGAATTCAGAGATGTGCAAATAAACACTGCTCCTCAACACCTTATCTTGTGCCCATTTTGGAAATACAAAGGTTTTCCTGATACCTATTTTTCACTATTTATATATCAGCAAATGAATTGTTGTATACCCGGTATAGAATGAAAACCCATCGCAAGATGCAGCTCATTTATTGGCTCTGGGTACCTGGGGTTCTTGATGAACCTACAAGCCCTAATATCCCCGCAACCAGAAGAGTCCAGCAGACGTAATGGTATATTGCTTTAAAAAATCTGACCTCACAGTAAAAAGTTACAGAGTAAAACGTGGAGAACAATTGTAGGTTTTTTTCACCTCAATTTCAATATTTTTTGATGTCAGCTGTTATTTTCTGTAGGGAAACCTTGTAGGATCTACATAAATGACCCCTTGCTGAATTCAGAATGTTGTCTACTTTTCCGAAATGTTTAGCTTTCTGGGATCCAGCATTTGTTTCACACCCATTTCTGTCACTGACTGGAAGGAGGCTGAAAGCACAAAAAATAGTAAAAAATGGGGTATGTCCCGGTAAAATGCCAAAATTGTGTTGAAAAATTGGGTTTTCTGATTCAAATCTGCCTGTTCCTGAAAGCTGGGAAGATGGTGATTTTAGCACCACAAACCCTTTGTTGATGCCATTTTCAGGGGGAAAAAACACAAGTCTCTTCTGCAGCCCTTTTTTCCCATTTCTTTTTAAAAAAACGAAATTTTCGCTGTATTTTGGCTAATTTCTTGGTCTCCTTCGGGGGAACCCATAAAGTCTGGGTACCTCTAGAATCCCTATGATGTTTGGAAAAAAGGACGCAAATTTGGTGTGGGTAGCTTATGTGGACAAAACGTTACTAGAGCCTAAGTGCAAACTGCCCCAAACAGCCAAAAAAGGCCTGGCACCTGAGGGGGAAAAGGCCTGGCAGTGAAGGGGTTAAACCCTATGTACTTGTTCATACACAAGTCGCATACCAGCTCCCTCGGACAAAAAATAAAAAACAGGATCCCAATTCTGGCACCCTTAGGTGACCAGTTGATGTGTGACCTAATTACCTTGCCTTATATCAAATTGAGTGAGAAACCCGAAAATCTGTGCCCCGCCCATGCGCGACACTTCTGACCCTAGACAGGTAAAATCAACACCATGCCATCTAAACTTCCTGTTCGTTATTTATCATCACTCTGCATCCCCTTTGAAATTACCAGCCAGTGGCAGAAATGTGCAGGGTAATACCGCTGCATTACCTCACTTTGTGATCCAAGGCACGCTGGAAAAATCCTCCCCTATATTTGCTGTTCCCAACTGAAAAGTTGCGGCATGCGTAATAACAAGCCGGGCGCAAACACGACAACTGCCTTTCCTCTCGCATCACAAAAGGCATTCCCCAGCCAGGTGTTTAGCCCCACTATTGCCAGGCACCGCAAACCACCACCCTCCCACATCTCCCGTTCCCAGATGTGCAAGGAATCCTCTAAAAACACAGGTATTACATCTGGAGATGGTGCCTCATATAGTATAGTATTCTGTATGGCGCCTTATAACCTCACATGCAGCTTTTATTAAACAAGAAAACAGTGGTTTAGTAGTCTTTGAGATGCATTCGTGTCATCTTCATACTCTGGAACCCAGTGGTGACCAGGATGAGAAAAGACAGTCCTTGTGCTAAGGACACGGAATCCCCACCACTTAAAAAAAATATTTTTACTTACCCAAGATAGGGGTACTGGTAGCTTTACCATATTTAAAACTGTAAATGTACAAATTAATTTTTTTATTTACCATTAGGGCATACTGAGGTGCACAGCCCATTGGAATATTAGTTCCCACCATCAAAGTACTCTTTTCTTTTAGCAGTTGCCTTTGACTGTTACATTTTATCATGTGACTGCAGCATTTTGCAATTATTTAATACGCTGCTGCTTGCTGCTCGTAGTGAGATCACTCCCGAGGGTGGGTAGGGAGGTGAAGGATTCAATTTAAAACGTTTACAGTTCTGCCACTGAAATCCAGAAAACAAGGACAAATCGCGGCTAACCCGCTTAAATTGTGTACTCTGGAGCTATATGGCTAAAAGATATTAACAAAGCCAATAGAGCATGCATTGCTAAGACCTATTGGGTTTGCCAATGCTTGTTTGGAACTGGGGGCAGAGGGCACCTTTGTACTGACAGAGGCAAAAGGCAGTGCAATAGTAAAGGGAGTCAGTGCTGAGGCCTGATCAGGTCCAGGAGAAGAGGAGTTTTAAGGGGGAGAATTTTCTAGCTAACAGAGCTGTGCTTGTGCTACCCCAGGGGATCAGGATTGTCTGATGCAATTTAGGGGGTTTGGGTAAATTACGGCTAAATGGGAAGCAGTGTGAAGAGAAATAGTCGGAAGAAGACGGGATATAGTGATGTTTACTGCAATGCATCTTGCATTGATGATAAAGGTGGAAAGTGTGGATATATTCCTGGTGTTTTGGTGCATAATGGCTACACCCCCAGGGGAACTAGACCAGTTACGTAATTTAATGCTGAGATGATGGGGAACTAGGTAGGGGGGTTCTTGGTAAGCCGACGATAGGGTTTTCGCAGTCAGACCGCTTGCATTATCAGATGGATAAGACCCAAACACAGCATGCACACAGAACAGTATTTAGCCCACGTTTTAATATCCCACCAGCATGATTTTGTTCTCACACTAATGAATGAAATTTTCCAATTTGTATGTGAACACGACCATTCTGGCAACGCTGATAGAGAGTGGGATTTATCTCCACCAAAGGAGTATAACTCTTTCACTAATGCTATTGATTGTATGATTCCCTCTTCTATCAAGAGCTTGCACTGTAAGGAACAAATGAATATTTTACATCTCAAAAGCACAATGCATCATCAGACATGAATATCTTTATCTCATTGATGCACTGTATACAGAAAACAATATTTTTGTTTTTTTCACTGCTGCAGGCTTTAAAAAATGTTTTAGCAAGAATTCAAGGAGTAAGCCAGCGAACTGGTTTTTCCTGTGCTTGTTAGTATAGTTTGTGTGTCTAGCTTTCCCAGATTGAGACAATGGTCAGAATGCTACTGAAACCAAATATTTGAGTATATAAAAAAGAAATATTCATCTTTATTTCAGTATCTATTTTGAGCTTTTTTGTGATGTGTTAGAAGTTTATTGTTTTCAAGCTTCTTAAACGTAACTATAAAGTACGAGCAAAGACAACATTTTAAACTAAGGGCCTGATTAAGATGTTGGCTGTAATGGTCCTGCTGTTGACTTTTCGACTGTAAACCCGCCCGCCGCAATGGTCCACCTGCCGTACTTATACTTTGGCGGTCTCACAGATGAAAGACCGCATTTGAACCGCTGTCTCTGCTAAGAAACATTGACAGCTTCAACAGTGGAAAAGGGAAAAAGGGATGTTGGTGGGACTGCGGCCAGCCTTTCCGCTGTGTAGACTTAGATATGCCTTACTCCCACAGAAAAAGTGGTGTCTGACCTCCACTCCTTAGTTGGCTGATTAAGGAGAAAGGGGAGAAAGTACCATTTTACCACTTTCTCCCCATCTTCGACTGGACAACACCTGCCCTCGCTGCTGCCACCAACCCTTCGAAAAAACACATCCCCACTGTCTACAGACTACAAGGTAGGAACGCTGCATTGCCAGGGTACTTTGGGTAATTTTTTTAATCACTGTGACATGCATATGTCGAGTACGCAAGTGGGTCAGACATGTGTGGGGACACACTGGTACATAACATACATCGCACACATACACAGCTGTCATTATGGTGCCAGTAATCATTGGCAAATGAATACTGGCCCCACAATGACGGTACAATCACACCTGTCAACTGTGTCCATGTGTACACATTGCAAGGGGACCTGTACCTGTCATGTTGTGCTATGAGTTGTGTGTATGAGTCAGTACGTGTATGTGTATATGTGATGGGATTGGTTGGGTCAGGTGCAGGTGTGTGCGTGAGTGTGTTTGTGTACCTCAGCATGTAGTTGTGTTGTTTAGTGTGGTTGTGTGGTGTATGGGTACAGTGTTAATGGTGTGTATATGTTGTGTCATGGATGTGTGTCAGTGTGTGTTTTCGGCATGTACGGGTTGTGCTGTGTCGGACTGGCAATGGGTAATCGTGTGTATATGTTATGTAGTGTTTAGGTTGGAGGTTGCACCTATGGCTAAGGGACAGTGTGTGTGTATCACTTACCTCCCTTCCATAGCTGCTGCCACTGTATGCAGTCCATTGAGTTCCGCTGCCCTCGGCGAACTGCTGACATTACAACTCCTGCAGGACTGTAACATCTAAATACAGAGGGCGGAACACCGCCGACTTGACGGTCTTCTCAGGCCCACTCCCGAAGTGACTTGGCAGTAACACCACCAAGAATTAAATCAGACCCTAAATGTCTTATCATGTTTCATCAGTAACCAGATGGTGGACCAGATGGTCGTGCCCTTTAATATTTCCATTTAATAAAAAAAATGTAGTAATGAAAAGAGTGCTGGGGCCTTCATTAGGTATAATTCCTTGGTGCTAATTTCCTGTATTTATGAGTCTGTTTTATTTAGCATTCTTTTATAGCACCTGTAAGAAAACAGGGCTGATTGCAGAGGCCCCCTAACTTTTTGCCCCCATTTTTCACTTTTTGCTGGTGTTTTCCTGGCTCTGATGGTGCCATGGGTACTGCTAACCAGTCCTAGGACCTGTGCTCTGTATAAAATAAGTATGCAAATTAGGCTAATTATAATTGGTGATGTCAACCTACCTATAAGTCCCTAGTATATGGTAGGGCATGTAGGTTTAGGGACCCCAGCATAGATGGTGTACCCCTAAGTACACTGCAGAGGTGCCCAGGGTCAATTTAAAGGCAGGCGTGCCTGGTTGGCTGATTTTGAAGTGATATGCAAATTCGACTTTGGAATTAAAAGTACTTACAAAGTCTTATTTTTACATATACGTCACCCCTAAGATGTGCCCTATGTGCCCCTAGGATTGGGTGCCATGTAACTATAAGCAGGGACCTTATAAAAATAGTTTTATAAGCCCTGGTGAGGTAAAACAGCCAAATTCGTTTTTCCCACATAGTAATGAATGGCCTCCATAGGCTAGAATGGGGAGACTTTATTTTAATTTATAAAGTCCCCTTAAGTGTCAGATACATCAAGTTTGGTATCAAATTAATTGTTATACTACATCCCACAACTAACAATTGTTGGATTTAATATAACTTGTTCAAGTAAAGAGTTTTAAACTCTACCTAAAAAGTTGCCAACTTCAGCCCTGTAGTGCTCTGCTCTGATTGGCCAGCCTCTGTCAGCCTGGCCAGTCTGCCTTAATGAGGTGTGAAGTAGCCTGTGCTGAACACAAAGAAATGTGCCTGGAGGAGGAGAACTTCCCTCTGCAGATAGAGAAGCAGGAAGGGGGAGGGCTGCCAAACTGGTCTTCAAAGGCAGGGAAGGACATTTGGAGCAACCCAGCACCTCTTCACATTCTGCAAACCCAGACAATAAGGTGCCCCTTGATTAGATTAGGAGAGGGCAGGAGAGGGGATATGTTTAGGATTTTTAGCCACACCAGTGGGTGGGCTCAGCCAGATGGAACCTCCAAAAATCAGTTGCAGCCATGATGGATTTTTGAGGAATGTTGCTCCCTGGGATTGATTTTTGCCGCACTTCTCAGGAAGTGGTCATCAAGGGGGAAGGACCCTGCACCTGATTGGAGAACCAGGACCCCCTGTTTTTCACCCAGAAGCAAGGATAAAATTGGCAGAGCTACACCCACACCTCAGTTCCCTACCAGATCCCAACAAGGAAGAACATCTGGATCCCTGAACTGCACCTGGACACTGCACTCTAAAGGACTACACCAGCTGCATACTTGGGCTTCACCACTAAAAGGACTTTGCCTGTCTTCTACTGCTTCAAGTAGGGACTCCCTGTTTGCTGCAGGTACAATGGAGCTGCCCAGAGTCCCCTGCATCAAGTCCTGCAAGCAGAGCCCAGCTGACCAGCGTCCAGTGGCCATTTGAGGATTCTGACCAGGTGCATTCTGGGGATTGTAGTCCCAACTCCCAAGAAGCAACTCAGAGCTTCTGGAACCTTGGATCAAGTTGTGGACACTTCAAGGACCCAAAAAGGACCTCTGGAAGAAGATCCAGACGTTTGGAGACGTTTGGAGCAACTCCTTAAGTTGAAGAGGTGCACTGTGGGAGTTGTAGTCCCACACCCTGCGATGCAAACCAGAGCCTGTGAATCCTTGGCTGGTGCTTTGGACCACTTTCCTGAATCAAGAAACACTTCTGAAAGTAAGTGTGACAGTGTTACCTCGTGGGTGGCCTGAACTCTGGACTTAGCTCCTTTCCAGTGTGACCTTTTTTTTAACCCTTTGACTGTTAGTTGCTTCTATATGCTAGAAAGCATTAATTCTTTCAAAATTCATATCTTCGGTTCCCTTTATCCAATTTTAATCGTTTTGGTGTCATTTTAAAGATAAAGATATAATCTATTTTCATAAAGTGGTGTTGGATTTTTATTGTGTTTTGTGTTTTACTTATTTACTGTTTTGTGATTTTTAATCAGCCTGCTTGTAAATGAGGAGCCTGTAAAGCTTCCTGAGGTGCGGTGTAATGTGGGTATGGCATAGGAAGGTCGAGTAGGAGTCTTGCAGTGGTATTCTGGAAGGCCTGGAGCCTGTGTAGGAGTTGTTTGGATATTCTGGAGTAGAGTGTTGCCATAGTCAAGCCTGCTGGTTATGAGTGCTTGCATGACAGTCTGTCTGGTGTTCTGGGGCAAACATTTGAAAATTTTCCGCAAAATGCTTACGATGCTGAAGCAGGAGGTGCACACTGTGTTGACTTGAGACGTCATATGGGGCTCTAGGATGATCGCTAGATGTTTAGAGTGGTCTGTGGGTATGGGTGCGGGTGTTGGCCCTAGCGCCAATAGCCACCAGTTGGAGTCCTTTGGGAAGGTCTTGTTGCTGAAGACCAGTACTTCTATCTTGTCGGAGTTGAGCTGCAGGCAGTTGGTTTGCATCCAGTCTGCTACCATGGTCATGCAGTTGGTGAAGTTGGTTTTGGTGGTGGTTGTTTTGTCCATCAGGGAGAGAATGAGTTGGGTGTCATCGGCATAGGTGATGATGTTGATGTCTTGTGATCAGATGATGTCAATGAGCAGTGTCAGGTATACGTTGAAAAGGGTGGGGCTGAGGGACAACGAGGCCCATAATATTCTTTGTGCCTCACACTTTGTCTTTCGGCTTCAACATAGCATGGAATCTGTACTGCTGGTGCCAACAGAGCAACTCAAATAGATGCTGCAAAGTGGTGGAACCACTGCTGCAGTCTTTTTAGATCTTAGTGCAGCTTCTGACACTGTTTCACTCAACATTCTGCTGCATTTGCTACAAGGCTGTGTGATTACAGATACATCTCTAGTTTTGTTTGCCTCCCTCCACAAATTCTGCGGCTTTCATGTCCTGGATAAATCCTATTTTTCTGATACATTACAATTGAGTGTGGAGTTCACCAGAGCTCGTCCCGGAGCCCAGCTCTTTTTAATATCTGTTTTCGTCCTTTGTCAGCCTTGGTAGAGTATTTTGGTTTCACTCTATTCTTGTAAACTGATGACATTCTATTATTTTTCCTTTCCCTGGAACATGAAGGTTCTGCAGAACCACTTAGGTTTGCCTCTCAGTGATCTGCAATCAGATGGGGATGAATTGTTTGCAGCTAATGGACTAAAACTGACCTATTAGTTGTAGGCAATCAGCTGACATTTTGGTCTCCGGCATGGTGGTCGTGTGAGCTTGGCTTTCTTCTCTTGCCTACAGTAAAAGGGTTGTATGTAAATTCACAAAAACGTTTTCCTCGAACTACATTAAACATTGGTTTGTTTGTTTAAAAAACAACTTTTGGAGGAATGTCTTTTTTGTCCAAAAAGGCTATTTTTAGTCTGTAGCAAACTATTTTCTACTACTGTGAGGGAGCAGTTCAGAATGATGATCTTTCGTCAGATCAACAGTCATTCTACCTGGAAGGCAGCAGGGGGAGCAGCACCACAATACTTCTGCTAGCTCCGTCAGTCACTCAAAAGGTAAAGTTCAACATTTGCTGACACAAATCTGCTCTACATCGTTTATCTCAGTCTATTGCTGGAGAAGATGTTTCCAAACGAACAAGAAAGCGGAAGGAAATAAACGAAAATATGCTCTTTATTCTCCACATCTTTGAAATATACATCAAACATGACTTTCATCTAGACATAGCATTTAGTTTGAAACTGCACAATTAATCCATTCAAAATAACTCTTACTTGGTGTTAAACATAAAAGAATCCCTGGAAACAGAAAATGAGTCTGTGTAATACAGCCATCATTTCTTCTGTTATCCATGTGAGAAGTTGAAATCCTCTGTTTTGTACCCTCAGGGAAGCCTGATCCTTCAGCATTGTGATCCAAACAGCCAAACACAGTCCCCATGCAGTAGTTGCTGCATCTGAACATTACCCTTTGTACCGCTTTAACTATAAATTATTCCGAAGTTCTATTTCTAGTGACATTTTAACAACTGTTGCTTTGCTGCTTAACATTCATTAAATCACTCATGACACTGTTCTGTTTGTACTGTACTTTCGACTAAATTGTGTTTCAAGTTAAATGCTCCTTTGAATTTTCGATTTAAATGCATTTCCATTTAAAAGTTTCCTCTAGTTTTCAATGGTTTAGTCTTTCGTTATAAATGACTTTCTTTAATAAGGATTTCCATGAGTTTGTTTCCGCCAATATGCTTTCTATGTTTTTGTTTTTCTATGAATTCACCTACTACCCAGCAAAAGACCTAGGGATCTGGCTCAATACCAAGCTAACGATGGACTTCAGAATCAAAAACTGGATGGGACTTCTTTTGATCTGCTCCGCAGTCTGAAAAAGATCTTGTGGTTGTTACCCAACCATACGCAAAAGACCATCATCCAGCAACAATCATCTCCCACAGGACTATGAGAGCATATTCTATCTGGGGGTTTCACAGTCCTCGATTAAACAACTTAAATCCAAGGGATTATGTATCGCCGACGGGCCTTCTCAAGTGCCAGGCCTAGGTTCCTCAGAATCTTGATTCAACCTTATGAGCCATCTATGGCTCTGCAGTCAGAAAAGACCAATTTAGAAACAAAACCCAGGTTCAGGAGAGTCAGAGCTGAAGGACGCTTGTTCAGTTTTCCGGTCTCCAATCTCTGGAACTCTCTTCCGCTTCAGCTCCGACATAGTCCCAGCAAAACATTGTTCAGGAAAAATCTCAAAACATGATTTTTTTAAGTGAGGATCATTGGGTTAATTTGATCCTGTCAAAATAATTCCTTTTGATAGGCCTTAACCTTCCATTTAAGTATTAATAAATTCACCCAAGGTAGGCTTTAGTGCCCACAAGGCTGGGTGCACAGTATTTAAAAGTAAGACATGTAAACACCTAGGGGGTCAATACAACCCTGGCGGACGGTGTTAAAGGTGCGGACAAAAAAAGGGAATCATGACCCTGGCGGAAACCACCAACAAAGACAGCAACTTTAACACACCGCCCGCCACGGCGGTACAGACAAGCAGTGCGGCGGTTACCGCCAACAGACAGGCGGGAGACAATGTACCGCCCACACTATTACAACCCGCCAATCCGCCACCTTTTCCGGGCGGATGCACCGCGGATAAAAACACGGCGGAAACAGCTTTTGCTATGGGAAAACGCTCACCTCAACACATCCCACGAGGAAGGAGGACACCATGGAGCCCGAATTACAAATCCTACCTGCCCTTGTTTTTCTGCTCCTTTACGACCAACAGCTACGTAGGCACAGAAGATACCGGTGAGTACTGCACCTACGACACGGGGGAGGAGGGAGGCAAAAGTTAGGGGGACACCCACCAAACACCCCCACCCTCGCATATCACAACATACACACCAATGCAGTCACAAAAATCACAGTAACAACCCACAATCCCCCCGGAAGAATGCAAAGACAATGCGAAAATCGGGCAAACATTGTAATGTGCCAATATACATGTCATTCAAAAATATACAGATATACATATCTCAAAATCACTCTTATTTTCACATACAATCCGAGAAGTAGTGCAGATATGTACACAACAATGTCCGTGCACTAACAGTCCAAAAAAAGCATGGGCGAGGCCCACAATAGATACCTGACCAAAATCGGAGAGAACACTGCCGGGGCATCAGATAGAAACACTACAGGCACCTCAGGGGGAAGGGAAGGGGGGGCACCTCAGCCAGATGAATGCTAAGCCAGATCCACGACGGGGCTCCATGCCCATTGATGTATCCTGGGGAGTGCAAAGCCACAGTCTCTCAAGTCACTACAGTGGGTGGTTTGCCCACTGTGCCATCCTGGGGAGTGCAAAGCCACAGTCTCTCAAGTCACTACAGTGGGTGGTTGGCCCACTGTGCCATCCTGGGGATTGCAAAGCCACAGTCTCTCAAGTCACTACAGTGGGTGGTTTGCCCACTGTGCCATCCTGGGGAGTGCAAAGCCACAGTCTCTCAAGTCACTACAGTGGGTGGTTTGCCCACTGTGCCATCCTGGGGAGTGCAAAGCCACAGTCTCTCAAGTAGATGCAGGTCTCCACTGGTTCTGGAGGGGGATTGGTGCCCAGACTGGATGAGTCTCCACGTGAAAGTACCTGTCCTGTCACTGTCCCAGCTGCACATGGGATAAGGATGCCTGATGTGGCGGTCCATTCCTAGACGGTGCATGCCCTGTTCAGCGGTGCTTTGCCATGGCGGTCTTTGCCCTGTTCAGCGGTGCTTTGCCATGGCGGTCTTTGCCCTGTTCAGCGGTGCTTTGCCATGGCGTTTCAGGACTGTTCAGCGGTGCTTTGCCATGGCGTTTCAGGACTGTTCAGCGGTGCTTTGCCATGGCGGTCTTTGCCCTGTTCAGTGGTGCTTTGCCATGGCGGTCTTTGCCCTGTTCAGTGGTGCTTTGCCATGGCGGTCTTTGCCCTGTTCAGCGGTGCTTTGCCATGGCGTTTCAGGACTGTTCAGCGGTGCTTTGCCATGGCAGTATTTGCCCTGTTCAGCGGTGCTTTGCCATGGCGGTCTTTGCCCTGTTCAGCATGCTTTGCCATGGCGGTCTTTGCCCTGCTCAGCGGTGCTTTGACATGGCGTTTCAGGACTGTTCAGCGGTGCTTTGCCATGGCGGTCTTTGCCCTGTTCAGCGGTGCTTTGACATGGCGTTTCAGGACTGTTCAGCGGTGCTTTGCCATGGCGGTCTTTGCCCTGTTCAGCGGTGCTTTGCCATGGCGTTTCAGGACTGTTCAGCGGTGCTTTGCCATGGCGGTCTTTGCCCTGTTCAGCGGTGCTTTGACATGGCGTTTCAGGACTGTTCAGCGGTGCTTTGCCATGGCGGTTCTGATACGGACATTGGTGTGTGGCATGACGATCTCTACACTGGGCATTGGTGTGTGGCATGACGATCTCTACAATGGGCATTGGTGTGTGGCATGACGTTCCATCATTGCCCAGCGGGGCTGTGGAATCCTGGGCCCTCCTGGGCAATGACTCCGGCGGTGGTTTCCTGACCTGTGACAATACTTGTGCCCTCCTGGGCTGTGACTCTGGCGGTGGTCTCTGGACCAGTGATGATACTTGGGCCCTCCTGGGCTGTGACTCTGGCGGTGGTCTCTGGACCAGTGACAATACTTGTGCCCTCCTGGGCTGTGACTCTGGCGGTGGTCTCTGGACCAGTGACGATACTTGGGCCCTCCTGGGCTGTGACTCTAGCGGTGGTCTCTGGACCAGTGACGATACTTGTGCCCTCCTGGGCTGTGACTCTGGCGGTGGTCTCTGGACCAGTGACGATACTTGCGCCCTCCTGGGCTGTGACTCTGGCGGTGGTCTCTGGACCAGTGACGATACTTGCGCCCTCCTGGGCTGTGACTCTGGTGGTGGTATCTGGACCAGTGACGACGGTGATGGCGGTTGTGTCTGGACCTCCGGATATGATGGCGCACTTCTCCGCCGTGACACTCACAACAGGCTGGGCAGACTTCCTCTGGACCTTCCCCACCTTTGTTGGAGTTACAGCTGACTCACCAATCGCCTTCGATCCCATGTCACTTGTTGTCCCACCAGGAGTCTTAAGACGGTCCCGTCGTCCACTCTTCATTTTCAGAGCCTTTACAGGGGGTGGGCTGCCACTGCCTTGGCTCTGGGTCCTACTGCCTGCCCTGGTGGCCGGTGCACTCCAAAAACCTGGAACACGTACCACTGGTACTGGAGGCTTTTTGGCTGAGGCGCTACGACGGGACTGATGAATTGGAGGGGGGGCGGGGGCAAAAAGGTCAATTTGACAGAGGGACAGTTTCTGACGAACACTGGGATGGGTAGCTGGAGGGGGTCTGGGAGTGGAGGAAGAGGAGGTGGTTGTAGGAGGTGTAACTTTAGGTGTTTTGGGTGCAGGTGTAGGTACTGGAGGCTGTCGTGAGGTGGATGGATGTTGGGTGAGTGATTGCCGGCGTTTGGGTACTTTGGGAGGGGGCGTCACAGACACATTGGGAGAGGACACAGGGGACGTGTAAATGGCAGTGGAGGTGGTGAGTGCAGGTGAGCGGCTTGTGGTGCTGGGTGTCCTGGTGCGAGTCCTAGTGCCTGTAGATGTGGTGCATGCAGGTGTGTGTGTAGACGAGACTGGGAGGGAGGAGGGAGAAGAGGAGGAGGGGGACACAGTGGAGACAGTGGATGTTGCTGGGTCTGTATGTGTCTGAGGCTTGCGTGAGTGCCTGTGGTGTGTGTGGTGCCTATATTTGCTTGAGCTACTTGTGTGTGTTGACTTGTGTGCATGCTGGTCTGTAGGTGTGCTTGGGATGGGCTGGGGTACAGGAGATTGGGTCTGGGTGGAGGAAGTTGGAGGGGGGAGGCTAGACACAGGGACAATGGCTGCCATCAGTGCTGAGGCCAGAGATTGCAGGGTTCGCTGAAGGACAGCCTGACCAGAATGAATGCCCTCCAGGAATGCATTACCGTGTTGCAACTCCCTTTCTACACCCTGGGTGGCATTCACAATGGTAGACTGCCCAACAGTGAGTGACCTGAGGAGGTCAATGGCCTCCTCACTGAGGGCAGCAGGGGTGACTGGGGCAGGGCCTGAGGTGCCTGGGGCGAAGGTGATGCCCACCCTCCTGGGTGAGCGGCCATGGGGCGAATGCTGAGGGGCTGCTGGGAGGGCGGCGCTGGTAGGGGGGGTGGCGGCTGTACCTGTAGAAATGGGGCGCACAGGTGGTGCCGCCACCACAGGGGAGCTCCCATCGGCGGACGAGTCCGCGTCGCTGGTTGGTGATCCGGTGGCCGACGTGAAGCTCCCCTCGCCCTCCGTCCCACTGGTGCTTTCAGAGTTTGTGGTGTGGCCCTCCATGGCCATGTGGGATGCAGCTCCCTCGTGCTCCGGTGCCACTGTACCTCCGCCTGATGATGCTGATGTACAAAAGGACAGGGAGAGCAGGAAAAGGGGGGGAGACAGAACAAAGAGAGTTTTAGTGCATGGCATGCCGCTACCGTTGGCGGACAAGACAGACGCAGCAGCCCCCTGCATTACGCCGTTCTCCTGACCTCTGCACATGCAATTTCTGGGACATGGCCTACATGGCAATGGTGGGAATCTGCGCACATGGATGCCACAGGGGCAACTATACCTCAACTTGGCACTCTGCTGAGGTGGGGTTGAGTGCCACATGGCCTATATAACGGAGGGGCCTTGCCTACCTAACTCGCCCTGGCCTAGGGACACCCACAGCCCACCTCCTCCACCCAGACTGCACGCAAAGTCCGCTGAATGAGGTTGTACTCACCCCCTTGTGTCTGCTGTGATGTCCTCAAGCGCCCATCCAACTCCGGGTAGGCCACCGCCAGGATCCGGAACATCAGGGGGGTCATGGTGCGACGGGCACCCCTCCCACATTGGGAGGCCATCCCCAGCTGAGCCTCCGCTGTCTTCTTGCTGCAGCGGCGAATGTCCTCCCATCTCTTACGGCAGTGGGTGGCCCGTCTCTGGTGGGCCTCCAGGGTCCGGACCTCCTTGGCGATGGCACGCCAAATGTCCCTCTTTTGGTGGGCGCTGACCTACATGACATGCACAAGGAAAGAGGAACAGTCATTACCAACTGCACCGTCAATGTGAGTGGCCCCCTCCCTACTCTGGCCATGTGGCCCATTCATTCCCATGCATAACTGTTCTATGTACTCTGCCCCCTTCCCTCTTCCACCCAGCCTAGCCCATACAACGTGCTCCTTGTGTACTAACCTGTTGGTCTGGAGGACCGTAGAGTAGCGTGTACTGGGGGAGTACCCCATCCACAAGTTTCTCCAACTCCTGTGCAGTGAAGGCAGGGGCCCCTTCCCCAGACGCAGCAGCCATCGTCGCTTCCAGACCGAGGTCACAGCAGCACTAGCAGTGTAGGTCCTCTCCTGTCGAAGGTCAGGTATCTAGTGAGTGAACAGATAGAAAATGGCGGTGACGTCAGCGGCGGTGCGCATCATCACCGCCGGCGCACCTGTTCATTGGCTCCTGGGACCCATAGGGTCCAATGTTAACCAATGCAGTATTGCGCCGTGGTCTACGACCGCCTACCGCGACGGTGTGCAACGCCAGCGCAGTTACCCCACAATCCCATTGTCCCAGTTTAGAGGTCAGGCAGCCGCCATTTCAGGGGCCCACATGGCTTCATTTACTACTGTGTCACGCATAGCTAGGCCTATACTCAACACACATACAGGAAGGCTTTTTTGTCTGCTGTAGTCTTGTGTGTAACTGTGGGTACATACCTGGAGGAATAGTGACTGGTTCTTCGCTGTTGTCCTTCTTAGGCACCGTCAGCTGGGACATATGAGAAGATGGCGGAATCCTCCGGTGTACCGACCTCTGGTGGACCTGTTGACAATGGAACAAAGACATATCATCGTCACCTACCGGTTTGACCGTGCCACAATCCAGGAACTATGTACCCAGTTGGAGCCAGACCTGATGTCACCAATCCGCCATCCGACTGGAATCCCCCCTGACGTGCAGGTGCTGTCAGTGCTCCATTTCCTTGCAAGTGGGTCATTTCAGACAACAGTGGCCATGGCATCAGGGATGTCCCAGCCTATGTTTTCCAACGTGCTGTCCAGAGTGTTGTCTGCCCTGCTGAAACACGTAAGGAGATACATCATTTTCCCTGAGGTGGAGGATTTGCCTACAGTGAAAGGTGACTTCTATGCCCTTGGACATATCCCCAACGTCATAGGTGCCATTGATGGGACCCATGTAGCTCTGGTCCCCCGCAGGAGTGAACAGGTGTACAGAAACCGGAAGAGTTATCATTCCATGAATGTCCAGATGGTCTGTTTGGCAGACCAGTACATCTCGCAGGTAAATGCAATGTTCCCTGGCTCAGTGCGTGACGCCTACATCCTGCGGAATAGCAGCATCCCTGATATGATGGGTCAACTCCAGAGGCACCGTGTATGTCTATTGGGGGACTCTGGTTACCCCAACCTTTCGTGGCTATTGACCCGAGTGAGGAATCCCAGGACCAGGGCAGAGGAACGGTACAATGATGCCCATGGGCGGACTAGGAGGGTAATCGAACGCACCTTCGGCCTTCTTAAGGCCAGGTTCAGGTGCCTCCATATGACAGGTGGATCCCTATTCTACTCACCAAAGAAGGTGTGCGACATCATCATCGCCTGCTCCATGCTCCATAATTTGGCATTGCGACGCCAGGTGTCTTTGCTGCAGGAGGATGATCCAGATGACGGTGTTGTGGCAGCTGTGGAGCCTGTGGAGCCAGTGGACAGTGATGAGGATGAAGCTGAGGATGAAGAAAACGACAACAGGGAGTCAGTCATACAGCAATATTTCCAGTGACACACAGGTGAGAACATTTTCTGGTTTAACATTACATTAACATTCACACGTCTACCTCTATCCTGTACCAACATTTCACTCACTATTTGTTAATTGAGTTGTACCCTTCCATTTCAGTTTCACAAGTGTGGTAACCTACGTGTCAACTGCTTGCATCCTTCAAGGGCTTGTGATGTGTTACATTGGTATGTTAGCCTTACAATGGGTAACCCATTATGACACTGTAATTGATAATACAAAGTTCGAAATCATAGACTGACTAAAGATTTTTCTGGCTTTCAAGGGTGTTTATTTAGTGCTAAAAAAATCAAGGAAGGTTGTAAAATGGTGATGGGTGATGGTGGAGGAATGTCCATGGCAGAGTCAAGTCTATGCATCTCACAGGTGCACTGCCCATCTGGGCATTGGAAGTGGAGCTGGCGCAGTTCCAATCTGGACAGGGTGACAAAGTGGGACAGTGGGGGGACAATCAGGGTGGTCTTATTTCCTGGCGGGGGTCTTGCCATCTTGCTCTGTCCTGTTCCTGGATCTCAGGGACCGCTTGCGTGGTGGTTGTCCATCTGCAGGGGATGGGGTGCTGGTGTGGTGGTCCTGTGGCGGGGCGTCCTGTCCACTAGCGCCGGCGGAGGTGGTGGGCAGTTCGTCGTCCTGGCTAGTGTCAGGGGCCCCTTGGAGTGCCACAGTGTCCCTCAAGGTCTTTTGAATGTCCGTCAACACCCCTACGATGGTGCCCAGGGCGGAGCTGATGTTCCTGAGCTCCTCCCTGAACCCCAAATACAGTTCGTCCTGCAGACGCAGGGTCTCCTGCAACTTATCCAGACCCGTGGCCATCGTCTCCTGGGAGTGGTGGTATGCTCCCATGATGGAGGATAGGGCCTCGTGGAGAGTTGGTTCCCTTGGCCTGTCCTCCCTCTGTCGCACAGCAGCCCTCCCAGTTCCCCGGTGTTCCTGTGCCTCCGTCCCCTGGACCGTGTGCCCACTACCACTGCCCCCAGATCCCTGTTGTTGTTGGGGTGGTGGGTTAGCCTGGGTGCCCTGTAGTGGTGGACACACCGCTGATTGACCTGTCCTGGGTAGGGAGGTTTGGGCCCGCTGGGTGGGTGCTGTGCTGGTGTTACCAGAGGGTGGCAGCTCGGTGTTGGGCTGTGGCTGGGCAAGGGGAACCGACTGTCCTGAGGCCCACGATGGTCCGGGCTGGTCATCAGGATCCAGTGGGGCAGAGCTGCTGTCGTCACTGTGGGCCTCTTCTGGGGGTGGAGTGGTGTTGTCTGGACCCTCTGGTGTGGTGACGTTCCTTCGGTTCCTGCAGGGGTATAAGCACATGATTATTGCATCTGTGTGTGTAATGGTGTGCAATGGTTGGGTGTGCGTGATCCCCAGTTCAGGCATTCCTGTGTGGGGGCTTGTGTGGTGATGGTTGGGGGGGTGTTCTGGGTATGTGCAGTGGGCATGCTTTAGTGAGGGGTGTCCATGCTTAGTTGTGTCATGCAGGGCTTGGTGTTGGGATGGGTGCTTGGTGTCATGGGTAGATTGGTGAGGATTTAGGGTGATAGGGGAGGGTGTGAGGGTGGGGGGGGGGTGATAGCATGCAGGTAGGGTGGGGGATGTGATAGTTAAGATTTGACTTACCAGTGTCCCATCCTCCACCGACTCCTGCGAGGCCCTCAGGATGCAAGATGGTCAGGCCTTGCTCCTCCCATGTTGTTAGTTGTGGGGGAGGAGGTGGGGGTCCGCCGCCAGTCCGCTGCACCGCGATGTTGTGCCTGGAGACCGTTGAACGCACCTTCCCCCGTAGGTCGTTCCACCTCTTCCTGATGTCCTCCCTATTTCTTGGGTGCTGTCCCACGGCGTTGACCCTGTCCACTATTCTGCGCCATAGCTCCATCTTCTTGGCTATTGATGTGTGCTGTACCTGTGAGCCAAATAGCTGTGGCTCTACCCGTACGATTTCCTCCACCATGACCCTGAGCTCCTCCTCGGAGAAGCGGGGGAGTCTTTGGCGTGACATGGGGTGTTATGTGTGATGTGTGGGGTGGTGTATGTGTTGATGAGTGTGGTGAGTGTACTGGTATGTGGTGTTTTGTGCGTGGATGTTGTATGGGTGATGGTGTTGTGTGCCTCTGTGTGATGGGTTTGTCAATAGCTGTGCTGTCTCTCTGGCCTTCTCTCAGAATTTCTGGTTGTAGGGGTTTGTGTGTGATGTGGGTGTGTATTTTATATTGTGTTGGGTGTGTGGGAGTGGTGTGTGTATGTGTATCAGGTGTGTGTATTTTGAATTGTCCAATGTGGCGGTGTTTTGTATATGTGTGTGTATTTTGAGCGCAGCGGTGTGTACCGCCAATGGAATACCGCGGTTGAAAGACCGCCGCGTGGATTCGTGGGTCGTAATAGTATGGGCGTGTTTCTGTTGGCGTGGAGGTGGAGGTTTTGTTTCCGCCAGTTTATCGCTGACCTTTGGTGTGGCGGTGTTGTGTGGGTGTCTGAATTTCGTCGGATTCCGTGTTGTGTGTCATAATAGCTGTGGCGGTCTACCGCGGCCGCGGCGGTGTATTGGCGGTCTTCTGCACAGCGGTAAGCGCCTTATACCGCCAATGTTGTAATGACCCCCTTAGTGTGAAACAGGTCCCTTCAGTGAAAAGGCCCCATAAGCTATCCTCTCTGTTGTTGTGAAGCATGTTAGGGCCCACACAGGATCTCCATTTTAGAATGCACAGTTTAGCTTGGCATCTTTTTCTGATGGTGACTTTGTACATGGTTTTACACTCATGCAATAATGTACTGAGAAGACAATGTACATGCAGCCTATTACAGGTAAGCGTTGCAGCCATGCAGTCTGTACACTCCATTCAAAGCTAGGCACACAGAAAGCGGAGCCCTTGTATCATGATTGTCTATTGGAGACAGCTCCGAAATTGCAGACAGATCATCGCGTCAACTCTGCACTGCTGACATGAACAGCGCTTTCATTATATAAACTGCCTCTGTACTACATTCAGCATAGGAGCACTACTGCTGGGATTTTCCTGGAACGCGCTGCCCTGTGACTGAGTTGCAGCCCTGCTGACTCTGACTGAATCCCATCTTGAAAAGGACTACAGCCTGTACAACATCAGACCGGCTTCCTGGCTTCCTGGTTCATCTTACCCAGGTATGGGCAGTTAGAATATCTGAATTGATCTGACAGAGGATTCTCCCACTATGCTCTCGATAGTTTAGGAAGTAACAGATGAGAGTGTACCAACATAGCAAAATTATCGTGGTTGAATTTAATCTTTTTTACCATTCTTATAATGCTGGTTACCGTCCTTTGTTTCATCTGCCTAAAAATGGCAGCTCATGCTTTCTGTACAAGAATGTGATTGTTTCAATAAATGTTTGAAAATACATTTTTGTATCTTTCTTGTGTCTTATCTTGGGCATGCAGAGTGGCGGGGATAGATCTGGTTCCACAATTACTTGGGAACCCAAGAAGTCATGTTCAAAGTTGCCAATACCATCTGGTATCCTTGTAAGTTTAGGGGTTCAGATGGGCACTGTGAGCTAGCTAGGAATTGTGTCCTGATGGTGTAGTTGGACTGAGTCCCTATAATGTGATGGCTACATTGACCAGATACACACTTTTACTTAATTCATAGGAACTGTATAACATGGTGCCAACAATGTTCTAGGTCAGTTACTTATTTAATGGGTCTCCAGTGTAGATATTACATGTGCCCAAGGTCCTTCTATCACCTTTATACTGAGTAATAGGAAACCCTTGTATTAGCCTTCAGGTTGTTCAAGCTTGAACCTTTAAAAGGATCACCCCACCATAGTATTTCCTCTCTAAATCGTATTCTTTAAAATGGCATATAAAATTAACATTCTGGTTAATTGTAAACATGCTGTTATAGCACATTTATTGGCAAAGGGACACCCTCTTACAGGTTACTTTCATGGTAGAGGCCCACGAAGTATATAAATGCAAAGTTTTTTACTGCTGCGTCCATTTTCCTGCAGCAGATGCCTCAACACAAGCATTTCATAATATAGTGAGGCAGAGTACCTAATCAATATAGGCCATGTAATCAATTAAAACTGCATTCACTTTTCAAGAACATCGATTGGTTCAAAGGCGCCCTCCCACATCCACTTCAAAATGTTAGACTAGGTCCCTCAGCAATGATGGGGCATTCTGGTTAGTTCTATCTGACTACATACCATACCGAAATATAGCACCATCAAATGTTCTGGTTAGACCACATAGACATTTAGTGCAGTTTGTTATGCATACAATAACTGCCCCAGCAATGGCTGTTCAAGCTGTGCAGCCACAGTTAGCTGCATCTGCAAGTAGTCCTGTCACTCTTAATGCAACTATGGGTAAGGTTCCCAACAGACCAGAGGAAACTCTGTTCTGGATTGCACAAAAAACAAACCAGCTTGAAGCAGTGTTTCCCCATATGAGACCCCATGATAAACATAGAATTCTCACAATGTGTCTACCACTTGGTATGGTTCCCCTTATAAAAGATTGTGCCACTGGGGGCACCGTCTTTGCTGCCATATATACACCATGACACACGGTATACTGTCTATTGCTATTTTGCCTGAAGTGCTAAAGCAGATTTGTTATGTGGTTCCTATTTTGGTAATAAGACTGATTGTTTAGAACCGTAACACCACCAAGTGTGGGAGACTGAGTCAAGCCTTCACCGCTTAGAAGCTGTCAGCCTAACTCCTGGCTAGATTGCAGTGCCTCACCCAACCTTCAAGCCTGTCAGTATGAAAGCTGAGTTGTGGCACCTCGAACCTGGCACTCTTACTCCTCAGGAAAGCAGTGGAAACAGATCATACCCCTTCCACTCGGTTACTCATGCATACCAAAGCAAGACACAAAATACAAACCAGATTTCAATGAATTTATTGAAAAAGTTGCATTCTAGTGTAAAAAGCATGTGCTGTGATAATAAGGCAGATGAAACAGAGCATAGTAACCAACATTACAGCTAAGGTGAAGAAGGTGAACAGCTTCACCATGTTGTGTGATTCTAGAGAGCCTAGATGTTCCTTCCAAAACCCTATGTCTAAATCTGAGAACGTAGTGGTTGAAACCCTTCTGCCTGGCCTGACCTAAGGTTGTAGCCCCAGCCCCATACCTCAATAGAATAGCAGGAGTCTGCCTGTGTCTGGATGGCAAATCTCTCTGGAAGCTGAAGAGTCAGCGCCAGGATCAGCAAAGCTGTGGTACACGTCCCAGGACGGTCATGACCGGAATGCCCTCTGCCCTCATTGGACCTATGTGTTATTTATATAATAATCCATACAGTGTTTGGAGAACAGTTCTGATGTCATGTTGTGTCTCAAAGATAGAAACTTGCTCCTTGGCTGCCAATACAAATGAGCATATCATGTACCGTACATGGAAGCCTTGGACAAATATACAGATTGCATGTTGATAAAATGTTCAGCGTGCACTCTGCCTATCCAGAACGGGCAGCTGATAAAATATATAAAACAACTGCTAAAAGCAAGCTTGCTAAAAATATGAATAAAACATGTATGACTGTCAAAGTCACAAACTGGGGAATCTAAACTAAGTTAGGGGTGCCCAACCCAGGTACTAAAGGGTCCTTACAACACCCTCCCCTTGTCAGATTAGGAGTGCAGATTCCAGAATCAATAAAAAAGGAACAAGCTACATAAGAACATAATATAAAACCTATAAAACTATAAACATGATAAAAAGGATAAATATGTCTAAATCGACAAGCAGAACAATCTGAAGGACAAGGGCAAATTTACATAAAACAAATCTCTTTTGGAAAAGATAGAGGCAATTAAAAGTCATCAAATTCCTGCATGAGGTCATCAAACACATTCGTGGAGATGGAATCCAAAACATACCGCACTTTGGCAGATGATATTACTACCAGAGCCTCTTCCAAAAGATCAAAGGAGCACACATGATCCGTAGCCTCAGCCATAGCCGAGGGTTGCCAGATGCTTTGCCAGATGAATGAATGAACTGGTTCCTGAAAGATGTATCACAGACGGTGTCATGGAGCAACCGCAATCTCATAGGACAACTTCGGGAATAAACTCTTATCTGGAACACCATCAGATTTATGTCCATAGAAAGTACTTGCTGCTGAACAAGACACACTACCTTTGCATTCTCGAAAGAGCACCATAAACAATAAAAACAGCACACAGCAGAAAACTAGTCGAAATGGCAGTGACCAGTCCTTATCAAGTTCTTCCAAAAGTAATAGTCGAAAGTACTGCATCATGCGATCACGACACAGCTGGGCTGGTGGAGCTCATCACTCTTCTGGGTCGAGATGGGGCAGCCATTGAGAATCAAAAATAGCAATAGCAGGATAACACCAATGAATGCCAAGACAATTGGAAAGCCTCCAAAAACACTTGAACAAAGTGAGTGTGTGACTGATGGTATAATCCCAAAATTAGTCCTGAATGTACTTACAAATCCGGACTCAAAAGCATTAAAAAAAGTGTACAATTCCTGTGGTATTACAGGCTTTATAAATGCGACCAACCAGTTCTACAAAGTGTTTTGGAAAGATAGTATTTAAAAGAGACTGTATCTTGGCTAATGACCTCACTGTGTTTTTGAAACAATAGTTCCTTTAGTCTGCTTAGCTTGTCAAAATTGACATTAAAAGTAGCAATGTGAGGCCACAAGTTTGCTACTTTTATCTCTTGCATGGGGAGGAAAATTACATTTCCACAGCAGGTCATTATTTGAGGAACAGAAATCAGGTAAGGGCCACTTGCTCTCATATTACAACAGCCTTGATCATTCAGCATCAAGTAACTCCCATTCAAGAGCATCTGAAATACTGACGGAACTCCCAGTGTTATGCTAGGTTAGCTGCTGACGCATTGCAAGTGCTGTGTAATGCCACTTGTTTACAAATCATTGAATGACTTACAGAAGAACCCTTACTGAGTTGGAAGAAGGTGCGGAGTTCCTGTTCTACAAATTCCACACAGTCCTAGTCGGTTAAGTGCCATGCACTCAAGTGCCACATTTGGCGCTGGGTGTCATCCGGAGGCCCTACTCAGTGAGAAGGGTAGCATGATCGGAGATGCCTCTAGGTAAAATCTGAATGCAGCCTCAGCAGCCAATTGTCAAATTTAGCTATTGAGGGATTACTGGGCACATTAATTTCTTTTACATTTGCTATCCCAAGGCAAGTTGTTTGCTAAACAGTGTTGTTCAAGAAAATCATTTGTGACCGAATTAAACTTGCTTTAAATAAGCCATGCCTTGAACGTGCAAATCTTTCAATCTCCAAACTGTTTTAGATCAATTGTCTTTTTACAATACTCATAGCCCTGTATAGCCAACTAGGAAACAAATGAATCCGAATAAATTTATTTAGTGTCTGTAAGCAGAGCTTTTTTTGCTTTTGAAGTAGGTAATTTGAAATAATATGACTCTGGATTTGCAGCATCATGCTCAGAAAAATAGGTGAATTTTTCTACATGTTTTGGAACTTCCCACTGGTGTAGTCGAACAATGTTCCTATTTTGTGTAATTGAAAACTATTCTTGGAGTACTAGATCTATGTAAGTAATGATGTCCATAATAATGGATACAGAATATTTCACCATGATTTGCTTCATGTACATATCTTCACTTTCAAATACAGTATATTCAAGCATAGAAAGCATAGAAGCAACTGTTTTAACATCCCAGTCATCAGAAACAACCCCAGGTGTAAGAATGCCATTCATGGACATTTCAAACTTATATGGAATTTGTAACATTTCAGTAGGACCAAATATATCAGATGGAATGTTATCCCAGACAATCTCGACAAGTACTGGAACAGCCGAAACGTTCATTAAGGACAAGCCTCTTCTCACTTTGTGGGAAGACAAATAAGGCTTTAAAACCTCATCCACCAGTGCAACAGCAGAGTGTTTAGGAAGAGAGTGCCCATGTATTAGCAAAAAGAAAACAATAACAAATCCAATCCACAGGAGAAAAGCAAGCAATGCCAATGTAATCCACAGGTAATACCATGGACAAATCAAATGAGTGTGTTTAACCCAATTGTAAAGCTTAAGTATTCCATGCACTGAAGTAGTAGTTGAAACTGAAGCAGTTGTAGAAAAATCACCTATGTTGGCAAAATAACCAGAAGCAGTCTGTGCAAAAACTGGAGCTGGTGCAGGAAAGAGAGCTGGTAGATGTATCCAAAGGTGGTTCATCAAAGACAAGCCCATCATATTGTGTTGGATTAGTAAATTGCTGATTAGCATTTTGAAAATTTCTTGTACTTGTAACAGTTACTGGAATCAAAAAAAGTTCATTCTATACCCTCCACAACCTCGGGGAAACAATGTCAGCACTGTTTAATGCTTGAGGAGGTATCTGCTGTATGGTAGTGAGAGGGGTTAGGGAACCACCCAGGAATCCTTGTGGTCTACTATACAGGATCCGCCACATGATACAATTTAATGTGAACAATGAAGACAAAGCATTTGTCTTGAGAACCAGGCAGCCATTATAAGATTACAGTTATTTTACCCTTTATTTCAAGAACCAGCAGCAGTACCCAGTAGGATGGGCCAAACTCCTTCTTCACATCTATCTTTTCTCGAACCAGGGGCCAGATGTATGAAACATCCAGTTTGCTTTTCCTAATTGCAAACCTTTGCGATTCACAATTAGGAATTAGCAAACTGCAATTTACTACAGTGTGTTTAACACTGTTTATGCGAATGGGTTACCACCTCCTTTATGTAGGCTGTAAAATATTAATGTTTTGCAACCGCATTTCATTCACAAAACATTCATACATGCTAGTGCTACTTGGTATTGGGAAGGAACACCCTAAACACGTTCCTTCCTTATACCAAATTGCAAAAGCAAAATGCAATTTGGTAAAAAGTTAGAGAGTCACGCTTTGCCTTTTGTAAATGGCAAAATGCATTTTACCGGTGACAAGCCGCTAGGCCGTTTGACACTGGTAAAATTATTTGTACATCTGGCCCCAGATCCCTAATTTGTGGAATGTAGCCTGTGGAAGTTGTTGAATCCCTCATTACCAAAGTGGTGGCATGTGTTGTAGAACAATCATCTCAGAAGTTTTGTAATTCCTGTAAGACAGTGACACATGCATTTATGTCAAAAGGTGTTTCTGCCGCCACTGTGTCAGGACCATCAAGATCTGGGACGTATATATGGATGCCGAACAAAACTTCATATGGGGTCTGGCCTCCCAAATATGTTCCAGGCAGATTATGTAATGCTCTCTGGACCCCACATAGGTGATGGATCCAACTATGACCAGAACCTATACCTCTAGCTGCTAAGGATTGCTTTAGGTCTTTGTTTTTCTTTCCACAACCAAATTTCCTTCGGGATGGTATGGAGAAGAAAAATGCACTGCTACCCCCAATGTTCCCATGTCATCGCTGTGAGCCCTAGAGCAGCGGTTCCCAACTTGTGGTTCGCTGACCCCTAGGAGTCCGTGGCACATTTCCAGGGGGTCCACAGCCCTGGGCCAGCAGGAAGGCACTTCTCTAGCTGGGGCCTCTCGACAGAAGCACTTGCATGTTTTTATATTTATTACTTCATTTGTGCAGCAGTTTTGAAGGCACTGCAAAGTTCCTTGTATACCCAGCAGCTTTCAGGCAAAAATAAAAGCGTCAAGATAACTTTGCTGATTAATGTACCTGCTGGAGAGAGATCAGAGATTTGTCTAGTAGCAATTTTGACTCATCTAAGGTAGCGCAGATGGTTAATATGCCTGCTGCAAAGAACGTGTATCATGCAAATAAAATTATTATATGTGCACAGCACAGTGTGTTACTGCTGTTGTCACAGAAATTCTTCTGTTACTGTGCAGTTCATAAATTACAATCATAATCTAGCACAGTGAGCTATGAACTGCCATCAAAGAGCTTCATGCAAACTGCATGGCACAAATCAAAAAGTTATGTTTTTCCCCCAGTCTTTCATTATCCTCATGCTGCTAAAAAATGTTTTTCGCGCAGAAATACATTCTTATTATTAAAGTCAACACCAACCACTGTGTTACGGATCCACTGTGTTACGAATCCTGAGTTTGTGCTTCTCCAGCCCGAGCACTCTTCTTAGAATATGCCTACCAGTATGGATGTGTAGTGAAATATGTGTTTTTGACCACTGACTTTGTTTTGCACCACTATGCACCTGGATTAGTTGTTCAGTGTTCACCAATTGCAGATTACGTTTTGTATTCAGTTTAGCTGCCTATTGACTTTATCGTAGCGTCAGACACTGCCAATGTAAATGTGTTAGGAATATTCCACATTGTAAACTGTGCTTGTTTTTGTATTCTTTCTCACCGAAGAGCTAGGACATTTTATCACCGAAACATAAGATGAAGGAGGTAGGCAGTCAGCACAATAAGAATGTACCAGACTTCTGTTTTTTAGTGCAAGTAGAGAATGGTTTAGCCTTGAGAGAGACAATTTGGGAAACTGGCTAGTTCCAACCTGTTTCTTTCAACTCTGACCTACATTAGCACGCATGTTTGAATATTTCTTTTTTATAGGAGGGTTTTTTCCAGAAAGCCCTTCTATGGTTCTTTAAGATATAAAAAGGTGGCCCTGCTCAGTAGCAGTGGAATTTCCGAGACCTCGCTCAGGATTGGACGTCAAATGCCTGACTCTCGTCCCATGAGGGTGGATATCTCTTTCTCGCAGTTAAACAGGGTCACTTTCTTGCTGGCATGATAAAGAGCTTGGCAGGCCCTACGGTGATGAATTTTTACTTCATTCTTTGCATAATCATAACTACATATATTTACTGTATACATTGCAGTTGAGAAATATTTTGGTATATTTTCCTTTCATTGCTGTGACTATTTTTAAACGTGTGATTTCAACCTACTAATCTCCTTTTTAGGAACCTCGCGGTGAAATAATAATAAATGTCTTCTTTGAACTGAGAAGTGCATTCCAAAGATTTTTGTCAGCTCTGTCACTAGTGAAAGCAAACAGGATGACATGTGAATCTTACACCTTGTAGTCCCCAGTTAAGTGCTCCCACACTGGTAGGAGCAGTGCTATAAAGCATATAAATTACATGTGACAGAGAGTCTGTGGAGAGATGAGAGGCCCTTACGGTTTTACTTCCTTTCCCCATCACATATTTATGTAAAAAAGCTTTCTCAGATCTTATGTACCTAACAAATAAAAACAGAAATCGCTTGACAAATGTAGAATCTGACCTGAGGATTCAGCTTTCCTTAATAAAACCAAACATCGAAAAGTTAGTCCCTGTGATGTATCGCCAACCTTCCCATTAAAATGTTTTAATTTTTGCATATTGTTTCATTATAAAATAATTATATCTTAGGTAATTCGAGTATTTGTTTGGTCTGTACTAGTTTGTGTATTTTTTGCAAATTACTGTTTTAATGTTTGAGATTTAAATCTTACAATTAGCTTGGGGGTCCCTGCTTACAATAGTGATTCAATGGGAGTCATTAGGAGTCAAAACGTTGGGAACCACTGCCGTAGATGCAAAAGCTGGGCCCTGGTCTGAATGGAAAGCAGCAACTGCGTATGTCCTTATAGAGACTTGCAAACCTTTAATAACAGTGCAAGCATCAGTCGATCGTTGTGAACACAACCAGAGGAATCTGGAGCAAGAGTCTACTGCTGGTAGAATGTATTTGTATGCACCATCTGAATTTAAGGGACCACAATGGTCCAGGTATACACACTGCATAGGCTTGTTTGATATTAAGAGAGGTGTCTGCAGTGGACTCTTAATGGTGGGACCTTTTATTTGTTGACAGATGCCACAGCTTTTTGGTCTGTCTGTAAAGACCCTACCTAAAATGCAAAAGGGAAATAGTAGCCGCCACGTCAGCATTCGCTGCTTTGATTAGTTCCATCCTACGATCTTGGTTGGGGATCACACAATCTCCTATCCCTGGTATTGTTACAAATAGAATGTTTTGGGCACTTAAGTGGTATAAATAATTTGTTGGGTATGCTTTTGGTAGGAGCTTGCCATCAGCCAAAGCATTTACACTAGCCAGGATGCCATCATCCACCCTCATATGGGAACACATCTTTGCAGCAACAGTTGCCGTAAAAACTGCAAATTTTGCAGCTTCATCAGCCAGTGAATTACCTACAATGTCTATTCCAACACATTGATGACCCAGTGTACGTATCACATGAGCCAGTGGCAGTTTGTCCTTAAACTCTGCCACTTTCCCCACAATAGTTTGTTTTTGATGGTATTTCCTTTTGCCAGTAGTGTACGTTTTCACTGAAGGACTGGACACAATAATACGAATTATACACAATAAGTGTAGGGAATTCGGGATTCGTATGTTCCAGTGCCAGTGTCAATGTTTTGAGCTCAGCAAGTTGTGCTGAGCAATCCCAAGAGAATGTGTATAGGTTTGTTGAGGCTGGAACTCACCCTCCCTCATGAGTTCATAGAACGCTGCGCAAGCTGTGGATTATTGGTGTTTGGTACCTACAGCAGGTTGTGCTGAATCATCATTATTGATGATGTATTTGTTGTGGACAAGAGGCATGGCATTAGTAGGAATGGGGTATTCAAGTCCATTTTGGAGAAAGTCTTGCATCTGAAGTTTTGAATCAAAAACACAGTCAACCTCAGTGGCAGTCAAAGAGGTAGCCCATTGTATCCATCATGGATACATGATAACAGCCTCAAGGGCCGGGACTGGGATAACGACAATGACGTGCTTACCCTGGGCTAGTAGTCTCTCCTTGATGACCGCTATCTGAACTGCAGTCAGTATCTGTTCAGTTGGTGCAAAGCGCATATCTGAATTGGAGTATAAGTGTGATTTGCAGAAATTTGATACCGTGTCACCTTCATTGTATGTGACATATGTGAATCCGATGGCACCTGGAATTATCTGGATCACCAAATTTGTTTTGTTTTCACATGTGTGTAAGTGTTTTGCTTCAAGCGTGTCAGTTTGCAATGTTCAAAGAATTTGTGTATTTTGCAGTGTCCAATGCTTATTTGTGAAGTCTGGACAAATTAAATGATAAAGTGATTTTATGCATTGTGCGTTTGTATGTTCTGCCGAAGTTAAAGAATCATTACTAGGATTGCTGTTTTTTTATGGTATTTGGTGGTTGTAATTGTGGTGCCAAACTCTTCTCCTCATTTGAAAGCTTGTATGCCAAAAACAGGTAACTGAGGAAAGCAATTTTAGTTTTCTTAAAATTGAATTTATTGCCATTGCCGGCAAATCCCAGTACAATGCGTTCTAACCTAGCCAGATGTGTGTTAAGGTCATCATCCATCAGCTAAATGTCATCTACATAAGACAATGCCTCTGGATCAATATCCTGATGTCCTGTGTCAATACTGATGTCACACGGGCTGAGAACAATCCTGGACTGTTCTTATACTCCTTGGGGAGTTGGCAAAAGCGACGCTGAGAGCCTAACGCAGAAAAATGTGCTTAAATCTCTGCTTTCAGGTGCTAGATTTTGGCAGAAATGCCTGTTGGAAATGTCCAGGGTTGTTTTGTATTTTTTACGGACAATGGTATTCATAAGAGATGTGCTATGTGAGTTTTGTATGGCAAATATGGGTGCGTGTGACCTTTTAAATGTCTGTAATATAAGACTATTCTGTAGGAATGGTCCGGCTTAGCTACAGGAAATAAAGGTTGTTCATTGGTGATACACAGGATTCAATTACTCTCTGATACTATAGTTATGAGAGAATTTCCATTACAGGGGCTTTTCCTTAATGTTTTGTTGGGTTTTGAGGTTGTACTTGTGAGCTGGTCTGAATAGGTATAACGTCAAAGGAGAATCATTATCCCAACCTACGTGGTTACAGTACAGCACTGGTGCCTGTGCAAGAGCCCAATTTGCAATAGAGGGTTCTTTTACTGGATCTGGAATTATCACTGATAAAGATGGCAAAATCACATCTTCCCCATGTGGGAGCATTCTGACAACCTCTGTGGGCCAAACCTTTTCTGTCAAAAGAATGTTATAGCTGAGCGTTAATCTTTCCCAGATAATTACTTTAATAGTGTGCAGAACGTCACCCTCAATTTGAATATTTAATTTGTAAACCCTATTGGGGGTGGCACACCTGTCTGAGGTTTTGCCTTCAAGGTAGTTGTTAGTTGCTTTCACAACTCTTAAAGACTTTGACGAACTATTGTGACCACTTCTGCGCTGTCCAGCAGAGTCACTCCCCATGTCCTGTTCTTTAGTACTGTTCTCAATATGTGTGGCATACTTAACAAAACTCCCCGCAACTTTCTTCTTTTCAAATCGAGGTTTTAGATGTGGAAGTTTCTCTTCCTTTTTTTCTTGTGACATCAGATGAGCTTTGTGAGTCCTTCTTTAATTCCACGTACTTGTTTCTACATTCTGACCACCCACCTCTGTTGGTCCATTTCTCAGATGAGTCCTGAAAGGAACGAGAAGGGCCTGCCTCAGTATACTGATATCTGTAAGGGAGTTTTAAATTATCATTATTTCTTAGGATATAGCCTTTCTCTAAGGTCTCCATCTGCGGAGATTCTCCTTGTTGTTTTATTTTATCTTTATTCGATTTTTGTTTGTCCCTGCTTTATTTAGAACCCTTCTGCACTTACTTGGTGTTCTCCTTTTCAGAATTACCTTTAAGCTGTGGCTTATTTGGTCTGGCCCCCAAACTAGACCTATACTAGCATACGTTTTAGAGATAATTGTTGGTAATGCACATTCCTGATCTATTTGAGGAACATCTTTGAGCCACTGAAATACTGCCAATGCTGCTGCTTCCTTTTAATATGTCCTAAAGTTATTGAGGATACTGTTGCAAAATTGCCCATCTCCAAATCCAGGGCAGGGGCAGCCCTGTGTTCATTTTGCATTTATTTTAACATCTTTGGAAGGTTCAACAGAGTTGCATACCATGCAGTGTGGTATATACTGCAGCAAATACTGTGCCCCAAGCAGCACAGTCATCTATTGAGGGAACCATCCCAAATGGCAAGCATATTGTGAAAATTCTATGTTTATCTTGGGATCTTGTATGGGGAAATACTGCTTCCAACTGGTTTGTTTTTTTGTGCAATCCAAAACCGAATTTCCTCACGTCTGGTGGGAACCTTACCCATAACTGCGTTAATAGTTACTGGGTTTATTCTGGGTGTAGCCAATTAATGGACAGCTGGAGCAGCACTGGCTGGGGCAGTATTCAGAATTCACATTACAAATTGTGTTAAGCATCTGTATAAGCTTACTAAGTTATATAAGGGATGTAAATACACTGCCTGCAGATTTTGTACATTTGGATGTAGTGTATATGTAGCCAATACTGGCTATGTTGGTCCTTCATGGCTGAGGGGACCAAATCTAATGTGCTGAACTATGTGTGGGAGGGCACCCCGAAACCAATTTTGGTATTCTTGATATGGTAGTAGGAATAACTATAAGCTCTGTATTGTGTAGGTGCATTTGCTACAGTGCAGTGTGAAAAGAGTTTGTGTTAGCATCAACTGCAGAAAAATTGACCCATATATAAAATGTTTCTGTTTTGTTCACATTCTGAGAAGCTACCACAAACGTTCCCTCTCCACCCCACTTAGGAAGCCTATTAGCAAGTAAATGTTGTGTGACAGTCTGTCTACAATTTATAAGAATGACTACTGGTTGTGCCATTCTGAGTTTGAGTTCATAAATGAAAAACTAAATAGGATATTCTTTGAAGTTTCAAGCTTCAACAATCTACAGATGAGTATAGGTATTACCTATATAGCTGAGGACGAATTTCCCTTACACCACAGACATCTCTGTATAAAAGGTGATTAGGGCACCTTTGGCATGTGACAGAGAATTACTAAGGAGATCTGTTAAATTCTGTTAAATGAGTACCTAACCTTGATACGTTGGTGGCCCCATGTTATGCGGCTCCTATTTTGGTAATAAGACAGCATGTTTAGGACGGCAGCACCACCAAGTATGAGAGACTGAATCAACCTCGCACCACCTAGCAGCTGTCGCCCTAATTCCTGGCTAGCTCGCAGTGCCTCACCCAAACCTCCAAGCCTGTTGGACTGAGGGAATTTGTGGAAACAGATCATACCCCTTTCACTCTGTTACTCATGCATACATGGCAAGACACAAAGAGTGAACTGGATTTCAATGAATTTACTGAAGAAGTTGTGTTCTAGTGTAAAAAGCATGTGCTAAGGTAGATGAAACAGAGCACAGTAACCAATATTACAACCAAAGTGAAGAAGAAGAAGAACAACCCTACCATATTGTGTGTGATTCTAGCAAGCCTAAATGTTCTTACCAAAACCCTGAGTCTAAATCAGAGAACATAGTAGTTTTAATCTTTCTTCCTGGCCCGACCTATAGGAGTAGCTCCAGCCCAGCCCCATACCTGAATAGAATAGCAGTGGTCTGCCTGTTGTCTGGGTGGCAATCCTCTTGGGATGCTGAAGAGTCAGTGCTAGGATCAGCAAAGCTGTCTCTTTTGTGTGGTATGCAGCCCAGAACCTTCATGACTGGAATGCCCTCTGTCCTCATTGGGATTATGTATTATTTATATAATAATCTGTACAGTGTTCAGAGAACAGTTTGGATGTTGTGCTGTGCCTTAAAGATAGAAACTGGCTCCTGTGTTGGCAATACAAGTTAGCATATCATGTACCATACATGGCAGCCTTGGACAAAGGTACAGATTACATACAGTATTGTACAATGGCTGATAAAATGTGCAGCGTGAATGCTGCCTTCTCAGAAGAGGCAGCTGATAAAATATAGAAAACAATTGCTAAAAGCATGTTTGCTACAAAATAAGAATAAAACGTGTATGAATGTAAAAGGCACAAAACAGGGAAACTAAGCTAAGCTAGGGGTGTCCAACTTGGGTACTAAAGGGTCCTTACAACAGATTCAAAATGAATATGTGGCTGCCCATGCCCTGGATTTAGGGATACAATTAATTGGCAATTTGCCACAGTGTCCTCAACTATTTGAAGTCATATTAAGGGAAAGGCAGCAGAGCTGGCAGTAAGCAAATGTGTCTGCAGTTTCCTGCTGTAGACCAAGACAGGGAATTATCAAAAATTATTGCCAACATCTATACATCTATAGGTCGAGATAATTTGGGAGCCAGGCCTAATAAGCTGCAGCTAAAAGGCAAATCTGAAACAGATAATACTAAGCAGGCACCTGAGTCTTTTGAAAACACTGGGACAAACAAAAAATAAGGCTAATACGAAAAAGCGGGGTAGATCTCTGCAACCGGAGCCCACTGCAAAGCGTTATATTTTATGTTACCGTTATTCACTTAAACAGCCTCAAGGGTGTCAATATCCTGATATACGCATTAAGTAATACAAGTACTGCTTCACCCCGTCTGGGGACTTCAGATGCTGAATTTCCCCTAGTTCATGTTGCCACTGTTAACACAGGATGCACGTTAGACATTAGTCTACAATTTTCAATTGCTGGTTCTGATAATGACGTTGTTTATAACCAATCAACTTTGGAAGAGTCTACCAGTCCTCCTTTATCACGTGAAGTCCCTATTTTTGCGCAGACTGGCTCTACTTACTTTGTTGACATTGATGATTTTTCTTAAACTTCCTCACACACTTCACTGCATGGAGTACATGCATTTCTTCTTTGGCTGAAACAGACATCTGATTCCTCCATGGCCATATTTTTGGATTGCCATTTCACCGTTTTCCTCTTCATTTGGATTGGGTTTGTTACAATTTTCTTCTTGATTCTGAATGGACATTACCTTCCAGAATACATTGCTCCTGTACTGGCAGCTGAGGTGCTAAAGCCTCATTCTTCTTCAAATAGGGTACATAGAGACCTATCCCTTGTGAACATTTCTGCATTTTTTGTCTCTGATGGAATTGTTTGGGATAAGGTCCCATTTGATATTTTTGGTACTACAGAAGCACTACAAATTCCTTATGTGTTTAAAATTGCTATGAATTACATAATTACACCTAGTGCCATTTCCGATGAATAGGATGTTGAATCTGTAAGAAGCATGCTTTCTGAATTGGAAAGTTATACTGTAATTGAAATTGATGATTTGTATTTGAATTCTGCTAATTATGGTGCAATGTTTTGCTGTCATCACTATGTTCATCACTATTTATGCAGAGCTAGTTCTCCACATACAGTTTTTAATCATAAACAATAGGAACATTGCCTAACACCACCAGTGGGTAGTTCAAATACATATTTGAAAAAGTTTGCATATTTTTCAGGACACAGTCCCTTAGACCAGAGTTCTTATTATTATAAGCTCACCCCTTCCCAAGTGAGGTAAAATATGCTAACCCAAACTAAATTGATCTGTTCAGACTCATTTATATCCCAGTTGTAATTAGTGTGGCAGTCAAAATTAATGGTTGTCACACACATTGGGTTTTAAAGCAAGCAGACCATACCCCTGGTACTCTCAGTCACAGCATTCATGGGTAGTTACCACTTATAGTGTTGGGAACGTATGCCAGCAATTTTTACAACATTTCACGTTAGCTTCAGTTAAGGAACCCTCCTCTCGGATTACATGGATTTACAAGGTTTCTTGTTAGGTCCTAGATCATTACATTCAAAATACTTCCTATACGCCATTTAAACTGAGATTTGGAAAAATGCTCAGCAAGACCCTCCTGAATGATTAAGACATCTTGACAGGGAAAATTTAGAAAACGTGTTGGGTGCTCTAGATAATGGTATGACTACTTTGTCGACTCACATTTATTCTTGGAATAATATTGTATCATCTGCATTCAATATCATACAAAATGACATGTCTTTCTTACAGCATGGGCAAAGGCTGTTGAGATTGATTATAAAACTGAGTTGGACATTGCAGGTTTTAAAATCAAACCGTGCGCCATTGAAGTATCTGAACGAAATAGAGATGTTTTTGCTATATAATTTAACATGCATACAGAAACTAATGGTGTAAAAAGATGCAGCCTATACAAAACAAATGTGAAACTTCATTTGGCTATTATTTGCTTTGTAAAGTGATGACACTACATGGTGGGTACAATGCATCAATGGCCAATTTAGTGTGTTATCTAAAAGTTCAAATACACTTTTTTTAAAGTGATTGGGTCTGGCTTTATGAGCACGTTCCAGACTGTATTCGGAGTGAATGCGTCCTTTCTGTACTCTTTGGTTGCCAGTGTTTTTGGAGGCATACCACTTGTGTTATTCCTAGTTGTTGCTCTTCTGGTTCTATTTTATGTTCCTCCGTAGTGTATGTTCCATCTGAGGCCAAATGATGATGAACCTGCCACACGACCTGCTGTGTCGTGATCGTATGATACTGTACTTAGGAGTGTCTTTGCTTGAGGAACTGAACGTGAACTGGTCTTTGTCCTGTAGACTTCTGTGGTTACAATGTGTACCGCCTGTGTTTCGCTGTGCCCTTTTGAGTGTGCACCAGACTTGTGTCTGGCTACGCAACTGGTTCAATCTAAGGATATGGATCTATGGATATGGATGGCATGAGCGTCCGTTGAGGACCCACCTTCAGTGCTGTTCTATGAGACTGCTATTGCTGCTGGATGTGTACTATCAGCCATTACTTCCGGGCAAAATAGATGCTTCATCTCCTGAGTTCCTGGGATTCTACTCTAACATTGTGGTTACACTACCGACTGTAATGCCTTCAGCATCTGCTGAGCGGGCTGAATATGACCATGTTTGTTGACTGCAACTTGATTCTCAGACCACTGCGGATCTGTCGCCTATGGCTGTGGGTTCTTTCCTGGAACCCACTGACTGGACATGGAAACATGTCGAGAGGCTCCTAGATTTTGATTCGGCCCCTTCTTTTTATCAATTTGTTTTATTAGATTTTATTGGCTACGTAGTTTTTTAATTGGCATGTTTTTTAAATGGCTTTCATCTGCTGTTATTATCAAAGTGCAATTAAACATACATTTTATATTTACATTTATTTAACCCTTATATTTTAGGCTAGCTTTTATGTTTTTACTCTAGTTTGAGCTAAATCTCCCATGGCCAAGGGGAGGGTGTAGTGAAGCACATTAGGGCTTGCACAGGGTCTCCATTTTAGATTGCACATTTTAGCTTGGCGTTTTTTCTGATGGTGACCTTTTACATGGTTTTACACTCATGTGATACTGTACTGAGAAAACAATGTACATGCAGCATATTCCTTGTAAGTATTGCAGTCATGCAGTCTGGCAACTCCGTCCAAGGCTAGGCACTCTGATTGTCCGTTGGAGACAGGTCCAAAATTGCAGACAAATCATCGCATCAGCTCTGCACCTCTGACACAGTGCAGTATGAACAGTGCTTTCACTATATAGACTGCCTGTGTGCTACATTCGGCAGAGGAGCACTTCTGCTAGGGTTATCCTTGAACACGGTGCACCGTGTTGCAGCTTTGCTGACTCTAACCTACTAACCTACATCCTGGAAAGGACGATAGCCTGCACTATATCAGACCAGCATTCTGGCTTCCCAGTACATCTTACTCAGGTATGTGGGGGTTAGGCTATTCCCAATTGATCTGGCAGAGGGTATTCCATTATGCTCTCAATTGAATATGATTGTTTTAATAAATGTTTGACATTTTCGTATCTTTCTTGTGTCTTACCTTGGGCGTGAAAAGTCACAATGAAAGGGTAGATCTGTTTCCATGATTTCCTGTGGGATACAAGTACTTATGTTCGAGGTTGCTGATACCACCCGGTACCTTAGTAAGTTTAGGGGTTAGTATGGGGCATTGTGAGCTTACTAGGAATTGTGACAATATTTCCTGATGGTGTAGACTGACAAAGTCCCTATATCCTGAAGTTTATGTTTATCCGATACACAGTCCTACTTAATTCGTCGGCCACTGTAGCAGAGTTAGCTGTTCAATGTGAAAACATTGTAATACAATATCATTATTTAATAATGTTATCTCTGGCTAGGAAACAGCTACCTACAAATTTCATTCTTTTTTAATAACACATTTTATTGAAATTTTGCAGCAAGTGTATTTAACAATATAACAATGAAATATGTTTTATCACCACCCAGCCCTCTGACCTCCCCCACCACCCACATTATACAATATAGGCCCCATTAGTACATGTTGTCCATCTCTGACTATTTAACTCCACCCTTTATCCCGGACTCAGACTCAATAATTCTGTATCTCTGCATCAAGTGTCACTCAGGAGGAGGTGACTGGGGCCATCTCTATGCTCCAAAGCATCCTGTCTTCACAGATTTTGGGCTGTTTATACGGGCATCCTCTGGCCTTGTAGATGGGCTGCTCCATTATCATCCATCTGTCTACGAAATTCCTCCACTCCCCCACTAATGGGGCTCCTGTTTCCCACCAGCGTCAAACTATATCCCCTTTCGCCAGAACTAGGCCCAGCTAAGCAAGGCCATTTTATATCTTTTGGACTCGTCATCGGTCACAGTATGGCCAGTTTGGGGTAGCAGCAGCCATACGAGCACTGAGCTCAGGTCCAAGAACACTGATTTCTAGAATGGAGTAAATTTGCTACACCCTCAATTAGTATGCAGGAAATCCCCCTCTAAAGAGGAGCATTTGACGGGGCAATTTCCCCCATCTTCTGCAGCCTGTGCCACATGCTGTATGCCCAATGGAGATAAATCAGCTGAATAAGGCAGAACCGTGCCACTATGGCTACCACTCTCGGGCTGTCCTTTCCTCTTCCCATTCCTTGCCTTCGAATGGGCACAAGTCTAGTTCCTAAGCAGGGCCCAGCTTATCAAAGGACTTCATACTACTGTTAATTAGGGTGTGGTACACCTGGGATATTTTGTGGTCCCCAAGCTCCCCCATCAACAGTTTGGCCTCCAAAGGGTTGAAATCCAGGAGGTCCTCTAGGCCCATTACATAGGGTGTGAGTGCATGTCTCAGTTGGAGATAGAGGAAGAACTGGAGGTGTAATGTATATTCCTACTGAAGTTCATGATAAGATTTCATCACCACACCCTGCATTACATCTCCCAGGTTAGAGATCCCAGTAATCTCCCATTTCTGGAAGCCTTGCCATCCCCTCCTAAAGAGGTCTCTCTCTCTCTTTCTCTTTATCGCTCTCTTTCCCTCTCTCACTCTCTATCTCTTTCTCTATTCACAGACACCTGCCAGCCCATGGTTTGTTGGGTCTTCTTCCAGAAACTCAGTACCAGTTTAGTCGCTGGGAGGAGAGATGAGAGTGTCTGTGTAACTAATGCCCCTCTAATGCCCTATTTCTCTGTGGCAAAGGCTGGGTCCCCCTTTGTATCATACCTCCATTCATTAATAATTAGGAAGTGGGAGGCCATTTAGTATGATACAGTGTCAGCGACCGCAATTCTTCGTAGGTGGATTGGTAACAGCTATCCGAGGACAACCCTGCCTCCAAAGGAAGCTCCAAAGGACTGACCTGTGGTTATCAAAGAAGGAGCATGGTAAATCATATACAAGAAGTGTGGCAGACTTACCTAGCAGAAACACGGGCAAGACTATCCAGAATGTAATGTCATTTGGCAGTTTATGAAGAAGGGAGTGCATGTTCCTCGCCTAATCCAAAGAAGCCTCCCATGTTATGAATACGCTCAAGGAATAAAGTCCCTCCCTAGTCACCTGTAAGTGACCTATGCAGCCCGAGTCCTGTGGGCGCACAATAGCCAGAAATATTGAGGATTTAGAAGTATTAACATGTAGGCCTGAGATTTCCCTAAATATAAGACAAATCTGTAAGTAACGGGGCCCGGATCTTCCAGGTCAGTTAGAAAATGTGAGATATCATCTGCATACAGAGCCACCCTGTCAGAGATCCTACTGTCACATTCAAACCCCCTCACTTGGGCATCTATGTAGCTCCATTTCGCCAGCGGTTTGACAGTTAAGGAAAACAGCATGGGTGATAGGGGGCAACCCTGCCAAGTACCTTGTTGTATGGAGACAGGATTCGTGGTTGCCCCTCTAACTCGGACAGTTCTGAAAGGTCTGTGTATAAGAGCTGTACATATTTTATGAATGTCAGCCCAAAGTTCAGTCTCCGAAGAAGAGCAAATAGGTAGGTCCAATTCTTGGATTTTTAAAAATATTTATTACAAGCCCAGTGCACTGGTGAAGTTGGGTTTGTGATAAATATTTTGGAATAGGTACTTTTAGAAAGTTGTCTTTTCCCTGCCTAACCCTCTGGAAGTTAATTTACATGAGTTCCAACTGTCACCCAGGAGCTGAGGTGTGAGCAGAAATAAAGGTGTGAGGAGGTGTTCTGTTCCTCTGACATGACGACTAAATGCACTGTGAGGAGGAACGTGATTAACATCAAATATGCCTACCATGTAACAGGCAAATGTTAGGTGACACCTGTGCCCATCTTTGTTTCCCCAGTCAAGCAGGCACTATTCCCAATGGGAGAGGAGCTGCCCCCTAGAACTGGTCTGAAGTGACCACTCAGGAGGAGTTGCTCATTTCCCTTGCAACACCTTTGGGTAGGCACACAGGCTCTGCACAAGGGAAGAAGGGTTTCACCATCTTGGGTTTAGGCAGAGAGGGGCACTGAGGGATCATGTGCAATAGGGCAGTCAGGAACTGCTGCAAACATTGGTAGCGTTACCCCGGGAACGTTTGCCCTGTTGGTTACTGAGGGCCTATGAGTCACGCCCATAAATAAGCTAGTGGAAGGCAAAAATATGGCACCCCTGTGCACCCTCTTCAGAACACTAATGGACCTGTGGAAGACAGAAGAAGGACTGCACCTTCTGCTGATATCTGTGAGGAGACTTGAAAGGCTGGACCTGCTCCCAATTATACCCAGGATCAACAAGTGGACTCCAATGGTAAACTCCTGTCAAGCTACAGTGACACAACAAGCTCCCAGAGGCCATTTTGTCCTGAAGAGCCCAGCTGACCAGTTCCAACTAGACCTAGCCTGTACTGTTGGCATTATGCTGGGATCCTTAGATGTGTTAAAGTGCAGACCTAACATCCTGAGAAACCTGGGACTTTAAAACCTTTTGAGTCTAAACACCTCTGGAGGACCGAGGCAAACCTGCCAAGTTTATCCGACAAGGGCGTTTTGCTACTGGACCAAATTTTCGGTTTTTTCACTCTGAACTTATTTGCAGCATCAACTCCACTTCAGCTGCATGTTGCAGAAAAGGCCTTAATTGGCTACAGTTTGCAGCCGTGCCACACTGGAGGAATCCAAGCTCCTAAAAAGTGACTAAGTCCGAACGTAGTCATTTTCACCAAGCATAAACGCCAAAAGTATCCGGCCAGCGAGAAGTCTTCCTTGGCCACAAATTTTTTATTTCTCCCACTTGGAACTTTCCTGCTAAAAGTCAAAGTTTCACCAGGACCTCACCCAACAGTTATCTGACCTTCTGGGGTCTTTCTCAGTCACAGGCTGATACCTTGCTCAGTATATACAGTATACCTATATATCTTCCCACCACATGGCAATGGAATCCTACCATAAATAACTAAACCATCCAATAAAAACATAATACTACTGCCAAACGTACACTGCAATTTGGTTGTTGGAGTAGTGGGTAGAAATAGCAGAGTAAGTAATTAATAATTTAAATTTCAAAGTCAAAAGCTCACAAATCACAAAATAGAAAAAAATATATTAACAGTTAAACCCACTAGTCAACGTCTGTTTGCTTCAATTATACTTAATGTATAAATTGTCGTTCAATGCTGATACTAGGTTTTTCCACATGATAAAACTTGGGAATAAAGGTTCATACAATTATCAACACCACTTTAACTGTAGTATTTCAAATGAAAACAGTACATTTAAAATGTTTATTTTTAACAATTATTATGACTGACAGCACCAGCAATAACACGTCACCATCTCATTATGAGCTTCCACGAACAACAACAGAACTACAGGGATAGAATGACATGATGCAGTTCAATACAATGGATTTTTATTATATTATGATATTCGTGTCATACAAACTGATGTGGGGATTTTTTGTTAAATGTACAGTAGCATTCACGCAAAAAAAGACAATTAACGTGTAGTTGAAATGAAGATGTTATATCAAGGAGAATGTGCTTATGCTAACTTTTGTCAATGTAGACCTTGAATTCAAAATGACAACTCTGCTTGCAGTCATCTTTCAGCACAGAGTGATCTTTCCATTTCTGTCTCATTCTACAAACAGATGATTCATGATTAAGTAACCTTGGAAACACTGTTCTGAAATGTAACATCACTGTCCTAGGTACGGAATGATGATTCTTTATTTAAAATCTCGTGTCACAATGTTCCATTTAGAGTGACTTGTTTCAAGGCCTCACCTATTGGGAACACAATGTGATTTTCATGGAAAATCTCCTTTGTACATTAGTGCATTATGTGAATCTGTGAGATTGTACAGGATAATGTGATTTCAGAACCTGTGTCATTTCTTCGTTAACCTGGTTGGTCAAATTTGTGTGATTCTAATGTGTATTCAGGTATGGTGTGTATTGTATTTTGCATTATAAAGGAAGCCCCTTCTTGAGGTTTTTGGGCTCACTCTCCCTTGACGTTTAGGAGGGGCAACTCCACATAAGTCTGATCTCTTATTTATAACTTTGATTTATTTCTGAGAGCTGAACTGTATTCGGTTCTGCATGTTTATTTTCCTACAATTTATTCTAACCATATATTCTGATTTCCTTAATGCCTATAAATCCTTCAGTAAACCTTTGTGGCTTCCTTTTAAATTTCTTGTCAGTCTTCTGTTTAAAGTCTAGTATGCTTTGCCTTAATTTCTGAATTGTTATTAAGTATTGAATCAAAGGTCCAATTCAAGAGCAACAAAATCATTAAGGGGATAACACCACTTCTGGTATGTCTGAAGCACTTTTAAATTTGACATTAGTAGAGAAAAAGCACTATCAGATCTGGTAGCATAGGATGGTTAGAAACTGGATCTTGATGCTACAGCTAATTAGATCGAGAAATCAAAGTGTCCTGATCCATTCTGTACTCCTGAATCCGAATTGCCATGTTTGGATTAATGGCAGTGTTCCTGAAGCCCATGCGTGAATTGAAGAGAAGTGAGTATAAGTGTGGTAGAATATGCAACGAGAGCATAAAGTTACATGTCAAGCAGTGCACTGTGGGATTTGTAGTTTGGTTTTCCAGTGTCGTGAGAAATGTATGCGGGATAAGAGCACTTTGGCTATGCAGCTGTGCTTTGTGTAATAGGAGTTTTTGTTATTGTGATTTTTATGGTTTTGTTTCAATTTTAAATTGTGCTTACTTATCGAGTCCAAGAGGGCTATGTGTGTGGAATGACATTTTAGATATTTATGCATGTTTTCTGAATGTGACTCTTGTAATTCATGTGTTAACTGTTAAAGTTTAAGGTTTGGCTATCGGAGATCATTGAAAATCTAAGATTTTGAGGTATAAACGTGTCTGCAAAAGTTGAAGTGTGTGATATGAGGTGCCACATCCACACCATAACAATTGATTTACTTAAGGTCTAGTTGTGAATGCTTATCAGTTCATATTGGTGACTGTTTATTGTTTGGTGCACAGGAGTGAACCATTGATCAAGAGTAGGGTAACCCTGGCCGAGAATCTTCTTCCATTGTTTGTGTGATTTCTTTTCTTAAAGTTTTGCCTTTCCCTTTTTTCATTAGGTAAAGCAAACAATGTTGAACTCAGATATTACATCGTGGTGAGTCCAGCTGTGGTTTGTTGGTTGTTGTATGGTGCTGCAGCAGAGAAGTGCTGTGGCTGGTTAACCTTTGAGCTAAATGCACTGTAATTTGATGATTGTGTTGTGAGTCATGCCCTGGTTGGCTCACTACTTCATTTGTAACATGCTAGGACTGGCCAATTGTTGCTGTGTGCTGCTTGATGTTAGTGGGTTACTGTTGTTTGTAACACGTGACTGAAGACAATGTGTTTGGTACAGGAAAATGAGAATTGTACTTAAGAAAACTGCTGTTTCCACTGGTAAGGGAGAAAATGCCACCCAAAGGCACACCTGCCTGTGACATGGCACTTAACAAGGGTGTACACATTTGTTTGTGGGTTAAAGACTGAAACAGGATTACTTTTAATGACAAGTGCATGCAAATTCCCCTGAATGGTACCATTAATGTTAGAAAACATGTATGAAATTGAATCCCAACCCAGACCTTCCTAGTTTGAGGTATTAAATACATTGGAGTATGCTGTGCATGATAGAAAACGTACGAGGATAAAGACTCAGTATATAATACTGTTAGCAACCAGTTGGATGCAAAATGGGATTTAAAACAGTAACGCATGAAAATGGAATCGTGAGAACAAATGGGGAGACAACAGGCAAGGATGAGTCAGATTTAATAGTAGCAGTAGAATAGAGATATATGGTCGGATGAGGATAAAGAGGGGCTCTTGGATTATTTATGGAGTTGTTATGTTATTCACATTTGTAGAGCTCACTATCACCCAGGAGGGTATTGTGGTGCTGAGGAGTTTGAGTCTAGGTACACTTACTTGACAAATCAGGTTTTCAGCTTCTTGAGGTATTCAGTAAATAAGGAGGAGACTCTTATGTGTAGTTCTTATGCGTAGTTCACAATTCTGAGAAAACTGGTTGCATCGGTTTGTGTTGGGATCCAGCCAAGTGTGTGAATAATGATGGGTTACACTCTTATTTTGATGGTTCCTTACTCAGTTGAAATATTGCTGACTTGTACTAGAATGCAGCATCTGACAAACGGCCTTTTGACCAAATATGAAGAAGTAATATTGGCAGCTGAAACCATTTCCATTAGAGTATGTAATGTTCTGAATTTTGCAACACTTTTGCCAATTCCAGATCATCATGACAAGAAAGAGAATTTTGACCACAACTGTGTGGATGTCACAGAATTATGCACCAAGCCAATACCAGACATACTGGATGTACCACTTGAAGTGGCTGATTTGACATTATTTGTGGATGGCTGCTGTTTGAGAAACCCTTATGAGTGCAGCATACACAGCTGTGAACATGTCTTGCATTGTGGATGCATAGTACTTGAGCAATGTAACCTCAGCACAAGTATCCCAATTGATCGCCTTAACACAAGTGTGCTTTTTGGCCAATGATCTACGTGTTATAATTTACACTGACAGCCACTCTGGTTTTGGAAATGCGCATCATTTCAGCCAGTTATGGTCACAAAGGGAGGTTTCATGACTTCCACTGGTTGCCAATACAAAGTGAGGAGTACATTCTAAATCTTCTTGAAGCACTGCAGATACCTACAGAAATTTCAGTTGCAAAATGCTCTGTACATAAGAAACACAGAAGGCAATTAATATGCTGTTTAGGTGGCAAAATATTGGGAACTCAAGTCCAGTTCATTCAATCTAGATGAATCATGCAGAACTGACAGTTACCATATAACCAGTATATTGTTGACAACAGTTCAGATATTCAATGAGCTCAGAGAACTCCAACATGAAGCAGAAAGAAAAGTGGGTAAGAGCAGGATGCATCAAAGATGCAAGCGATATTTGGATTTCAAATGATAGTAAGCCTATATTACCAGATTTCCTGTTATCTGCAAAGTTCTGACACCTCCATGGTATTACTCACATTGAAAGGGATGTGATGACTCACACCATCAGAAATATTGGTTTAATCTCCAACTATCGATATTGGCTGTAAATTTGTGTGAGCGATGCTTTACTAGCCAGCAGTTAAAGGCCGGCAAGAGAACAGTTGTGACCATGAGTCACATACGAAAGTCCGATGACCCCTTAGTTGTCTGCAGCTGGAGTTTTCTGAGATGCCCGTCTGCAAAGAGCTAACATATATCCTTGTGATAGGGAGTCCTTTTCTTGATGGGTTGAGACATACCAAACTAGAATGAGTGACAGTCTCACAGTAGCCAAAGTATTATTGTGGGAGTAGGTATGGCAGTTTCACTAGAGTCAGACCATGGGAGTTCAAGAGTGAAGCAATAAAACTACCCTATATTACCATGAGAATTAACCAGGGTAGATACAGACCAGAATCATCATGAGTTGTTGAGTAAGTCAACGGGACATTGAAATTCAGAATTGCAAAAGTGTGCACCTTCACCTCACTCACTTGGCCCGATGCACTCCCACTTGTCTTGATCAATCTTGATCAATCTCAGAAGTACACCAAATAGAAAAATCATGAAGTGTTGATGGGGAGATCCATAAGAATTCCTCTGTTCCTGCAGCTGTATTTGTAAACATCACAGAAGACATTGTTCTTGACTACTGCAAAGGATTAGCAGATGTAGGGCATTCTATATCTAGTCAGGTCAGCTTGACAACACGACCAGCAGTGCATGATCTTAAACCTGGTGACGGGATCTTGTTGAAAAATCTTAGTGACCAAATTGCTGTAATACGTGGCAATATACCACAGTGGATTCATGCATTGCACATCGAGAGGACGGGACAAGCTGCAGAAGAAGTGGTGACAACAGCCACTAATTCACCAAGTCAGACCCCAGCCCGGTGTGTGTATTCTGAAGGAGAAGCGCAAGTCAAGCCCCTGCACGACTAGTGTCAACAGGTCCCATCTGATCAAGCACTAGAGCAACAGAGGCAAGGTCAAGGCAAAGATACTCAAGAGATGTGAATTCAGAGAATGAAACAGAGACCAAGATTAAAGCTCCACATTTCCTAATGCCTGGCAAGTCTTGGTCTGCTGTGAGGAGTGAAGATTATCAACATTATCAAATTGAAAACAGTCCTCAACCTGTGGTTAATACATAAGGTCACCAACAGTGGTTGAAAACAGATCTGAAGATGGAAATGAGCACTGTGAATCAGAGCCAGTCATAAACAATTTAAGTGGAAGAGTGTATCATGAAGAGGGATGGCGAAGAGCTGCAGAAAGAAGGAAAAAAATATTGAAAGGAGTGCAAAGACTCAAGACAATCGAAAAAGAAACAGAGCACGTGACACAAAGTAACAGTGACATTGAGCAACCAAAGGTCAAGAGATCAAAGAGAATAAGATTGCCTAAAAAAAGGTATGCATCTCCTGAATGGCCATATTTAGCCGAAGTCTGGCAATTGGAACATTCAGGTGAAGAAACCATTGATTTGAAAGACTGTCAATTCATCTTTAAAGACCCTCCATGAACATTAAGTAGTTCAAAGATTAAACAAATATTTGTGAATGATTTCTTGATGACATTTTAGACAGAGATTTGCGATAAGATCTTGAGCTGGAGTCTGTTTTGTTTTGTACCTTAGTTATCCAGTCGAAGATAACAGGGCTTTCTTCTAGAAAGACACTAAACACATGAACTAACTGCGCTGCTTTATTGATTTTGCACCATAAAATTAGATTTTTGGATTTTTCTATTTTTAGAATTGTTGTAGAAGAAACGTGGCTGATGACAAGATGCATTTCTTCAAAATGTTAGTATTAATTTTGGTGGTTACGATATTAATAGTCATAGCTGACTTGCTAGTCAGACTTTGCACCTCAGTTGGACAGGCCTCACCTAAATGAAAATGTAACCAGACCTTAACAGATGAAAGAAGAAAGTTAGATAAGTTGGTGCATAGTGATAACACTGTAGGTAATTTTAGGGAAAATGATAATCAAGGTTGTTCGAAGAACTCATGTATGTACGTAATTGTTAAATGTGTACTTTTTTCCTACATCTGCTGTTGAGGGATACCCAATTATCACCTTCCTGTCACCTATCCCTTGCCATGCTGTCTGTTTATACACCTATTCTATCACCAAGACGTTCTTGAATTATATCTTTCAAATGGTGATTTTTCTTTGGAAAAGGTGCCTATTGTTAGAGCCTTGCATTCTGATTATGGAAGCAAAATCAGGGGAACTATGTCTAGATATATCACAAACGTTAAGCACACTATCCAAATTAACAATGTTGCTAATAAATTTACATGCAGACAACAGAAGTGACAAGGAGTTCATGGAAGAGCTCATTGAACGTAAATAGAAAGCTGTGGTAGGAGAAAGATATTGTGTTAGAAAGGGAAGAAGAGAAGCTTGGAAATGCAAAGGTGCACCCAAAGCTTAGTCTTGATCAGGCAAGTGGCAAAGATGTATGGTACATGAAAGGTAAGTGAACGAAACAGCAGGAGTAGTAGGTTCGAGGGAGGGAGGGTGAAAAGGTTAGGTGGTAAATAATATGATTTTGACTAACTAGAGTCCAGTATCAAGGGAATTTATTATGTCTGTGATAAGACAGCCTATTTTAAAATCCCTCATAGTTGGGTAAGCTGTTGCTATTTAGGTTTAGTTTTTCCATATACTTACCATGTGGGTGAATTTATGAACGGAATGATGCAATTGTAAAAATAAACAAACGTAGCTTTGATCACATGTTATGAAATACGTGCTGCTATAATTCTGTCCAGTGGAGTAGCTTTGAATGACATGAAAATCAGAAAGGTAACTGCCATAGCAGATAGATTGGCTATTAACAATGCATTGGCAACCATTAGCAAAGAGCTAATGCCTATGTGAGCTATGGTTATGCTAAAGGTAGCTTTAGATCTATTTTTAGCAAAAAAGGTCACAATCAATTGCATGTTGTGTGTACCGTAATGTTGCATATATGTACCTGATAAGAGTAACCAAATTAAAAGTTATGTGTTGAACATTAGTAACATATTGTATAAGATAAAATATCTTGAAGAATCAGGTGCTTGGGGGGAATTAGCAGTGTTTAGTGCAATTAGGGGGCTATTCACTCGGTGTTTAGTGCAATTAGGAAAGGGTTCTCAAAGACTGGTAAGTGGTTTGGTAAGTTAGGAGAGGGTGTTTTCAGCATTGTACTAACACCAACAATAATTTTCCTATTATTTTGCATAATGAGTGTGTTGGACTTGGCCCTCTCAGCAGGGTCACTTCCATGCTTTTTGCCCTCACTTTGTGCTTTACCATTATTAACCAGTACTAAAGTACCGGTGCTCTTTAATTTAAAGACGGTAACACTGGCTTGCACCTGTTTGGCATATTTAATTTACATAAAAGCCTCTTGTGGAGTGGTATACCATATATCCAGGGCCTGTAAGTTAAATGCTACTAGTGGGACTGCATCACATATTGTGCCACCCACTTAAGTAGCACCTTAAAACATGCCCCATGCCTGCCACTCCAGCCTGAATGGAGTTTTTTAACTGCTGATTTGACTTGGCAATATAACCACCTTGCCAAACCTTAACCATCTTTGCGTAGGTCACCCCTAAAGTAGGCCCTAAGTAACCCATATGGTAGGGTTCGCTCGAGGTTGGACGGGTACTTTTAAGTTTTACATGTCATGGTAGTGAAAGACTCCTAAATTTGTTTTTCACTATAGGGAGACCTACCTTTCATGTAGTATAATATTGGGTTGCCTTACTACATATAAGTGCTAACCTTTGATTGGAAAAGATAAACACAAATATCATGTTTAAAAAAATCTTTAATTGTAAAGTCAGATTTTACGTTACAATCTTGAAAATGCCCCTTTTAGAAAGTTGACATTTGCCTGCCCTAGCTATTTGGTTATCCCTGATGCCTGGCCTAGGCCACATGACTGGGATTAGTTGGCAGTTGAACTTTGTTTATTCCTCTCAGACAGCCACACAATACAGGGATTCGGTGTGCCTTGATGGGCCATCAACTGGCTGGATGGGAGAGGGTAGAGCTGGGTATAGCCCCACTTGTAACTGAATAGTCTGTGTACTGCCTTCACACAAAGAATTTGGCAACCCTTGCATTGTTCATGCAGCCACCCTGGAGCATGGGCAGGGGAGCCAGGAACCTTAAAGCACTTCAAGTGAATTCTCTAGAAACTTTTCCTACTTCAAAGGAGGCACCAGGTATAAACATAAGACCCTTAGACCTACTCTTCAGTTCACTTTCTGGACCTCTACTGCCTGCTGTGCACTACACAAAACTGCTTTGCTACACTGGGAAGGACTGCTTTGCTGCTTGGAGACTGCCTTGAACCCTCAGACTTCTGCTCTGTTGCTGAGCCCTGTTTCATTACTTGAACACATGGCGATCAGAGTGACTCTAATGACTAGTTGGCTGGCCTCCTACTCAGAGGCTGAGGGACAGAAAATGCTCCAACCCTCTTGAACCCACACCTGAACCCAGACCGAGTAAGTCCTAGCCCCCAAGTGGGACCCCCTCCGGTGTTTGGACTCTAAGTGGTGGTGCTTAAGGTGTCTAGATAGCCACAATGTAAAACACGTGTCTGCTAAAAAATTCTCTGAGAAACACAGAGAAAACTAGCACCAACCTGCTCGTCTAGCTGCCCAAGGTGCATCACCAGTCAGCCTGACTTTGCAGCAGCTCCCCATATGTCCTTCTCCGCAGTAGCAAGTCCTGTACAGCAGTCCTTCGCCCAAAGGGTATACAGCCTTGTGGAACTCTCATTGGCTACAACCTCCAGCCTCGTCCTGCTGGAGATTGTCGACTTCCACAAAAGAGACTAAGGACATGATTTTGAACTCGGTGGATGGGTTACTCCATCACAACAGTGACGGATATCCTGTCCACCGAAACGGGATTTAGATTCCGGCGAACGGGATATCCATCACCTGGGTGACAGAGTAACCCGTTTGCTAAGCTCTCAGACCGTAAGTCAGAATGTAGAAATCTTCACTGTGACTTTGTTTAGTGAGCTTAACCATCTCAGAACATTTTCTCAGAATTTCTTTTAAGTCTGAAGGTAAGCGCCAAAAGGACCCAATACAGTTCTTGCATCTGACTTGCATTCCATCACAGTCGGCCTTATTTTTAGAATTTGACCCCGTCTCACACGGCTAGATGTCCATGGTTGGTGCTATGACCTTTGAGGCACTAGTTTTTACCTTACGCTTTACGATTTCATAACTCTGGTACTAATGGTTTAACGCTTCAGTGTCAAATATTTTATTAATACTATTTTTCTAAATTATTGTGGGATTTTTCATATATTGTTTTGTGCTGCACAAATAAGTTACACAGTACGTCTATATTAAGTCTGGCAGCTTTTGCGCTAAGCTGCCAGAGGATTAAGCCCAGGTTAATTTAGTGACTTTTATGGTTCATCCTGACAGGGATTGTGGCTGTTGCTTGACCAGGGTTAACACCCCAGTCGACCAACAACCCAACTTCTCTCAGACTGTTCGATACCTTTCTTGTTATGTTATGTTGATTTGTATAGCCCACTAATCACCCGAGAAGGTATCCAGGCACTTGGGTGGGTGTGTGCTCCACAAGCTGCTTAAACATGAGCCAGGTCTTCAGCTTTTTGCAGAACTCAACAAGTGAGGAGAAGGCTCTGATGTTTCGCAGGAGATCATCCGATGTCTTGGGGGTGATGTAGAAGAATGAGCGACCTCCAGTTTTGTTTTTGTGCATGCGGGTAGTATTCGCGAGTAGGAGTGAGGCAGAGCATAGGTGTCTGGGGAGTTGGTGAAAGTGTATGCTGCTGTTCAGGTATGCTGGTCCTGTGTTGTGTTGGGCTTTGTGTGTGTGTGCGCGAGAAGTTTGAATTGACTGCGCTTGTGAATAGGGGGAGCCAGTGAAACTTCCTGGGGTGCGGTGTGTTATGGAAGCAAAGTGGGAGGTTGAGTATGAGCTTTGCGTTGGTGTTCTGTCTGGTCTGCAGTCAGTGTAGGAGCTGTTTGAAGCTTCCAGTGTACCATGCTGCCGTAATCCAGTCTGGTGGGTTGAAAATTGCATGACGGTCCACCGGGTGTAGTTAGGCAACCATTTGAAGATCTTTCACAGCACGCATAGGATGCAGAAGCAGGAGGTGCTCACTGCATTGACTTGAGCTATCATGATGAGCTTGTCATCTAGAATAATTCCTAGATCTCATGTGTGGTCTGTGGGTGTGGATGTTGCTCCTAGCTACCACAGCCACCAGGTGGACTCCCATAGGGAGGTCTTGTTGCTGAAGACCAGCACTTACGTCTTGTCTAAATTGAACTTTAAGGCAGTTGGTTCACATCCAGTATGCTACTATAGACATGCAGATGGTGACGTTGGTTCTGGTGGTGGTTGTCTTGTCCACCAGGGAGAGGATGAGTTGGGTGTCATCGGTGTAGGAGATGACGGTAATGTCTTGTAATTGGATGATACTGGAGAGTGGTATCATGTATATGTTGAAAAGGGTAGGGCTGATGGTTGATCCCTGTGGGAGTTTGCATATCAGTTCTGAAAAGGGTAGGGCTGATGGTTGATCCCTGTGGGAGTTTGCATATCAGTTTCAAGGTCTCTGATGTGAAGAGTGGCACCCTGACCCTATGGGTTCTTCCTGTGAGGAAAGAACAGACCCATTTGAGAGTGGATCCTTATATGTCAATCTCGTTGCGTGGTCGAAGGCCACAGAGAGGTCGAGCAGGGTGAAGCCCGCTGTATCTCCTCAGTCCAGGATTATTCAAATGTCAATGATGACTATAATGAGTGCTGTTTCGGTACTGTGGTTCTTCTGTATTCCGATTGAGCGTTGTCTAGAATCAATCAATCAAACAGCATTTGTATAGCGCAGCACTATCACCCTTCAGGGTATCTGGGCGCTGACGGTACCATGTCTCCATCGAAAAGCCACGTCATGAGTCTCTTTCTGAAATCCACCAGGGAGGGAGCTGTTCAGAGGTGGAGGGACAGGTTGTTCCAGGACTTGGCTGCAATGTAGGAGGAGCGGCCCCCGCTCTGGCTGCAATGGATCCAGGGTGTGTGTGAGGTTGAGAGAGGTAGAGCACTGGTGTCTTGAGGGGACGTGGAAGTTTAGTCGATGGTTGATGCTGGATGGCTCTCGGTTGTGTAGAGCTTTGTATGCAAGTGTGAGGATCTTTAACTGGCATCTGCTCTAGATAGGGAGCCAGTGGAGTTTCCTGAGGTGGAGGTTGATGCTGGTACACTTGGGGAGGTAGAAGATAGTTAAGTTCAAGGTGGGTTGTCAGTTGCTTGTTGATGGCCTTCTCAATCACTTTGGCTCAACAGGGGAGAAGGGAGATGGATCGAAATTTGCTCAATTGATTCAGGTCAGCTGTGGGCTTCTTGAGGAGGTGTTAATTTCTGAAAGTTTCAACACACAGGGGAGAGGGGAAGATATAAGGCCACAGTACGTCCTCCTTAGTCACATTCACTCAGTCACAACAGGAACAGGAGCTAATCATTAAAGGTAGTTGACTGTTTCCCTGTATGGGTAAAGAAATCCTTGTTCAAAATAGGGACGTCACAGGATTGCTGTAAGAACGTAAGAGAATATCATTCATATGGAAGAGGAAATCTCACACGCATATTAGTGTCATGCTTCATCTTCTGCAACCTCTCCTAACCCTGGTAGGACAATGCCACGAGGGCGGACTTGACTTCCTGATGGACCATGACAGGAGGGAGTTCCTATGTAGCTTTAGACAGTTGGTCTTTATCCAGTTGGTGATTTCAGTTTTGCAGGCATTGAACTTGATCCGGGTAGTGGGCGTATTGTCAGTAAGGGATAAAATGAGTTGTGTGTCATCGGCATAGGAGAGTACATTGATATCATGATAGCTGATGATGCTGGCTAGAGGGATCATGTATGCGCTGAACAGGGCCGGGCTCAGGAAGGATCCTTCTGGAACCCTGCAGATGAAATCGTGGGCATCCAAAGTGTATGGTGCCAGGATGACTGACTGTGTCCTTCCAGTCAGGAAGAAGCAGATCCATTGTAATGCACGTCCTTGGATTCCGATGTTGTATAGGCATTGAATGAGGATGGGGTGGGAAACTGTGTCAAATACTGTGGAGAGGTCAAGGAGAATAAGGGCTGTTGTGTCCGCTCTGTCCAGAGTCATGCAAATGTCATTCATGGCAGCAGTTATGGTGGTTTCTGTGCTGTGTTTGGGTTTCAAACCAGACTCAATGGTGTTGAGTAGTTGGTGGTCGGTGAGATATTTGGTGAGGTGTCCATTGATGATTTTCCCAATGACTTTGACTGGGAATGGTAGCAAGGATATCAGTCTGTAGCTGGTGAGTGATGAAGGATCTGTAGAGCGTTTCTTCAGAATTAGGAGAATGGTAATAGATGAACTGGAGGCATTCAGAAAGGGTGTGAGCATGGCGCTGATGGGTTGCCGTCCTCTGAAGTAGGCGAGGTGAGGTCAGGGATCCAATGGGCTCCTGTGTGGATGGACTTGGCGGTTTCTTCTGTGGTGATGACAGGCCATGTGGTTAGCATTTTTTTGGGGATAAGATCGTGTGGCAAGTGCCGTGGTCTGTCAGATCTAGTCGCAGGCTGAAGTCGATGTAAATGGCAGTAATTTTGTTGCTGAATGTTGCCTTCAGCCTCAGCTCCTGTCCTAGATGTCATACACAGAATGGATATCTGGCCCCATGTTATGGTCCTGCCCGTTGTTGGTGCATTGTTGGACCAAAGTGGGGACAACGTTGTTAAGTCTGACCGGTAATTATCACTGGTGCACACTGGAACAATGTATATTAGGCTTATACCCAAGATCAAAATCGTCTACAGTGTCCTCTCGCTTTGCGAACCTGTCATTATTATTGGCTAAATGTTTACTGCCATGTCACTGGAAGTCTTCACAGCCCCCTTCGATTCTCAGCTGGAGTGGAGAGGTGGCACAATGGGGGCTAGCTGAAGGGGTTGCACTTTGTCAAAGAGAATGTAAAGGGCTCCGCAAACTACCAATGGCGATGGAATGGGACACTATGCTAGGAAAACTAAGTGCTCCAGACAGTGAGGTGGACAGTGCTAGCTAGACCACTGCAGAAATATTCCATCAACAACTGACCCCCACCACAACCTACACAAATGTCTCTTCATAGTTCCTATAATACTCTTCCTAACTGATAAGGAGCCTAAAGGAATACCCAATTTCCAAGTAGCATTCACCAGCTGTTCTGTGGCCAGGAATTAACATACGGAGAGACTAATCAGAGTAATTGCCCAGTTTCCCCCTCTGTGGTGATAGATATTATGGGAAACAATTCTTTACGCCACCACTACTGGTTCACACACAAGTCAGTGAATTGTTGGGGAGAGGGAGGGTAATGTTATCAGAATTAAAGTTTTATGTGCATTTGTATCTTCTACTGCTGCAATGAGACACTGGACAATTTTATATGAGCCACGGCTTGAATTATGTAATAACACATGTCTATTATCACTACTTGCATTACTATGTATGATATGTATCTTTATGTGCAGAGTCAATGCAATAAAGTTTGTGTTAAAAAATAATTGTTGCTGAAGAATTAAGAGAGACTGTTGCAGAGGTCCTGCGAGAGAGTGATTCAGTTGGAGGCAGCCGATGGGGAGGTGAAATCTTTCACAATGGCAAAGATGTCTTTGCTTCTGTTGGTGCTCGCATTGATGTCATCCGCCAGAGTGGTGCGTTTGGTGGTCTGGATCATTTGGTGGTAGCGTCTCAGGACAGATTTGAGCCTGCTCCTGTCTCCACTGTCCTGACTCATCCTCCATTTGCACTCCAGTCGTTTGCAGTAGCGTTTCATCAGTTCCTCTCTTAACCAACAGGCCTGGGTCTGGATCTTATAGTACTGTTGTGTTGGAGGGGGACCAGGGAGTTGGTGTAGGAGGTGATCCGACTGTTGAAATTATTGACCTTTTTGGGGAGGATGTTGTGTTCAGGTCAGTGGGTGTCGAGGGCGGTTTACCCCGTTTTCCTTAACTGGATACAAAGTTCAAAAGCAATTTATTCTCTTCTGTGGTCATGAGGAGGCCTGGAGTCAAGAGGGCAGAAACACACCAACTTTTAATCTGGAGGAGTCTATGTTAAAAAGAAAATGTTCTTGAAAATTGTTTAGTACACTTTATAAGGAAACAGAAGACAAAAGGTCCTTAATTGGTGTACTTGCATTCGGACTACCTCAGATTGTGGACTTTGTGCACAAACTGTGTGAAATCACAGACAAACAGTAATGATGGGACATTACAGATAAGCTGTGAATTCATTATGTCTTGGTAGTTTTTTTTTTTTTTGATATGTCAACAATATGTATGTGTATGCTGTTTGTAAATACATTATGCTTTCAGGATTGAGCAACAAAAGTACTGGGTTTAAAGCTTGTGAATACAAAATGGACAAATGACAGTCAGTGGATGATTAAGACATTGATATACCGGTGACTAATTTAAGTCTTCACAGCGTTATAATTTTGTATTGTAATTGGTTCCCACATTACCACATTCTTTGTGTAGCATAATCAAGCCCAGGTAATGGGGAGTTAATTGGGCAAACGCTGTCTCTGCTCCAGGTCCGGTGGGCTGGTCTGGCAGTGGTGCATAGTGGTTGGACTGGGACAGGGGTGCTAAATTTGACAAAGGTGTGGTCTGTCCACGGAGCTGGTATGGACTCGTTGAGTCAGGTGTTGCCTAACTTAGTGAAAATAGGGTTCAGGAGGTGTCTGGCGACGTGGGTAGGTCCTATTACTCATGGTGAGGCGCAGGCTTCTAAGGTCTTTAATGAGTGCTCTTGAGTGGGATCGTTGTGGTCTTCCAGGTGGAAGTTTAGGTCTGTATCTAGGATGTAATTGCTAACATCAAGGATGAGTGATGTGACGAAGTCCATGATGGGTTCAGTGAAGTTGGTGTGTGGTCCCAGTGGCCTATAGATGAGTGCTGCTCAGTTCACTGTTAGATAGAGCTTGAATGTCAGGTGTTTTATGTTGGAAGATGACATGGCTGTGGATATGTTACAGCTGATAGTGTTCTTGTGGATGATGGCGATTCTGCCTCTGGGCTTATTAAGTCTGTCTTGCCGGCCAATCTTGTAGCAAGGGGGATGGCTGTGGTGATATCAGGTGCCAATGCAGGATTAAGCCAGGTTTCCATGAGAAAAAGTAGGTCTGGGGCATTGTCAGGCATTGTTGTGCAGCAGATCCTCGCTCTCTCTGGAGTGCATAGTGAGTGAGCGGGTATTGAAGAGCATGCATGCAAGTGTGGAGTGTTGTATGGGTGGATGCAGTACTGTTGACTGTCTGAGAGTGGGTTGTTGGGTTCTGTTGGTGCAGTGAGTTTTGGGGTGGGTAAATCCATGAAACCTTGCACAAAGAGCAGGAGAATGCTACCTTGGTGCTGTGTGGTGCGAAAAGGCAGCAGCATGTGGAGCAGCGGCTGGAGTTTAGGGTGCAGAGGATTACAGTATGGTAGCGGCAGGAGGGGGGCGGACCATGGTTCCAGGCACTTGGCATGGTCCAGGCGCAGAGAGACACAAAAAGGCTTGCGTTTGGCATGTGCAGCATGCCCTCTGTGCGTCCACACAGTGGTAGATCCTGGAAGGGGAGAAGAGTGATGCCACTTCCTGCACAGAGTGAAGATGGGAAATCCAGCGATGTCACTTCTTGTGCAGATGGATGATGGAAATGACTCGTCTTGTTTGGCTTCTTCTTTTCAAAGCAGTTTTGGCAAGAAACCAATGATGTCACTTCCTGTGTAGATGGATGATGGAACTCTCTAATGCCACATTCCAAGGTCATTTCCTGCACTGGCCCACTGAAGGATGTAAATCTGTCATTATTTTGAGATGGCTTTACTATGTTTGACTGTAGTGAACTGACTGTGAGGATTAATTACTTATGGTTCATTGATACATGAATGTCTGTTTTTGTGTCGACTTGTAAACCTAAAAATGAGCCAATACACTTATACATGTATGGAGTGCACAAATGGAGGAATGGGTGACTCAATGGATCAACTACCTATATAAATTAGCAAGTCAATTCCCATTCAATATAAAAAGGCCGGACCTACTGATTTTGCCAATGTTTGTTTTTCTTTGCCAGTAGTCTCACCAAAAAGCATTGGCAAAGCCAGTATGGCCAAAAGACGAGTCCTATTGACTTTCCCAATGCTTATTTCTCACTATCAGCTGCAATGCATTTTAGCATAATGAACAGTAAAACTATTATGGGTAATTGTATTGCCTTCTGAGATGTCTTTAAGTTGTTATACCTTGATTGAATCTATTTTAAGCTTGAACACATTTTCCACGCTTTTTCAAAAATTCAATGACTTTGCATCTTTTGTATGTTACTTATTTACTGTTGCTTACTTAATTATCTGTTGATTTATAGTCACTATTATATGTGCAAAGAGTTTGCACTGTAATACACATCTTAGGCCTTGTATACCAACTTTACCCAAAGAATGACTCATTTCAGAGATCTCAATCTTGTGTGAAGAGTGGACACAAGATGCCAAGCCTAAATGATGGCTTCCATTTGCCAGGAATGCCCATTTTAAACCTTGGATTCCTCACTTATGAAAACAGCCAAGAAACAACAGGGTTAGGAATGTGTGGCCCGATGCCTTCACCTCCAAAGCAGCCCCACTGGTTGCACTTAAGTAAAATCCACCAGAAGGAACTATATGGTGAATCTTGACTCTATATTATTGTATTTCCTCTAATCATGCTTCATCTATAAAATGATTCACATCAAATCTTCACTGTATGGGTTCACAAAGAAATTGGATTGTTTTTCTCTTTTTGATTTTTTTAAATCAGTCTATGCCCTAAATATTGCTTAATATCGAGACAATTAGATTAACAATAGTGAGACAGTATACTTGAAGTTAATTATTATACAGATGTTAATTCACAGAATAGTGGTGTTTATGCACCCTGGTTTGCACATCCCAAACCCAAGAACAGTATATTCAGGGAAACTGTACTATTCAAACATGCACAATGTCCACTAGGTGCTGTCCTGGTGTTCACACCCAACCACCAAGGGTGTAATTGCCCGACTGTAGAATTCCAAGTGGGGCTGGATGTGTTTTTGGAGGTTACCAGGGCACTCTGCAGAAGTCCAAAAAGGTCTCATGCTATATATGACAAGTACATAACGTTTTTCCTTATGTATGCCCTAAATATTGGTTAATATTGTATTTGTAATGGTGAAGAGTGAAGAGCATGGCAGTCATGCTTCACCATTAGAATAACAAGGCTTATCAAGGCTTAACAAGACTTAACAAGGCTTATCATGGCTGGATAGTTTTTAACTATTGTTATACATGGAAGGTACATGACTATCTATTATAGGAATCTCTTACATCTTACTAAACTTAATTCAGGAAAAGTATGCTTTACATACGGATGCATATCTTCTTGAGAATGTCATGATGACAAAACACGCGTCAGCTGTAAATCATATCCTGGAATTATCTTGTCTTGTGAAGAATAAATCCAAACCAGCACTAATACGTGTTCAAAACCTTACGCACTCACCATATATAGCATGAGACCTTTTTGGACTTCTGCAGTGTGCCTTGATAACCTCTGAAAACCCCTATTATATAGATGTTGCTTTCACTATATATAAATACTTTTAATATGAAAAATGACATCAAACTAAACCATTGAAAATATGCAAGAAACAATTTAGATAAGATTAGATATAGCTAGGATAATAGTTCTGACTGCTTGGTTAGGATCATACAGACAGTAGTGATCTAGATTTGATGAAAGAGGAAAAAGTAAATCTTTCACCAAAAATATTTTTTATATAAAAAGTCTTACTGGGAATTTGTGATAGGTGGATTTTGTTCACTATTGATAATGCATGAGTTGAATTTCTTATTCTTGTAGATACAGGAATGGGGGACATGAGAAATCCTTGACTTGCAAGTAAATATCTGCAAAATGGAAACCTATGAGACAAATTGTTTTTCTATAAATTGGCAGCTATAAATTTGTTTGTCGTTGCATATGGTGTTAAAAAATTGTGCCTCTATTTGTGGGATTAGCACCACCTTATGAATTCATCAAATATTGAAAAAAAATTACAAAGAAATAGGTGAATGTAACAACTACAGTGGCTCGAAGCTAATGTTACTGACAAGTGAGTTACTTAAAACTGATTAATATTATTATCAGTGTGTTAAATGTAGGCACTGTAATATAAATATGTGACGGTTGATATTATAACTGATGTATTTGGAAGTCATTTGTTAAGTAGGAATCACATTATTCTACTATTTCTGGTCTTTTCCATCCTTTCTTTATTCCTTTTCTATATTCCCTGTTCTTGTATTTCAATTTTTATTATTTACAACTTTTTTCAACTCTTCTTGCTAATACCCTTAGCCAATTTCTACACTCTTTCCCTCTCTATTTTTTAAATTGATTGGCACCTCTTTTTCTTGATTCACTTTATCTTGTGTAGTAGTACACTGATAATAGTCTGTATTATGGTGTTCCAATAAGAATGCAGAGGAACTTAGCTTTTGCTTATGATTTTCATGATATTGCTTTGAAGTTCACATTTTTTTATGTTTGATTTATATTACTTACATCCCTGATGAAGAGAGCTTGTCACTCGTAACACATGCTGGCTAGCTGTACTTTTAAATGCAAGGAACTAATAAAGATGTATTTTTAACAGTACACTGAAGATTTCATGTAAATCATTTTAGAGATGAAACATGATTAAAGGAAATACAATAATACAGATCCAAAGTTCCCCAAATACCTCCTTTTGTTGGATTTCTCACTTACAGTAGCCAACCTCACTTTATTCCATAGTATGCCATCAGATAACACGGGTCACCACCAGAAGCCAAGGATGGCTATTAGAAGCTTGGATACTCACACCCTGAGCAGAGAGATAGCCATATTGTGCACATGTTGTACCTAGAGTTATGACTTTGAGTAGGTTAAGAAGAATGTCTCTTTAAGCTTAGAATGTTGTAGGTTCTATGTTCTTGTATTTTGTACACTGTGACTGAGCTGGGTTCTCTCCTGGGGCTCTTTTTGGCTGGCTGGAGAGGGGACATCCACTGCAGTCATCCATGTCCTAATAAAGAGTATAACTAAACCTCACAGTGGCTGATGAGGTTGTGATTCAAGATTTGGTGATGGGCTCCAGCCCAAAGGACATACCAGATGACTGTGAAACTTCATTACCTAAAGAAGAGTTGTTGTAGGACCCACAGCAAACAGTAAGAATATTTATTTTGACATATTATTCAGGAGTACCCTTGAAATTGGAAATGTTAATATTTATAACAGAGAGAAAGCAATTTGTATCACAAACAAATCAATAACATTGAAAGTCTTGCCCAAAGGTTTTTGTGGGTCATGTAGACCCCAGCGATAATTCAGGTGCGTGGAAACCATGTCATCTCAGTGCATGACTCATTGTACTCAGCGCGTGATGGTGGTGTAAGAATAGAAACCAAAGAACTATAGAAACAAGCGGCGTATGGCATGTAACAGAAACAAGAACTATCGCCTGTGAAAACGTTGTACCTGGAACACGAGGAACTCAAGCTCCATCACCTGTAAAAAGAAAATGACGCAAACCTATTTATAGCGGCCATCTTTGATATTTGGGAAAATGTAATTGCGAAATTACCGGTGATTGTGGCATTTCACACGTTGTAGAAACAGAAATCAATGCAGTGATGGGCACACCTTTGAACGAAGTTTGTGACGCCCGCATATATTAAATAATAGGAAAACGACTCGGTGACAGGCTCACCTTTGGAAAGTGCGCCTATCAACCTCAGAACATATATGGAGGAATTAAATAATGCTGTGATAGGCACACCTGTCTATGCAGTGCCTCATTAACCAAAGAGGGATACAAAGCATGCCAATCCATTTAAAGCAGTGATAGGCACACTATACAACTAGGTGCCTATATTAGCCTTTTGGATACGGTGACAGGCACACCTTATTATCTATTTATAACCTATTATATTGCATTACAAACGTTGTATTGTGTTTAATTTTAAATTCATAGTACAATGGGAGTAGCAAACATACCTCCACACCATTTTTATGACAGCCAGGTGTTCCACCCATTGAGTGGGAAGAGTGGGTGGAGATATTTGAAAATTACTTAGAAGCTCTAAATGGGAGAGAGTTTAGAGCATCTAGGAAAAAAGCTCTTTCATTAAGCACTATAGGCAAAGAAGGACAGCCTATTTTGGAATACTTACCAGTACAAGATCTGATTGAAATAGCAAAAGTTGTGGAGCAATCAGTCCAGTGTATGAAAGAAATGGAAAGGAAGGTTGGCAGGGTGATAATATCATATGTTGAACAGGAGGAAAGAGGAACACTTAATGCTAAAAAACAATTATAAGTTGACAAAAAAAGTATGGTTGACAAGAGGAATACTGAGGGAGATACTTCTAAACAACCAGTGAAGGTGTGTACTAGATGTGGGAATAGTCTACATGAATCTGATTTTAAAAATTGCTTTGCTGTAGGGAAGGATTGCAGGCAATGTGGTAGGAAGGGACATTTTGCCTGTGTGTGTAGGATGAAGAACAGATACAGAATAGCTGCAATACAAGATAGCAAATAAGATGATGTTGAGGAAAAGATAATTTTTTGCATATCTGAGAACCAGACCGAGAGGGGGTGAAAGTGCAGGCCTAAAGCTACAAATACTATTAAAGGAGAAAGGGTTCAGCTCATGGTGGACTCTGGATCTCTTTATACCATAATCCCAAAGAGATGTTTGTGCAACATTGGCCAAACTTACATTTACTCCCAAGGGATATCAACCCAGGGTGGTATCAAGGGGACAATATAGACATTATAGGTTTTATGCTGACAAAAATTGAGTTTCAAGAAAGATCTATTAGAGGAAAAGTATATGTTGCAGAAACGGGGCTTCCGATAGTAGGGTGGGAGCATCAGTATGATCTCCATTTAATAACAGATCCGAGGGCACCCAACCAGGTAATGGTGGTTGATGAGGTTACAGTGGAAGAGATTGTGGCAGGAGCGTGCAGAATATTTACAAACAATATAGGTGAACTAAAAAACGATGTACATAAAATAGTAGTCAAACCGGATGCTGTGCCAGTGCAACATTAGGTATGCAAGGTACTTATTGGTGCAAGACAAGACGTCAAGAGGATGCTTGAGGAGATGGTAGAACAAGGAATAATAGACCCAATAGAAACATCAAGTATGATTTTGTCTGATGTGATCATGGGCAAATCTGATAGCAGTTTTTGGATGTGTGGATTTATGCACTGTGAATCAAAACATAGTAGTGGACAATTATCCTCTTCCAAATATAAATTAACGTGCACTGTTGTTAAAGGGAGGGAAGTATTTTTACAAACTTGACTTACGCAGTGCGTACTGCCAAATTAGCTGCATTTATTATGACGGAAGGAGTCTTCCAGTTTACCAGGGTGCTGTTTAGACTCACGTTGGTGGCTAGTGTTAAAGGGAACAGATGGAGTTGTCTATTTTCAGGATGACATTTTGGTATCCGGAGAGTCGACTGAGAGTCACAATATGGTTTTTAAGTGAGTGTTGGATAAAATTGCTGAAGCTGGTCTCACACAAAAAAAGAGAGAAGTACAAATTTTGTGTTGTTAACTACTTGTGGTACACATTGTCTGCCTCAGGATTCAGACAAAGAAAGCCTTTCTGGAGGCAATAAGGAAAGCACCCATACCAAAAGATAAGGATCAGTTAAGGTTCTTTCTTGAATTAATTGAATATCATGCAAAATGTGTAAATTATTTTACAGAAAAGACAGAGGATATAAAGAAGTTGATGAGGAAAGGTTGCACATTTCTCTGGACAGAAGAACAACTTAGATCTTTTGAAAATATAAAAAGTGACATTTGTTCTGCCAGAGTTTTAACCCTGTTTGAAACTAGACTTACATCTGTTCTCACAGTTGACGCAAGTACTGTAGGCATAGGTGCTGTTTTGTCACAATTACATAAAGATGGTGACAGTCTTTGACTGATTCTGAGAGGAATTATGCGGTCATAGAGAGGGAGGCACTGGGTGCTGTATGGGGAGCGGAATACTTCAGAACATATATGTGGGGACTTTCCATGACTGTATGTACAGATCACACACCATTATTGAAAATCTTGTCCCCTGGTGGGGCTGGCAAGGGGTCGGGAAGACTAGCTTGGTTGGCTGCTCGTTTACAAGATTATCAGTACAAGTTAGAATATATACCAGGCTGGAAAAATGCTCAGGAGGAAGGATTATCTGGATTACCATTGCCATGGCAAGATGAAGGTAGACAAAGTGGAAGCTGAAACATTTGATAAAGAAAGGGCAGTTGCTAGTGTGTATGACCTTGAGGAGTGGCGTCAAAGTACAATAGGGAAAGAGAAATGATTTGAAAGTATGAGTAATGATGTAGTGTTGCACCAGGAGATGGACAAGATTCTAAAGGGAAGTAAGCGTGAGAGTGCTGTACCTGTGGGAGTGAGACCTTTTGTTAAAATAGTGGATGTATTGTGTGTACGTGAAGGAAAGCTAATATTGAGGGGAGATTAATATGTACATCAAGAAAATGTGAGATATGACTTCTTCAAAATAGCATATGAAGGTCATTTGGGGCAAACTCTTACTAGGAAAAGATTTGCGAGAGAATTTCTGGTGGCCTGGCCTGGACTAAGATGTTTCTGAATGAGTAATGCGATGTACAGATTATAAGGAAGGAGAGAAGAGGTTAAAAGTGGGTGAACAGTCAATTCTATGTGATATAAGTGATCCAGGATTACCTTGGCTTATAGTGTGTTTAGATTTCATTGGACCAATGAGTGGGGTTGTTACAGACCTACGATTTGCCCTTCATGATGGTAGATGTGTATTCCAAATGGCTTGTTGTGAAAGTCCTGAAAGAGATCACAACACAAAATACTACTAGGGTATTAGAAGAAACATACAGAGAAAAGGGTTATCCTAGTAAAATGAGCACAGATAATGGGACACAACTGACATCAGAGGAAATAACATAATCCTTGAATTGTTGTGGCATTTTACATTCTAGAACAGCATTATATAACCCTCAAGCCAATGGAATAGTTGAGAGGGTTAACCACATTGTAAAAGGAGTGATTCATGGCAGTAGAAAGAAAAAACGATGTCAGGAGTAAGGTGTGCGATATAGTCTGGGCGTATCGCACTACAGAAAATATTACTACAAAGAAAATTCCTTCTTATGTAATGGGGGGGGTTGCGAGGCCAACACCAAGTTGTCACCAGCTTGGATGAAATTGCTCATGAGTGAAGGAGGTGGAAGAAATGAGAACAAGCTTAGTGAAAAACATGAAGAGAGAATATAGGTTTAGGATTTGGTAAAGGTGAAACCAGGGCGAATCAAAGGTGGTTTTACAAAGTTTTGTGGTCCATGTAAGGTGAGAAAGATATAGGAGTTATTTGTCATTTTAGGAAATGGTGAGCAGTGGAACAAAAGAAGAATGGTGTTGTATGAGAAAGCAAATGATAGAAAAAAGGACATTAAACATTAAAAATAATCAAAATGTTGAAGAAAACAATGAGAGTTGCAGTGGATTTATGATGATGGATAATAGTGAAGTTTTGAAACAAGGGATTCGCAATTTGAATGAAAATGTTGGAAGTGGCAGGGCAAATGTGGATGAAAGAAATGTGAAAGGGTGATAAAGTGGAAGTGCTTGCAGACCCTTAAGGTGTAGAGAGCCACGAAAATATTTAAACGATTTTATACGCAAGGTATACTAATACGGGCAGTCACTATGTGCATTGTATAATAATGTCGGCATACATAATTGATCACTTCTATTTTTAGTATTAGTCATTTTTGTTTACTTCTGCAAAGAGAGGAAGATGTGTTGTATTTGTTACAAATAATGGTGGTCATTCCGACTCTGGCGGGCGGCGGTTGCCGCCCGACAGGTGGGAACCGCCATTTGGCCGCTACGCGGTCAGAAGACCGCTGCCAGCATTCTGACCTTCCCGCTGAGCCTGCGGGCGCTAACTATGTTAGCGCCCGCCGGCCCAGCGGGAAAGAGGGCTGCAACATAGAAGCCGGCTCCGAATGGAGTCGGCGGTGTTGCGGCCGTGCGACGGGTGCAGTTGCACCCGTCGCGCTTTTCACTGTCTGCTAGGCAGACAGTGAAAAGCCGGCCGGGGCCCTGTTAGGGGGCCCCTGCACTGCCCATGCCAGTGGCATGGGCAGTGCAGGGGCCCCCAGGGGCCCCAAGAACACCCGTTCCCGCCAGCCTCTTTCTGGCGGTGAGAACCGCCAGAAACAGGCTGGCGGGAAGGGGGTCAGAATCCCCTGCCATGGCGGATTAGCCCAGACGGGGCAAAATCGGCGGGAAACCGCCGGCCCCGGTTTTCTGACCGCGGCTTTACCGCCGCGGTCAGAATGGGCTAGGAAGCACCGCCAGCCTGTTGGTGGTGCTTACGTCATTCGTGGCCCTGGCGGTCTTAGACCGCCAGGGTCAGAATGACCCCCAGAGTCTCTTTAAGCTCTGAATGTTGTAGGTTCCTTGCTCTAGTGCTGGGTACACTGTGACTAAGTTGGGTTCTCTCCTGGGAGAGTTGTTGGCTGGCTGGAGAGGAGACATCAACTGCAGTCATCCATGTTCTAATAAAGAGTTTCATGAGGTTGTGATTCAAGAGCACACAATCAGACATATACACTCATTCTTTCACAAAAACACAATTCTTTACCCTTCAGCTTCCACCAATCATGTGTAGGTGCTGGTCGCTGCAGTCGATATGCTTCCTTTTTGAGTGAGAACACTGCAGCCTGCTGAGGGATGTGAAGATCTATCAGGGGTCTGCCTAGCTACATGACATTTAATTAGGCCTCCAGAGGCAGAGAGACGCAGGCCAACGAGTATGCATACAGAGCCCTGTAGGAGACACAGGCCAACAAGCATTCAAGCAAGTCCCCATAGCCTTGCATGCCAGTGGCTGCTGCATCCCAAGCCACACAAGGCAGCAGTGAAGGTAGGTACAGGTGCAAGAATAAATGGTTGGTGCATACTCTCTGACCCACCAAATTCTCCACCTCCTCATCTCAGTGACTGAGCCTAATTCTTTAACTTCTCTATCCCTACAACTGCCCCATGCTTTTATATTTAGCAAGCAGCTCGCACCTACATTCTTATGGGTTAAAGTAAAACAAAACATCCACACATTTGGTCACTTTCTTGATCTGCATTTTCAGGAGCAGTCATTAAGCTTAGTAGTGATACTAGCACCCTTTCTTTGGTCATAAGGGTTTAACCACGTATGCTGCAGTGTCATATAACAATAGCAAATTGTTAATAGGTGTGCTGTCATTTCTATTTACTTATCCTAATGTTTACAGTTACAGGTGGTCATATTGGCTGCTACTGAATATACCCTTCGTTGCCCTTGCTTCGCATTTAACAGCTAACTTCAGTGGAAAATGGAACTGACCTTCAGATTCTCAGAAATCCAAGATAACCATGAGAGGTCATGTGTTCCATCATTTGCCTGTGTTATTTTGTTATCATGTACATGCGAAGTCACGCATTTGTATGGCTTTGAAATGATGCAGGTGGCCTTGCCTTTTCATATTTTCCCCTTCTTTTAATTTTGTCTAATGCTACACTGTATTGGTAAAAATGTATTTTTACCAAAGTTGCACAGAATCGGCGAAGACAATTGCTTCAAAAGGTGAGATCTAGTAGTTTTGCAAAATCTTGTATAAATTGGGCAGTGAAGCCTGCATGGCCTCAACCACTGCCTCCTCTCTGTGCCTGGAGCCCACCCAATAGCACTAGTGGATCTTAAATATTGCTAAGCCACCAAAGCTCAATCTATGATGGCCCTGCTGTGACCCTTGAGACTGTTGCCTTACCCTGTGAATAGCCTGTCCCCAGTGACTAGGACTAAGCAATCACCACATGCCACACTGAGGGGTATGACAGCACCTTTGCAGTCCTTCCCTTATCATGGTCTTCCCTTTATTTGTTAGACACATACTGCTCATCACTCAAGTCCTTTTTTTCTGGATGAGAGGATGACATGCTCACCTGTGCATGTCAGGCGCTTCACAAGATTGCGGATGAAGCAGTGAGCAGGAGATTCTCCGAGTCCCCCCCACACCCCTCTGCACTCCATCTTCATCCCAGTCCACGCCAAGCAATTGTTATTTCTGCCTCACAGTACTCCAGCTTCTCCTTCCTTGGAGTGGCAATATTGGGCTACATTTGGATTACTGTTTGGCTAGCTTCGGACACTAAGGTTTTCCAAAATCATGCATCACTACTCTCTTGTGCATTTTAAGGGACTAGGGGCAATAAATGAAGCAAACGGCTGTGCTGACAAGCTTGACCTAATAGGCCTTAGGATCTTGTAGTATGCTGTATTTAACTGAAACTACCTTACAATGTGCTGTGATCCCCATTATTGTCTTCCTTTGTCCTTCCTCCCTTTTGTCTATGTGCACGTGTCTTCCTGTGCACTGTTAAGGTAATGGAATGTTGTCAAAGTTCTAGGACTGCTGAACGACAGTTGTCAATGCTCCTGTGAAGAGAGTAAACATGCCTGAACTTACTGCTTGTCATGTTTTGACAGAGTGAATTGGCGACAAACATGTGATATCTCTGTTGGACTCTGGTGGTGAATCAGCCCTGTGCCTGCAGCTGTGAAGAAGTTGGGTTGGAGCAATTGACAGCTCCTGTGCTTATTCACCCTGCGGAGTCCCCACTGCCTCCTGGCATGCGCGTACCACTACCAGTGTGCGTGGAGAAGTACGTAGGGTCTGTTTCCAGTTAATGCGACACCTCATGTCTTTGCCCAAACACTGTTGAACGTCTCCTGAACGCTCTCCTCCAACCGGCCCCACCCGTGGGTCTTTCTAATTTCAGACCTGGGATGTGGTGCCCCTAACTAGTACTATTGTTGAACATATGAGAGAGCCATATACTGTGTTGTGTCAGGGGAACGCGTCAACCTGTGTTACTTAGTTGGCACACAGATTGCCTTCCTCATGTGCATTGTTTCTCTTCCTTTTTCCCCGACTTATCATTGTACACTTTGCATTAAATCCACCAAACATTTCTGTTATTCTTTTACTCATTAAGAAGCTACTTACAAACTACTGCATCCAGCTTAGGAGTCAGTACAGCTAGCATCATGAATGTTGTAATGTTGTCTAGCGCTTTTCTTGACATGCCAGGAGCGTTAATCAAAAGATTATCACAGTGGATCAACCGTTTTGAAAAACATTTTGAGGCTATCGATGGTACTGATTTTATCGCAGAAAGAAAGCATTCTCTGGTATACAATTGTCTGTGTGTCGAAGGAAGGAATTTTTTTTACAACAAAGCATCTACAGAAATGGGTGAAAGTGAAATTGAATGGGACGTGTTTATTAAAGCAAAAAATAAAAAATGCAGTCTCCTTTTGATGCAACCTACAGTGTCATCATGGAAAGGTATAATTGTTCCTATCGCTATCCGTGTCCAGGTGAGTCTATTCAAGAGTCTGTACCAATTCTGAGGATGCCAACCACGTCCGCTCCTTCACGGACGTGGATGAAATGATACGTGACAAAACAGTAATGCCCACAATTTGCGCAAGAGCACTTGGTGTCATCCAAATAATGTCTCGCTTTAAATAACGTGTGGAAGCATTGTGGAAAAAAGAGGACCTTTTTAAAAGCATGCAAGAACACCACAAGGAAAAAGTGTATACAGTAAAGAAAGCATATGACATTCTGGATGAAAACGAACAATTGAACCCAGTTGATGGTCATTACAGGTAAAGATCAGGACAAAAACCAACCCAGGTGCAACATCAAAGCCAGTGGTAGTGCTCATTGACAACGGATCCAAGATCACCATTATTTGCACAGGAACGTATGAGAACATTGAGGTTAAAAAACACCCTTGAAGTCAAGTTGAATTATACCTGGAGCCTATGGGAGGCAAAAAAAATCTAACTAAGAGGAATATTCCAAACCACACTGTCTTTCGATGGGAGAAACATAAAAACAGAGTGTATTTTGTGGTTTTTCGTGTGAACATTCTGCAGTGGGTGGAGCAACAAAAATTCAAGATGAAGATAAACCCTAGTTAACTACATTATGGGGGTCATTATGACCCCCGGCAGTCAGTGGAAATATGGCGGTAGGTACCGCCAACAGGCTGGCGGTGCGTACCGCCATATTATGACATTGGCGGGTTGACTGAAGCCAACCCGCCAATGTACCACCCCGACCGCCATGGCGGTGACAGCTATCTATCTTTCCAGCCCGGCGGCCGTCACTGTTCCACCTGCGGGATTATGACCTCGCCTACCGCCATGGTTTTCGTGGCTTCCTTACCACCACGAAAACCAAGGGGGATAGGCACTATCAGTGACAGGGAATTCCTTCCCTGTCACTGATAGGGGTCTCCTCCCTCCCCCTGCCTCTCCAATACCCCCCACCTCCCTACATTCACGCACCCCCTTCACACACACACACACACACACACATATATACACACACATTCACACAAACATCCACGCATGCATACTTCCAATCACACACACCCGCACGCAATTTCAAACATGCACACACACACGCATTCACAAAACATAACATACACACACTCACGCCTTCATACATGCACACTCGCATCTAACACGCAACACACACCTGCATACACGTACATACAAACATACACACACACCCCCATACACACAACCAACACCACACACCTCCCTCCCCTGTCAGAGCACCCACTTACCTGTGTGCAGGGGGTCCTCCAGAAGGAGACGGGACGGGCGCTGCTGGCAGCAGCAGCGTCTGCCAGCAGAACACCGCCAGGCCGTAATATTTCTCATAATACAGCTGGTGGCGGTCTAATGGCGTGCAGCGCCACCTAACCGCCATCTGCCGGCATGGCCACAGCCGGATTTCTGCCATCCTTCTGGCAGAAATCCGTCTCTGGTCATAATCCGTTGGAAGGCTGGTAGCCGCGGTGAGGTCTTTTGGCAGCCGTCACCGCAGCGGTAGGCGGTTTTTACCGCCAAGGTCCAAATGAGGGTGAATGTGTTCAGCATTCAGGAGTTTGACATCACAACCATATTGAAATACTGCATGAGGTATTCAGGTACAGTCTAGGGTGCATGAGAAATTTTAAACAGATCATCCTAAAGGACAACATACAAGCAGTCAAACAAAAAGTGAGAAATATGCCCCTATCATCATCTACAGAAGTGAAGGCAATATTGGATAAGTGGTTCAAAAAGAGTCACTGAACCCATCAACACATGGAACTGAATGGTTGTCATCTGTTGCAATAGCCAAGAAAAAGAATGGCAACTTGGACGTGCACCAACTTAATCGCAACATTCTAGCTAATTGTGAGCTGTTTCTACTGATTATTGAGATGCTGATTATGCTGGGTTAAGCTAAAACCTTCACTATCTTGGACTTCAGTTCGGCATACAATCAGATTCTCCTCAAGATTCATCTTGCCAGCCACTGACTTCTGAAATGTTCCCCACTTTCATCAAATCAGAAGTGACATAACAGTTTTTTACACTGCTGTTTGGTCTCTTTTTAGCACCTGCTGGTTTGCAGCAAGTGATGAATAGACTTTATAATGGGATGCATTTGAGGGTGATGTACTGATTTATAGAGAGACGCTAAATGAGCGCACTGTCATTTTTCAAAAGGTTCTACAAAAAACCCAAGACAGTAGTTCAACATTAGAATTTTTTAAAAAAATATTTTAAATGTAATGTTGTTTATTTGGGTCATGTTATTAGAGAGAATGGGGCACAACCTAAACCATCCTTAGTATCAGCTATATCCAAGTCACCTCCTACAGTAACAAGGAGCACTTAGAGACTTTTGTGGAATTGTGTGAGCTCCATAGAAAATTAATAAAAAACTCTGCTGAGAAAGTGGAAGGCATGCAAAAGATGATTAAAGATGTTGACTTATCCTGGGGTGATGCATGTGAATTAAGCATGAAATAACTCAAGAAAGACTTAGCGATGGCACCATCTATGAAATTATTTAATGAAAATTTGCAGTGCATTGTTACTGTAGATGCGAGTCAAACTGGACTTGGAGCGGTACTTAGTCAGAACTCAGTCAAGGAAAACCATATCACTGTTTTTGACTCTCGTAAACCTAGTGGGGGCAGAAACAAAGTACTCTGTCATTGAATGAAAGTTGTTGGCTTGGGTTTGGGCACTGAAACAATGCAAAAGCTTCTTGTTGGGCAATAAGCATTTTCCAACAATAAGCCATTAGTGAACATTTTGGAAAGTACAGATTCTCTTAAAAACATTATTGAGGATATTGGAGTTAGCTTGCAAGTTTAAAAAGTATCAATATAAAACTTAACATATCTCTTGTTGATTGAATGTATCTGCTGATTACTTATCATGTGTTCGATGTCAAGAAGACCCCAAAGAAAATGAGTGGAAGGTGGTGGGTTTGACAGCAGTGTAGTTGTCAGACACTGATTATGCAATAGGAGCAGTTATCAGAAATAAGTGATTCGATGCTATGGAAACCCTTGCAGTACAAAGAAAAGTGAAACCACACATTGTGAGAGGATGGTCTCGTAAAATATGTTGAATGGGAATTTGCAACTCTTCCTGAAGGTGACTGAGAAACTTACAACTGAGTGCAAGGCTGTGTTGTCTGACAGTTTTGTGGTTGCATCGAGTTCCTTGAAGGGGAGTTTGATTAGTTTACCCCACATGGTCAAGACTAGAAACAAAAAAACTAAGAATGACCTATTGATAGCCATCAATGGACAGAGAGGTTATCATTTATGTTACTAGATGTGCTATATACAAATGCTGACAAAACCCTCAAAATACATAAGTGTCATATAACAAAAGTTGAGTAACAATAGGGTCCTTGGAAGAAAACGAAAATAGACTTTGATGGACCAATGAATACCCTGTCACTAGACATGTTAATCTGCTGTACTGGTGGATTATATCAGCAAATGTATAGAAGTAAAATGTGTATCCAAACTCAATTGATTTCTGCAAGCAAATCTTCTGCCTTGAAGGCTACCTAGACAGTTAGTAATAATAGGGGTCCAGTTTATATCGCAAGAGATGATGGGTTTCCTGAATATGAATAAGACTGATCCTACCAAGTCCTCTCTGTACTATTCCCAGAGCAGGGGACAAGTCGAAAGAGACAATCAATTTATCAAATTGGCACAAAAACCCCATTACCCGATTGAGACAGCATTTAGAACCAGCTGATGGTCCTAACGCACAGCACCATGGGGAAAACTCTGCTTGAGTGGCTTCAGGGAAGATATTCATCATCAGGCTATAGCCTTACTGATTGTTGGTGTCGTTAGTGTGGAAAAGATGGGAACGTAAATTATTCACCAGGGATGGTATCAGATTGTGTTAGACCTGACAACCTTAGGGTGGTCACCTCCAACTTTTTGCCTGCCTCTCTCCACTTTTTGACACAGTTTTTGCTGGTTTTAGGACTCTGCACACTTTACCACTGATAACCAGTACTGAAGTGCATATGCTCTCTCCCTTAAAACAGGGTAAACACTGGTGCATACCCCATTGGCATATTTGATCTACTGGTAAGTCCCTAGTAAAGTGCACTACAAGTGCCCAGGGCCTGTAGATTAAATGCTACTAGTGGGCCTACAGCACTGGTTCTGCCACCCACATAAGTAGCCCTTTAACCGTGTCTCAGGCCTGTCATTGCAAGGCCTGTGTGTGCAGTGGCCCTGGCACTTCGACTTGCCATTTAAAAGTACTTGCCAAGCCTTAAACTCCTTTTTTCCCCACAAATACTTCACCACTAAGGTAGGCCCTAGGTAACCCAGAGGGCAGGGTGCTGTGTAGGTAAAAGGCAGGACATATATCTGTGTGTTTTATATGTCCTGGTAGTGGAAGACTCCCAAATTTGTTTTCCACTGCTGTGAGGCCTGCTTTTTCATAGGCTAACATTAGGGCTACCCTCATAAACTGTTTCAGTGGTTGATTCTGATTAGAAAGGGGCAAACAGGTCATATTTAGTATGGCCAGAATGGTAAAACAAAATCCTGCTGACTGGTGAGGTTGGATTTAATTTTACTATTTTAGAAATGCTACTTTTAGAAAGTGAGCATTTCCCTGCACTTAAATCCATCTGTGCCATTCAGCCTGTCTCCATGTCTGGGCTGCGCTGGTTGACAGCTCCCTTGTGAATTTCACCCAGACAACCACAAACACAGGATGCTCAGTAACACCAGGGTGGAGGGCCTAACACTTACATTTCAAAGGACAGTGGCCTGCCCTCACACAAAGGACTGCCAAACCCCCTACTGGGACCCTGGCAGACAGGGTTGTACTGAAAGGGGACCTTGTGCACTTCAAAACCACTCTTTGAAGTCTCCCACATTTCAAAGGCACTTTTAGGAATATACACTGGGTCGCTGGCCCTACTAAGACAGACACTTATTGGGAACGACACTCTGCACCAGAACCTGCAACCTGCCAAAAGAGGCTGCCTGCCCAAAGGACTTACCTGGACTGCTTTGCTGTGAAGAAATGCTGCCTTGCTGGCCTCTGGCTCTGCTGAGAAGTGCTCTCCAAGGGCTTGGATTGAGCTTGCCTCCTGTTTTCTGAAGTCTCAGGGCCAAAAAGACTTCCTCTCTGCAAAGAAACTCCTTGTGTGGCGAAAATCGACGCACAGTCTGCCAGAATCGATGCACAGCCAGTCCAGCGGTGAGAAAATCACTGCATCGCTGAACCGAAATGAAGCAGCTCAGCTCCCCCAGTGGAGATCGACACAGCACCAACATTGCGACCAGAATTGCGACGCACAGCCCACCGGATCGACACATCACCAAGCCGGAGCAAAGCATTCCGACTTCCTGCAAGAAGAATCGATGCAGCGCCAGCCGTGCGGCAGAAAATCCACTGCATCACCCACCAGATCGACGCAACAGCTGTGACTTTGCCCGCATCGTCCCTGGGCGTCAAAAGACCCCGCATCGCAAATAGCATTCAAGCCTGCATGCCGGAATTCGACGCAAAGCCCTTGCCGCGTGGAAAGGAATCGACGCATCGTCTGTGTGTGGCCGGAAATGCAACGCACACCTACCTTTATCCACGCATCTCCTCCTCCGCGGTCCTCGTGCATGTAATTTTAACGCAAACCAGGTACTTTGTGCTTGCAAGAGACAATTTTTACTTTTAAGAACTTAAGACTCTTCTTATCATTACAAAAGTGATATTTCAACTTGTGATTATCAAATATTGATCGTTTTGACCTTAATTTACTCAGATAAGTATCTCAAATTTTCTAAACCTGTTTGGTGTCTTTACGTGGTGTTCTCATTGATTTATTGCACAAATACTTTACACATTGCCTTTTAAGTTAAGCCTGACTGCTCAGGGCCAAGCTACCAGAGGTTGGGCATAGGATAATTTGTAAATTGGATTGTGTGTTACTTGCCCTGACTAGGATTGTGGTCCCTACTTGGACAAGGGTCTATAACTTCCAACAAGAGACCCCATTTCTAACATTGGTAATCAGCAGTGAGGATAGGACTTGTATTTGTGCAGTACCATACAATAGCTACGTGTACACTACCTACCCACAGTTGAAGGTCAACTTGATTTTTTCTCTTTTTTTGCAATTTTGTTTTTCTGCTTGCCAGTTTAATCAAATCTTCATACACAATGTCTCTGGCTGAGTCTCAAGCAGGAGCTGGAGAGTTTGACTTAGCCAAGCTGGAGACATACACTGTCAACCGCCTGAAAGGGTTCTGCAAGAGGAGGGGAGTACCTACCCGGTGTGCCTCCAGGAAGGAGGAGTAACAAAAGGTGCTGAGGGCCTGGGCAGAAGCCTGTTCACAAGAGAATGTTGAGATTGAGGAGCCAGAGGACGGCCCCTCAGAGGATTTGCTACCAGCAGTGGGGAATGTTACCCCTGAAATTGCGCCCCCGGGTAAACCAGGCAGCAGTGTCTCTAGCCATGGCCTGACCACAGAGGAAAGGAGGGAGGTGAGAGAATTCCAACTGCAATTGGCAAGATTAAGGCTGCAGGAAATGAAAGCAGAGAGAGAAGCAGAAGCCAAAAAAGCTGATGCTGAAAGGGCTTTGGCTGAGAAGAAACTTCTGTTGGCTCATGAACTGAGTCTCAAAGGGCTGGATATCAAGTCTAGCCAGGCTGAGTCCAGTAGTGATGGTGGCAGCATAGATGCAGGACCTGCTCGGAACAAGAAGGTTTGTATACCCAAAAATGTGGTGCCAAGTTAAGTGGTGGGAGATGACATTGATAAGTGGTTGACTGCTTATGAAGTTACACTAAGGGCTCATGGGGTTCCTGAAGAGCAAGGGGGGCAGGCTTGTGGGGATATGTACCAGTTGTTTGGAGGGACATACTTCTCACATCAGACCCAAAGGATCAGAACACATAATCGCCCATGAAAACCTCTTTGCTTGCCAAGTTTGGGCTGACCCCTGAGAAGTACCTTCAGAGGATCAGGGACAGCACCAAGTTCTTCACACACACTTGGGTAGACTTTTTTGATTTGTCCAGTAAGGCATTAAATGGATGGGTGCTGGGCAGTAAAGTAGATGACTATGTGGGGTTGTATAATTTAATCCTTAGAGAGCATATGCTCAGTGTTTGCTTTACAGAGTTGTGCCAGCACCTAGTTGACAGTAAGCTGACTGACCCTAAGAAGCTTGCTGAGGAGGCGGACCTCTGGGTTAGCACAAGAGTGCCCAAAAAGGTATCTGGGAGGAGACCCACAAAGGTGGTAAGGGTTCCCATCAGAAGAAAGAGGGGGAGAAAAACTGAAAAATAAGAAGTTCTCAGAAGGCCTCCAAAACAATTCCCAGGAGGGTGGTGGTAACCAGTCCCATCCTGAGTCTGAGAAGAGGCCAGGGTTCTTTGATAAGAAGAAAGGGAAGTTTGTACCCAAATGCACCAGGCATGGGCACTTGAAGGGTGACTCCAAGTGTCCCATGTGGGCACAGCCCCCCACTGGAGGGCAGACACCTGGTTTGGCTAGCGTAGTACTCGGGAGGAAGTAGTCCCGGATAGTTTTGGGGAACAGAAAGGGTAACCCTAGTGTCCCTGGGAGATGAGGAAATGGTGCCAAAAACCCACATGCCTGCAAATACTTCCAAGTATAGGTAGTGAGTCACCATTATTGAGCAAAGGGTGGAGGCTCTGCGTGACACAGGAGCCAGCATGACCACTGTCAGGGGTCAGCTGGTGTCAGCAGAGCAGGTCATCCCCAATACATTCCACCAGGTCATAGTTGCTGATAATCGTTTGTCACCTACCGGTGGCTCTCGTTCCCTATGAGTGGGGGGATCTCTGGTACTCTCAAAGTAGCTGTGAGGCCTGCCATGCCTGTGGATTGTCTGTTTAGTAACAACCTTGAGCATACTACCTGGAAGGAAGTGGAGCTCTGGTCTCACCTGGAGATGTTAGGTTTGTCAGAATGGGTCTGCATGGCCACACATTCCATGGCTGCCTGGAAAGGGAGTCAAGGGCGCCTGAAGCCTGGAACAATGGCCCAGACATCTGCAAAGAGGGAGGGCAAGGGGCGCGGGAAACCAGTCCCAGATGTTCCCACTGTGGTTGACGGGGTCCCAGAGGCGGAGGACCTTGAGACAACTGGGGAGGACATCGCCGCCATAGGTAACCTGCCTGAGCTTGCTGGCTGGCAAGCTGAGGGTGGGCCAACCAGGGAGGAGTTCTGCAAAGCGCAGGAAGAGTGCTCCACTCTTGAGGGTTTGAGGCGACAGGCTGCAGTCTAGGCAGCAGGTGAAGCCTCGGGCAATCACCATATCTATTGGGAGAACGATCTCCTTTTCAGTGAGCCCAAGGTACCGGAAGCTGAAGCAGCATGTGTGCTGGTGGTTCCCCAGTGCTACCGGGCCTTCCTACTGGGTTGCCTTATGACATCCCCCTGGCTGGACATTTGGGGCAAGGCAAGACCTTTCTCAGGCTTGTCAACCACTTTTATTGGCCCGAATGCGGGTAGCCTCAGATGTTTTCTGCAGGTCCTGCTCAACATGCCAGGCTAGTGGGAAGACAGGGAAAAGGCTAAAAGCACCCCTGATCCCACTCCCCGTTGTTGGCACCCCCTTTGAAAGGATGGGCATCGATGTTATTGGTCCCTTGGACCCCAAAACTGCCCTAGGCAACAGGTTTATCCTGGTTTTGGTGGACCATGCCACCCGCTATCCAGAGGCGATCCCTCTCAGGACAGTGACTGCACCAGTGGAGAACAGAGCTCTGATGGGATATTCACCCTTGTAGGATTCCCAAAAGAGGTTGTGTCTGACAGAGGCACAAACTTCATGTCTGCGTACATGAAGTCCATGTGGGATGTGTGTGGGGTGACCTACAAGTTCGCTACCCCTTACCATCCTCAATCCAATCGGCATTTAGAAAGGTTCAACAAGACCCTAAAAGGCATAGTCATAGGCCTACCTGAGGCCATGAGGCGTAAGTGGGACGTCCTCTTGCCATGCCTTCTCTTTTGCTTATAGAGAGGTGCCCCAGAAAGAGGTGGGGTTCAGCCCTTTTGAATTTCTCTATGGGAACCCCTAAGCATAGTAAAAGAGGGATGGGATGAAAGCTCACAGGAACCCCCCCCCCCCAGGATGTGGTCAGTTACATGCTGGCCCTCCGCAACCAGATGCAAAGCTTCTGGAAACAGGCCAAGAGCAACCTCGGGGCCAGTCAAGAGGTGATGAAGCAATTGTATCACCAGAAGGTCACCCTGGTAGAATTCTAACCTGGAGACAAAGTATGGGTAATAGAGCCAGTAGAGCCTGGAGCTCTCCAGGACCGCTAGACTGGCCCATTCGAGATGAAGGAGCGGAAAGGAGAGGCCACTTACTTACTGGACCTCAAGTCTCCTAGAAACCCCATTTGGGTTCTCCATCAGAACAAACTGAAGCCTCACTTTGAGAGGTCTGAAGTGAGCATGCTTCTGGTGACAGATAAAGGTATGGAAGAGGAGAGTGAGCCTCTCCCCGACATCCTCTCTGCCAAGGAATGTGATGGGTCAGTGGAGGGTGTCAATCGCTCTGACTCCCTGACCCTAGATCAGAGAGGAGACTGCTATGAGATATTGGAGCAGTTCTCTTCCCTGTTTTTTTTCCTCACCCCTGGACTCAAACACTTGTGTGTCCATGATATTGACACAGGAGACAGTCCCCATGTAAAGAATAACATTTATAGAGTGTCAGATAAGGTGAGGTCCAGCATCAAGGATGAAGTTGCCAAGATGCTGGCTCCTGGGGTGATAGAGAAGTCCAGCAGTCCCAGGTCCAGCCCAGTGGTGTCTGTCCCAAGGCTGTTGCTCCCGGTGCCAAGCCAGAGCTTAGGTTCTGCATGGACTACTGGGGTCTCAACTCTGTCACAAAGATGAGCTTGTAGACAGGCTAAGCGCTGCCAAGTTCCTTAGTACCTTTGACCTCAAATCAGGATACTGGCAGATCGCCTTGACTGAAGGGACAAAAGAGAGATCAGCTTTTTCTACTCCTGAGGGTCATTACCAGTTCCGGGTCATGCCCTTTGGACTGAGAAATGCCCCGCTACATTCCAACGGTTGGTTAACGGGGTCCTAGCTGGCAAAGATGCCTTCTGTGCAACCTACCTAGACAACATTGCCGTCTACAGTTCTAGCTGGGAGGAACACTTGCTCCACCTCAAGGAGGTGCTTTAGGCCCTGTAAGAGGAAGGCCTGACCATCAAGGCCAGTATGTGCCGGATTGGGTAGGGTTCTGTGGTGTACTTGAGACACCTAGTAGGTGATGGCAAGGTGCAGTCCTTTTAGGCCAAGATTAAAACAATCAAGGCCTGGCAACCACCTAGAACCCATACAGAGGTGAGAGCCTTCTTAGGTCTCACCGGATACTACCGAAGATTTGTTAAGGGTTATGGCTCCATAGTGGCCCCCTTAACAGAACTCACATCCAAGAGGCAACCTAGGTTGGTGAATTAGACAGAGGCTTGTCAGAAAGCCTTTCACTCCCTGAAGGAAGCCATGCGCATGGCACCCGTGCTCAAGGCCCCGGACTACTCCAGAGAATTCATCATGCAGACAGACACTTCAGAGCATGGCATAGGGGCGGTCCTAGCATAGCTGAATGAGGAGGGCCTAGACCAACCGGTAGTCTTTATTAGCAGAAAACTATTACCACGAGAACAGAGGTGGAGTGCTATTGAAAGAGAAGCATTTGGTGTGGTCTGGGCACTGAAGAAGCTGAGACCATACCTGTTTGGGACTCACTTCCAGGTTAAGAAAGACCACAGGCCCCTGAGATGGCACATGCAAATGAGGGGTGAAAATCCTAAACTCTTGAGGTGGTCCATTTCCCTACATGGTATGGACTTTACAGTGGAGCAGTGCCCGGGGATTGATCACGCCAGTGCTGATGATCTCTCCAGATACTTTCGTCTTAGTGATGAGAGCTCCCAAAGGGTTGGGTAGCGCTCCCCCACTTTCAGCTGGGTGGGACACGTTAGACCTGACAGCCTTAGGGTGGTCACCCCCAACTTTTTGCCTGCCTCCCACCACTTTTTGACACTGTTTTTGCGGTTTTAGGAATCGGCGTACTTTACCACTGCTAACCAGTGCTAAAGTGCATATGCTCACTCCCTTAAAACCTGGTAACTGTTGTGGGTTATTTGAGGAGAACCCCTACCACCACTAAAAAGACTCACAGAATCAGATAACTCGTTTTAATTTTGTTCCAAAACAAGTGTTTTTTTTTTCTTATGTCTATTCCCCATTCCTGAACGACCTTCCTTTTATTCATTCTTTTCCCTTTGTTTAGTTCGGGTGGTCTCTCTTTAGTCCTTTCCTCTTTGTTTTGGTCCTTTCTGTCTCCCCTTTTCTCTTCTTGGGTGGTTTGTGCACATAATTCCCTCTCTTGTCTCCTTCATAGGTATCTCAAGATGCCATGACCAGGATACCAGAGCAGGAGGGAAAATAGAAGACAGTAGGACGAAAGGTAAGTATTTTATCCTGAGGACATATCTAATTTATCATGCTTAGAGGGGTGGGGTAAGTGAGGGATGGTGTTAAAGTGTCCACTCCGTGAATATCCCACTAGACTTGGTGCTTTTGTGGTAACATTTGTGAAGAGTGGCAAAATAAAAAAATAACGTAAAGGAGAAATTAAAAAAAATATCACGCGTTTTCCTCTGAGCAGTCTAATTTCTTTGTACACTGCCTCTTTTTGTCTTCTTAGCGTCTGATTCTCCCTCCTTTTTTTTTTTTACCCTCCCCTTAAGGTTGTTTTTCCCGTTTTCTTTTTAATAAAGTATTAGTAGTGCCCTGAATGCGGGCACATACCTGAGCTAGCCACGTCCCTCCTGGAACGTGGCGGGCTCCTGAATCCTGACACTGGGGCTTGCGGTCTTCATCGGTGACCGGTCTTCCTTGGGCCCTCCTCTGCAAACTCTCCTTGGCATCGCTGTTGCCTTGGGTTTTTCCCTCGTTTCCGTTCCGTGCGTCTCCGCCCGCCCCTTTGGCACGTCGTCTCCTTCTTCTTCCGCTCAGTGACGTCATGAGGGCTATAGGGAATTCGTCCTGTCATGCCCCCGGGGCATGCTCCTATCGGCCCTGTTGCTTTGTGCGTCTTGGCAGGGTCATTAGCCCTGCTACATTCGCTCCCTGTGAAAAGGGCTGATTGAGTCCTGCATCTATAGGATGTCTCGAAAGGTAATCTGCAGGTATCATGTGTGAGCCAAAAGAGTGTTGTACCTGAAATACAAACGGTTGGAGTGCCATGAACCACTGTAAAATTCTAGGACTGGTGTCCTTATGGCGGGCTAACCATGTTAGCAGGGCATGGTCTGTAATTAGCGTAAAAGGATGTCCCAATAAATAGTATTGTAGACTTCTATGGCCCATTATATAGCCAAACATTCTTTTTCTATTGTGGGATTATGCTTTTCCCTTGGTAACAGCTTCCTGCTAATATACACTATCAGATGTGTCATTCCCTCCCCATCACTTTGTGAAAGTACAGCCCCCAAGCCTGTCTCCGACGCATCTGTCTTCAAACAGAATGGTTTCTTGAAATCAGGACAGTGTAGGACGGGTTTGGTTGTCAGAAATCTGTTAAGGGTGTGATAACTTGCGATTTGTGGAGCTGTTAATTCCCTTATTTTATTGTTCCTTCTTGAGGAGGTTAGTCAGAGGGGTTGTGAGAGTGGAATAATTCGGGATAAAGCAGCGGTCATATCCCACCATTCCCAAAAAGGACCATATTTCTTTCTTACTTCTCAGAGGTGGTATGTCTGTAATGGCGTTGACTTTGTTCACTTGTGGTCGTATATGTCCATTCTCTATGTTATATCCCAGATAGGCAATGGAGTGGTTTGCTAATTTACTTCTCTGGATTAGTCGTTAATCCTGCTTCGAGTAAGGAGTGAAATATCCTAGAAAGGTGACATAAGTGTTGTTCCCAAGTCTCACTGTAAATGACTATGTCATCTAGATTTGCTGCAGCAAAGCCAATATGGGGTCTTAATATTCTGTCCATTAAGTGTTGAAATGTTGCAGGGGCACCGTGCAGGCCAAAAGGTAATACTGTAAACTGGTATAATCCTGACAGGGTGGAAAAAGCAGTTTTTTCTTTATCTTGAGGGTTCAGAGGTATTTGCCAGAACCCCTTGGAGAGATCTAACGTGGACAGATAGCGTGCTTGTCCAAATTGTTCAGTTAACTCATCTACTCTAGGTATTGGGTAAGTATCAAAATTTGAAATGGCATTGAGCTGGCGAAAGTCAATACAAAAATGAAACACCCTGGACTTGTGGAAGGTTCAATTATTACAGCATTCAGCATATTTTGCACTTCTTGCTCTACGAGTTTTCTACGAGCTGCAGGTATGTGATAAGGTCTTCATCGGATTATTTTCCCTTCTTTTGTACTAATGTTGTGTTGGATCAAAGTGCTCTATCCAGGCTGTGTCACAAAAAGGCTCTTATGTTGTTTTAGTATTCTTAAGAGTTGAGTTTTGTTTTTTTCTTGTAGATCTGGGTTGATATGGGGTACCCACTCTTGGGATTCTGGGTTGATATGGGGTACCCACTCTTGGGATTCCTCTGGTTGGGGACACAGACTTATCTCCAGGGTTTTTTGGCTATTTACGAGAAAGACAGAGTCCCCGGTTAAGGTTTGAATATCTTCCTCTTCCCATTTTTTTAGAAGATTAATGTGATATATCTGGGTTTTCTTTGGAACTTCTGACATTTGCAATCGATATGTGACCGGGATTATTCTTTCTAAAACTACATAGGGGCCTTGCCACTTTGCTAACAACTTGTTCTCAGTGCTTGGTAAAAGAACAAGGACTTTCTCTCCTATGGCTAGCTCCCTCAAAGTTTTTCCTATATTATTATACTATTTCTTTTGTTTTTCTTGGGCTTCATCTAAATGAATTCTAACATCCTTCCATACGGTTTGTATATGGTCTTTCAGTTGTTGGGTATATTCAAGTATATCTTTGCTTTCTACTTCATTCTCTTCTCATTTTTCTGCAGCCATGTCTAGAAGTGTTCTAGGCTGTCTGCCGAAAACTAATTCGAATGGACTATGTCCGGTTGAAGTCTGAACGTGAGTTCGGATGGCATACAAGACCAATGGCAATTTCTTATCCCAATCCCTTTCCTGAGTCTGATACTGTTTTAATTAGGAGCGTTTTGATCGTTCGGTTATGTCTTTCTACTAAACCGTCTGTCTGTGGATGATAGACAGCGGTGCAAATGTGTTTTACTCCCAATAGTTGACATATTTGGGACTTAAGGCGGGACATAAAAGGAGTACTCTGGTCTATCAATAATTCTTTTGGAAATCCTACTTGGAAAAAAAAACGATCATAGCATGGGCCACACTTTTAGTAGTCATGCTTGTTAGAGGAATTGCTTCAGGATAACGAGTAGCGTAGTCTAGAGGGACTTGGATATACACACACCCATGTGAGGAGGGGGTTAAAAGGTCCCACTAAACCCATGCCTACATGAGAAAAGGGGACATCAATAAAGGGTAGAGTGGGGCTTTTTGGATCATCCCCGGGTTAACAAGTTAGCATTTGGGACATTGTGCACAAAATTTTTGTATGGCAGAAAATACCCCTGGCCAGTTAAACCGACGGAGGAGGTATTCCTCATTTTTTTCCCACCTGTAATGTCCCCCTCCGACCTTACCATGCGCTAAATGAAGTACCTGTATTCGATATGGGGTGGTTACTACCAGTTGATTTTTTTGCACATTATTATGCTGAACGGTCCTATACAATAACCTGTTTCATGTAAGAAAATAAGGACCCACCTGTTCTGTTGATTCTATTATGACAGAAGCCCAAGCGTGCTTCAACGTGGGGTCTTCTCTTTGACAGACTCTGAAGGGCAGTGGACTCAACAAGACCGTCCTTTCTGTGGGGAACAAAGGAAAAGGATGGTTTTCATCAATTGTTCGATATTTCCTTTTTTGTTCTCTTTTTTCTTGTCTACTTAACTTTGTTTTTTCTTTACCCTTGTTAATTTCAATGTGGGAAAACAGAGCTTCCTCAAACCAAGGGTCTCCTTCATGGTCTCCGTCTACGCTTTCCAATAATTTATGGAAGCTATTATAGTCGGTTCCTATGATCATCTCTTCGACCAGATGGGGTATTACACCTACTGTCAGTTTTTCCTCTCACCCTCTCCATTGTATAAGGACATCCGCTATTGGGTACTATTTACTATCACCGTGTATACAACAAATGGACACTGAGTCTCCCTCCCTCCACTGGTCCTTTGCTAGTAATTCCCACTTTATCACCGATTGACTACATCCAGAGTCAATCAATACTGTCATGAGTTTATTATTCACTAACTTTTTTTTTATACCATGATGTTTTTTGGCTGGTACATAAAACCTTGCCTTTAGTTAGTCCTATCTCCATTGGTTCGGGTTTTGGTGACTTCTGGGGACAATTGCGTGCAATATGCCCCCATTCCGCACAATGATAACACTGTGGGGTTTGATTAGGTTCTTTTTCTGTAAATCGTAAGCTGGGGATACCCTCGGAACTCTTTGACGGATGAGGTCTCAAAAAAGGGGTACCATGTTGCTTCCTATAGCTTGTCCTTTGAGTGGGGTTACACTGAAATTAGGGGCTCTGTGAAAAGCACATGCCAGTTCTATGGCAGACGTTGTTGTGGCATTTGTATGTTGTTTGATCCAGTTCCGTGTTTGAGCTGGTAACGCCTCTAAAAACTGTTCCAACAATATTATTTGTATTACTTCCTCCCGGTTAGTACCGATGGGAGCCAACCATTTCAAGCCTAAATCCTGCATTCTATAGTAAAGGGCTCAGGGGTTTTCCATGGGTGTCCATTTGGTTTTTTGGAATTTGATACGGTAATATCCAGTGTCAAACCCTACTTGTTCCAAGATAGCCTTCTTGATATCCCCATATGGAGTTGTTCCTCCTGGATTTACTGCTTGGTATGCAGCTTGTAATGTACGCGTTAATACAGGTGCCACATACTGTCCCCATCTATCCTATGGCCAATTCGTGGATGAAGTCACCCTCTCAAAATTAGTAAAGAAAGCATCCTGGTCTTCTCCTTCTTGAGATTTCTGTAAAACAGAACTAGACACATTAGGATGGACCAGTGTTGTAGCTATGGTATCAGTGAATTTTTGTATCGCAGTCTAGTGGACCAATTGGTTGTTTGCTATAACAGTTGCTTGGCTTTTAATGGCAGACGGCAATGTTTTCCTATCACTTTGCGCTTCTCGCAATTGCTCTTCCCATACTAACTGTAAATGTCTTTGGCCTTCAGCAAGGTGTCTCAAGATGCCATGACCAGGATACCGGAGCAGGAGGGAAAATAGAAGACAGTAGGACAAAAGGTAAATATTTTATCCTGAGGACATATCTAATTTATCATGCTTAGAGGGGTGGGGTAAGTGAGAGATGGTGTTAAAGTGTCCACTCCGTGAATATCCCACTAGACTTGGTGCTTTTGTGGTAACATTTGTGAAGAATGGCAAAATAAAAAATAAAAAATAAAGGAGCAATAAAAAAAAATCATGCGTTTTTCTCTGTGCAGTCTAATTTCCTTGTACACTGCCTCTTTTTGCCTTCTTAGCGTTTGATTCTCCCTCCTTTTTTTATCGCTCCCCTTAAGGTTGTTTTACCCGTTTTCTTTTTAATAAAGTATTAGTAGAGCCCTGAATGCAGGCACATACCTGAGCTAGCCACGTCCCTCCTGGAACGTGGCGGGCTCCTGAATTGTTACACTGGGGCTTGCCGTCTTCGCCGGTCTTCCTTGGGCCCTCCTCTGCAAACTCTCCTCGGTGTCGCTGTTGCCTTGGGTTTTCCCTCGTTTCCATTCCGCGCGTCTCCTGTTTTTCCACCTGGACATTCACACTCAGTCTTCGTGTCTGCCGCGTCTTCTTCTGGCTTTTTGCGCACTGACTCCGCCTGCCCTTTTGTGCATGTCGTCTCCTTCTTCTTCCGTTCAGTGACGTCATCAGGCCTGTAGGGGATTCCTCCTGTCGTGCCCCCGGGGCATGCTCCTATCAGGCCTGTTGCTTTGTGCGTCTTGGCAGGGTCATTTACCCTGCTACAGTAACATTGGTTCATACCCCATTGGCATATTTGATATACTGGTAAGTCCCTAGTAAAGTGCACTACATGTGCCCAGGGCCTGTAGATTGAATGCTACTAGTGGGCCTGCAGCACTGGTTGTGCCACCCACATAAGTAGCCCCTTAACCATGTCTTAGGCCTGCCATTGCACGGCCTGTGTGTGCAGTTGCCCTGCCACTTCGACTTGGCATTTAAAAGTACTTGCCAAGCCTTAAACTCCCCGTTTTCTACATATAAGTCACCCCTAAGGTAGGCCCTAGGTAACCCAGAAGGCAGGGTGCTGTGTGGGTAAAAGGCAGGACATATATCTGTGTGTTTTATACTTCCTGGTAGTGGAACACTCCTAAATTCGTTTTCCACTTCTGTGAGGCCTGCTCCTTCCATAGGCTAACTTAGGACTACCCTCATAAACTGTTTGAGTGGTAGATTCTGATTAGAAAGGGGTAAATAGGTCATATTTAGTATGGCCGGAATTGTAATACAAAATCCTGCTGACTGGAGAGGTTGGATTTAATATTACCATTTTAGAAATGCTACTTTTAGAAAGTGAGCAGTTCCCTGCACTTAAATCCTGTGCCTTACAGCCTGTCTCTAACCCATGTCTGGGCGTGGCTGGTTGACAGCTCCCTTCTGCATTTAACCCAGACAACCACAAACACAGGATGCTTAGTCACACCTGCACACATCTGCATACTGAATGGGTCTTCCTGGGCTGGAAGGGTGTAGGGCCTGACACCTACATTTCAAAGGACAGTGGCCTGCCCTCACACAAAGGACTGACAAACCCCCTACTGAGACCCTGGTAGACAGGGTTGTACTGAAAAGGGACCTTGTGCACTTCAAAACCACTCTTTGAAGTCTCCCCCACTTCTAAGGCACTTTTGGGAATATAAACTGGGTCCCTGACCCTACCAAACAGATACTTCTTGGGAAAGACACTCTGCACCAGAACCTGCCACCTGCCAAGAGAAGCTGCCTGGCTGCCCAAAGGACTCACCTGGACTGCTTTGCTGTGAAGGACTGCTGCCTTGCTGTTGCCCTGCTGCCTTGCTGGCCTCTGCTGAGAAGTGCTCTCCAAGGGCTTGGATTGAGCTTGCCTTCTGTTTCCTGAAGTCTCATGGCCAAAAAGACTTCATCTCTGCAAAGAAACTCCTTGTGTGGCGAACATTGATGCACAGCCTGCCGGAATCGACGCACAGCCTGTCCAGCGGTAAGAAAATCACTGCATTGCCAAACCGGAACGACGCAGCCCGGCTCCCTGAATGGAAATCGATGTAGCACCAACGTTGCGACCAGAACTTCGACGCACAGCCCACCGGATCGATGCATCACCGAGCCGGAACGACACAGCCCAATTTCCTGTAAGAAGAATCAACACAACAGCTGTGACTTCGCCCTGCACGCCCAGGATTTCCACGCATCATCCCTGGGCATCAAAAGACCCTGCATCGCAAAGAGGATTCAAGCCTGCATGCCGGAATTAGACGCAAAGCCCTTGCCGCGTGGAAAGGAATCGATGCATCGTCTGTGTGTGCCTGGAAATCCGATGCACACCTTTTTCCACGCATCTCCTCCTCTGGGGTCCTCATGCGTGTAATTTTAATGCAAACCATGTACTTTGTGCTTGCAAGAGACAATTGTAACTTTTAAGAACTTAAGACTCTTCTTATCATTACAAAAGTGATATTTCAACTTGTGATTATCAAATCTTGAATGTTTTGACCTTACTTTACTCAGATAAATATCTCATATTTTTCTAAACCTGTGTGGTGTCTTTCTATGGTGTTCCCACTGTGTTATTGCATGATTTATTGCACAAATACTTTACACGTTGCCTTCTAAGTGAAGCCTGACTGCTAAGTGCCAGGCTACTAGAGGGTGGGCACAGGATAATTTGGATTGTGTGTGACAAAACTGACTAGGATTGTGGTCCCTACTTGGAAAAGGGTGTATACCTCTGAGGCTGTTTCAGAAAAACAACGCAACATGCAGTGAATTTACAATACCATAAATGCAATCAGGAAAGTTGGAATTAAACGTGTGGAAAATAACTCCAACAACGGCAAGAACAGCGAGCCCATACATCTGGTAAAGGTGAGGGGTACAGACCTTTTTTAGGAAAATGGTAGAATGCTTCACACAGTCAGTCAAGTTCTTTATTTTGTTTAAAAAAACATAAAAGAAAAGATATAACATACATTTCACTTAAAAAACCAATCCATACATTGAAATCAACATAGTTCATATTTACTCCATGCACATTACATTCACCATAAAAGTAGAGAGAACCCAATTAGCTAAAATCAGTAAAATGCATACAGTGCATTGCATAAAGTGACTAAGTGCATGAAAAGAAAAAAAATAACATAAAAGCACTCATATTTAGGACTGTACACACATAATACCAGGGCATGTCTGCCTATTTCCCTACTATTTTTCGCTGTTTAACTGCGGCAGAAATAAAGCTGTAGATCGTATGACACTCCACATCAATTTGGAACAGTTGATGATGCTCCAATGCTGCCTTACATTTCCTAATATTGAGGTTTCTCAGCAAGAGTTTTAAAATATGTACTCTCAGGTCCTTTTATAGTGTGCACAAACAAAACAGATGCAGCTGGGACTGAGAAGTTACTGAATCACATAGACATGGTATCAACTCTCTGTTGATCCTTCTGAGGGATAAGTTACCAGATAATGTGCCATACCTAGTCTGAATCTGGTCATATAGACCCTTTGGTGAGGTGACATGGGACCATGATTAGATATGGTTCAATACGGGAAGTTCTACTCAACGGAAGATATGTTTCCAATGACTTCTTCCTCATTTCTGTTTCTATTCTTTCCCCAGCTGCAAATTTCATTATTTCAGTTTTCACTGAAAATTTAGAGGCACAGTTTATGTCCTCTGGGTGTTCATACAAATCCATTCAACCAATAATCTGCAGTTCATCTTTGACATGCGTCAAATATTTGATACTCTGGACTCTAGACATATTTAGGCAGTCAGTGATCATCATTTGAATGCGAGCAGCTTCGGTTCTGGACCAGACTGAAAGCCATACCATGATTGGTGCAAACCTTATAAAGTCTCCCAAGTATTGGAGCCCTAATTCCCCATGAGTTAATATAGCTGGGACACTATTGGGAAGTGACAGCAGCCTGCAGAAAAATTGATTTTCCCTGACCTGGAGTTGCGAATAATCAGTATGGCCCCATATCCCTGCACCATAATGGGCAGTTGAAATAGTTCTGGCTTTGATGGCAACATTAAGTGGCATAGGCCCACTTTTAGTAGCAAATTTGAACGGTGAGGCTTGTCTGTTCAAACTGCGTTGACCCCACATTTATTAGATGCTTCCAAGAGCTCATGTAATCAAAGGGGACTCCCAAATAAGTGAAAATTTGCAAACATTGTAGTACAGTACCATATATATGAAAAGGAGTAATCTTGCCTACATGGCGGCCACACACCATGGTGAATGATTTTGTCTTGTTAGTCGACAGGCCCAGATCAGACATGAAGGTCCCAAATCTATCTAGTAGCCTGTGTAGTCCCCATTCCGTTCTTGCCATGAGGACACAGTCATCAGCATACATTAAAACTGGTAGCCTTCTACTCCCTACCTTGGGAGAGTCAACATCAACCCTAGTCAGGTAGCTGGCAAGACCGTTAATATAAAAGCTGAAAAGGAAGGGGGCCAGCGCGCACCCGTCTGACCCCTCTCCTAATTTATATGGATGATGTGTATTTCCTGTTTGGTCTGAACCTAACATGTTCTAATCCTTTTTTTCCTCCATGCCCTTATGAATCTGGGACAGTAGGTGGCCTATGTTCGGGTCGGCACCCTTCTCTATCAGCATACTCCACAGTCTATCTCTGATGACACTGTCAAAGGCTGCGCTAAGTTCCATGAAATCCAGAAAAAGGCACCCTCCTTTAGCAGTTACATATTTACTTATTATATCCCTGCCTGAATCTATACTGTGCTACCGTTAAATTTCCCTTTTTATTTGCCCAATTCTCCAGTTGATCCAGAAACACTCTGCCTAACACCTTGGCAATAGAATCAATTAGAAATATTGGGCGGTAAAATCGGGGATCGCCCCTATCCCCTTTTTAAAAATGGGAACGATAATTGCCCTAGACCATGATTTGAGAAACGCTTGTGGGTCAGCGCCTCACCATTTGAGGCGTACTCCTCCACTCTTGGTATACTCAATTGGGGGTGCCACCTTGCCACAAACCAGCATTGGCAGCCCTAATAAAAAGCTAAATGCCATGGGGTTATGGTCACTTAAGGGACTCTCTATGATGTAAAATGTATAAACTATCTTTGCCCACACTTTGGGTATTGCAATATGATCAATCATAGGCCCAGTTCCCCTATCTTTTTATGATACCTGCTGGGAAACTTCACTTGTGGCCAGATCTATGCCAAGGATGAGATTATAAATCACCACCGACTTGTTCGTTCCATCTCCGCAGGGACTATGCCCAAAATGAGAATAATCAAAAGATTCATTGCCCATTACTCCACACATGATCATTGGCGATGGGGCAGAGTCTAAGATTGAAGTCACCCTCCTAAATTACAACATAATCTCCTCTGATACCTGTAAATACCACATCCAAGGCATGGGCAAGTAATTCTACTATCAAAACATTTCTATTAAAGTTATTGTGGTAAAAGTTGATTAAAACAACAAGCAGAGCCCTTTCCAGAGATATACAAATTATCTGAAAATAAGTCCAAGTCTTTACTATCCTGGCTGGCAAATTGATCCTTATTAAAGTTGTCAGACTACCACTATGGTGCCCTGCTGTTGACGGAATGGCAAGGGTAATGAGTGAATAGAATCCATTTAGATAAGTACATGACCAAGATCAGGTCTTTTGGGGGCAACCTGGTAATCAGATATCAGTGCTATCCAGTTATTATCTTTGAGCTTGTTTATAATACCAGCAACATTCCAAAAAAGAAAGCATAAATCAGAAACCACAATATCGCTGTTAACGTTACCAGATAACACTAAATTACAGATAACAGCCTGAGGGGGACCTTTTAACCTGTTTGTAGGTGACACTATGGGATGTAAAAGGTTGTCAATATCACTGCTGCCAAAAACAGGCAATTGGATAAAGGTATCTGATGACTGGTCCCTTGCCTTGGGTGAAGAGTGAGATTGCTTAGGCCCCAATTTAGAGTTCCTATTATATGAAGTCTGACTGTAGTTAGCCTGGTTCATCCCAGAACTGCATGTCACAGCCGTCCCATCAGATGTCATGATTGGACTGGTTACTTCAGGGCCTGATTGGGCATAGGACAGTCAATCTATCTCTTCCAGGGTGGAAAAGAAGTAATATGTTGCGACAGCAAATGTCCTGTTGCTCTTATCGTTATGGGTTGGTTGGTTAGATTACATGGCTTGCCAACTGTTAGAAATGGGGTTTCTGGTTGGCTAGAGTATGCACCTAAGCCAGGCAGAACCCACCACACTACTCAGGGCAAGTAAGTTACACACCATAGATAACCTGTGCTCACCTTCTGGTAGCTTGGCGCAGAGCAGGCAGGCTTATTAGAGTAAAGCATTTGTGCAACACACTCATACAGCAACACAATGAGTACACCACAAAAAAGACTCCACACAGGATTACAAGACCAAAACGACATGAATCATAAATATGGTGCATCCAGTGTAATTACTCAGATAATACCCGTTGTCCTAGACAATGCAAGGCAAAAATGACATATATCAGTATATACTTAGGGCACGTAATGTAGCAGAAAAGCACATCAATAAAAGTTGTTACTCATAGAAACAGGGACCCCTGCATACCTACTAGCAGGGTTACGGTAATCACTATGCCCTCTCCGACATGAGTACAGTAGCAAAAGTAGTAGGGCACTGGACACTTGCGTGCTTACTCGTAGTAGTACGGTCATTTCCAGGCTTCCCAAAAGTGGCAAGTTTCTAGAGGCAAATGGGGGCCTCCATTGAGGCTTCACCCTGTCCTGCCACACTGTTCATGTGCCCCAGGTTATGTTCTACTGAGTAAAGGGGGAGTCACACACTGCAGGACTCAGTGGGGAGGCCCTTCTGGGACCCCAGCGTGCAGATAAGTTAAGTGCAGCTGCCCGCAAGCACAGGGTGCAGTCAATAACACAGTGAAGCTCAGCCCCAACTCCGGCAAGTCCGAGGCCCTCCGGGACCACTCGGACCACCTCTTTGCCAAAAACAGAATCACCTGCGAAGGAATGCGAGACAGGTGTATCCCTCTGCCGGGCAAGATCAGACAATGACCCAACTGAGGGTAAACCACGGGACAACAGTACCTTGTGTTGCAGCGGGGGCAGTCTCTCTGGGGCCACCCCGCAGGAAGGCAAGCAGGACACACAGTAGTTGAGTTCTTCGCAGGAAAACCAGAGGTAGCAACTTCTCTTGTTGATGTGGTCCCTCCTTGGAGGTTCGTGGCTGGTGTCAGCACCGGAGGCTCCTACTCCCCTCCCCACAGAGGTGCTTGCAGGAATGCCAGCACGCCTCTGGGATGGGGCCTGCTTCTTCCAATCCCAGCCCCACCAGGCTGGGCACACACAATACTGCTCTCAGGCCAGAGTTGGGCTATTGAACCGTGTGTGCCTGGCCAGCCCTGGGTTACTAGGCAAAGAGTCTTGAAGGCAAAGCAGAGAGGCACTGCATGGCTCCTTTCGCTTGAGGCTGCCGTGCACTCAAAATGGGCTATCTTGAGCTGTAGAAAGTGCAGTTGATGTAGTTAGAAACAAACCGTAGCAGATGCTGGATTGCTAGGAGTGCCCTATATGAGCACAATTAAATCTTGTATGGCCCTGGGATGCCGTGACCAGGGGGCAAGCAAACATCCCCTTGGAGTTCAAATGGCAGTTCAAATGGCAGTACAGCAGTCCTCTGGCAATGTGCAGAATGTACAGCCAGCAGCATCTGGTTACAACTCCCACGCAGTGTCTGAAAACATGGGGTTAGAGCTGCAGTACTTATATTCAAAAATGTCTTTGATAAGGGGTGACTTCAAAGGAACCCTTGGAAGTGCACAACAATCTCTTTCACCCCACCCCTGGCTCCAGACGATCAATAGGGGATAAATCAGCCCTTTGTGTGAGGGCCGGCCATAACTTATTGACATGTAATCGCGAATCACCCCTCCCAGCCCAGGAAGACTATCAGTATGCAGATGAATACAGATTTATCCCCAGTAACACCCAGCCCTTCATGAATGAAATGCAATTGTAGTTTTTATCTATTTATTTATTTGCATAACCACAACATTTTATATACATATATATATATATTTTTTTTCTTCCACTGCTGCCTGTTACGTGAATTTCAGGATGAACAATTCTGCCATTATTGCACCACCAATGTTATTGCAAGATGCAGGCTCTCCTGATATAGAGTGGGAGGAATGAATCAACATGATTGAGAATTATTTGGAGGCGTTGGATGGTCAAGGTTTCAGGCCTACAAGGAAAAAAGCAATTTTAATGAGTGTTTTTGGCAAAGAGGGTCAACATGTGTTCAAATATCTACCGGAATTCATTAATGAGGATGGTACACATGTTGATGATGTGTTTTTGGAAGCAAAACTAAGACTAAAAAAAGATCCTCAAAAGACACTAGTGTTGTTATGTGTAGATACAAATTTTATACGCAACAGCAGAAAATGGATGAGTTGATTGATGACTTTGTGTCGCGATTAAGGCAACTTTCCACTAAATGCCAGTTTGGGATCATGATGGATGAAATGATAAGAGACTAGCTAATTGTCCAGTGCAAGAGTAAGAAGATACAGGAACGCTTGTGTGCAACAAAAAATACTCCCCTTAAGGATGCAATGGAAATTGCGAAAGTGGTAGAGCAATCAGAGTTTTACATGAAAGAGTTGGGGAAGAAAGATACTTGTAACAGTGAAGTCATGGTCGTCAAAAAGAAAAAATAACCACTAGATAGTGGACATTACACTAATCGTGACAAATCCGAGCATAACCACAGGTTCAATCCCAAAGCGTGCTTCCGGTGTGGCAGCAATACACACAATGCAGATTTTAAGGGTTGTGTTGCATGGGGTAAAGAGTGCAGGAAATGTGGCCGCAAGGGTCATTTTGCAAGAGTGTGCAGAGTTTCATCAAGAAAAGTGGCGATAATACAGGATCAGACCAGTTTGGATGTTCAACAGGATTCTGGTGAAGACAAAATTCTATGTATTGGAGATCCACACATTGACATGGCCAGATGTTTCAGACCCAAGGCGAATTTCGTTATTAACTCAGGATCCCTGTATACCAGCGGGCCTAAGAGTATGTTGAATGGTGAATGGCCCGACGCCACATTGCGTCCAGGTGGTTACCAAGGGGAGCAAATTGATATCATTGGGTACATGGTCGAAAACATATATTTTCAAGACAGATCTGTCAGTGGCAAAGTGTATGTTGCTGAATCTGGACCTCCCATTCTTGGGTGGCAACACCAATTTGATCTGCATATTGTGATTAACCCAAGAACCCCTTCCCAGGTTATGGTTGTGGGAGATTTGTCCATTGAGGACATTATTGAGGCAGCATCTGATGTTTTTTCAGAAAAAGTAGGGACTCTAAAAGGTTATGTGCACAAAATTGTGTTAAAGGAAAATGTGGTCCCCGTGCAGCACACTTTAAGAAGAGTTCCTATCACAGTGAGAAGTAAAGTAAAGGACCTAATTGAAGACATGGGGCCTGATTACAACTTTGGAGGAGGTGTTAATCCGTCCCAAAAGTGACGGTAAAGTCACGGATATACCACCAGCCGTATTACGAGTCCATTATATCCTATGGAACGCGTAATATGGCTGGTGGTATATCCGTCACATTTGGGACGGATTAACACCTCCTCCAAAGTTGTAATCAGGCCCATGGTCTCCAAGGGTATTATTGAGCCAGTGGAGAGCTCTGAGTGGATTTCGCCTGTGGTCATCACCAAAAAAGCTGATGGGAGCCTGAGGTTTTGTGTTGATCTTCACAGTGTGAACCACAATATAGTGGTGGACACCTTTCCTCTACCGAATGTCAACGAAATGTTGTTGTTGTTAAAGGAAAGGGGGGTTATTTTAGTAACCTTGACTTGAAAAGTACGTACCATCAGATTAAATTGCATCAGGATTCGAAAAAACTCACAGCGTTATGAAAACTCACAGCTTTCATAACGTCGGAGGGCACTTTTCAATTTAACAGAATGCCTTTTGGATTATTATCAGCTGCTAGTGTGTTCCAGAGAATGATGTCATGTGTTTTTAAAGGGGTGGACAATGTCATGTTCTTCCAAGATGATATTTTTGTCTTCGGGGAAACTATACAAAGACATAGGCCCTCATTACAACCCTGGCGGCCGGTGGAGAAATGGCGGTAATACCGCCCAACAGGTTGGCAGAAAAGAAATGGCTTTACAAGCATGGCGGTGAACGCCATGCTAAACCGCCATTTCTCCACTCCGACCGCCAGGGTGTTAACGACCGCTGGGCTGGAGACTTCGGTCTCCAGACCAGCGGTTGTCACAACACTGCATACCGCCATGGATTTCGTGGGGTTTTGGTGGTACAAAACCCCACGAAATCCATGGCGGTAGGCACTATCAGTGCCAGGGAATTCCTTCCCTGGCACTGATAGGGGTCTACCCTACCCCTCTCCCCCACCCCGAGTCCTCCCCCCACACCCCTGACCCCCCCTACCACCCCACAAAGGTGGCAGGATCCCCCTCCCCACCCCCCTCAACATCGACACACACCCCCCCTACACACACACAGACACTACCACCACACATACCCACACACATACTAACATTCCAACAGACACACACAGTCATACACGCACACATACATACAGACATACACGCACACAGTTACAAACACACACACAGACAGGCACACATTTCCAAACACACAGCACCCCCCGCATGCATACACGCACTCACACACACCCCATCTACACACTCACATTCACACCCCTCCCCTAACGATCACCTTACCTGGTCCGGTGATCCTCCGGGAGGGAACAGGATCCATGGGGGCTGCTCCGCCGCCAGTACCCCATCACCCCATCACCAGAACACCGCCACGCCAAATCATGGGACGTGATTCGGTAGGCGGTGTTCTGATGACGTGGCGGTGGAGGTGGAGCAGCCTCCACTTCCCCACCGACCACCAGTATGGCTGCTGGCGGCTCTCCGTCCAAAAAACGACAGAGGGCTGCCAGCAGTCATAATACGCTGCGCGGAAAACCACCTGCACTGGCGGTCTTCAGCACGGCAGTACCTCGGCAGTCTTTCAAAAAGAGGTCGAAATGAGGGCCATAATGTTGCATTGAAACAAGTGTTTGATAGACTTAAGATGGCATGATTGACTCTCAGGAAAGAAAAATGTCAATTCTTGGTGGAAGAGATTGAGTATCTGGGGCATACATTGTCTAAGGAAGGTGTGAGACCGAAAAAAGATTTATTAACCCCTTCGCTGCCAGGCCTTTTCCCCCTCCTGTGCCAGGCCTTTTTTTGCCTATTCGGGGCAGTTCGCGCTTAGGCCCTCATAACTTTTTGTCCACATAAGCTAACCAAGCCAAATTTGCGTCCTTTTTTTCCAACATCCTAGGGATTCTAAAGGTACCCAGACTTTGTGGGTTCCCCTGAAGGAGGCCAAGAAATTGGCCAAAATACAGTGAAATTTTCGTTTTTTTCAAAAAAATTGGAAAAAGTGGCTGCAGAAGGAGGCTTGTGGTTTTTCCCCTGAAAATGGCATCAACAAAGGGTTTGTGGTGCTAAACTCAGCAGCTTCCCAGCTTTCAGGAACAGGCAGACTTGAATCAGAAAACCCAATTTTTCAACACAATTGTGGCATTTTACTGGGGCATACCCCATTTGTGCAATTTTTTGTGCTTTCAGCCTCCTTCCAGTCAGTGACAGGAATGGTCATGAAACCAATGCTGGATCCCAGAAACCTAAACATTTCTGAAAAGTAGACAAAATTCTGAATTCAGCAAGGGGTCATTTGTGTAGATCCTACAAGGGTTTCCTACAGAAAATAACAGCTGAAAAAGAAAAATATTGAAATTGAGGTGAAAAAAACATCAATTTTTCTCTACGTTTTACTCTGTAACTTTTCCCTGCAATGTCAGATTATCGAAAGCAATATACCGTTACGTCTGCTGGACTCCTCTGGTTGCGGGGATATATAGGGTTTGTAGGTTCATCAAGAACCCGAGGAACCCAGAGCCAATAAATGAGCTGCACCCTGCAGTGCGTTTTCATTCTATACCGGGTATACAGCAATTCATTTGCTGAAATATAAGGAGTAAAAAATTGCTATCAAGAAAACCTTTGCATTTCCAAAAAGGGCACAAGATAAGGTGTTGAGGAGCAGTGGTTATTTGCACATCTCTGAATTCCGGGGTGACCATAGTAGCACGTGAATTACAGGGAATTTCTCAAATAGATGTCTTTTTTACACACACTCCTATATTTGGAAGGAAAAAATGTAGAGAAAGACAAGGGGCAATAGTACTTGTTTTGCTAATCTATGTTCCCCCAAGTCTCCCGATAAAAATGGTACCTCACTTGTGTGGGTAGGCCTAGCGCCCGCGACAGGATATGCCCCAAAACACAACGTGGACACATCACAGAAAACAGAGCTGTTTTTAGCAAAGTGACTACCTGTAGATTTTGGCCTCTAGCTCAGCCGCCACCTAGGGAAACCTACCAAACCTGTGCATTTCTGAAAACTAGAGACCTAGGGGAATCCAAGGAGGGGTGACTTGTGTAGCTCGGACCAGGTTCTGTTACCCAGAATCCTTTGCAAACCTCAAAATTTAGCTAAAAAAACACATGTTCCACACATTTCTGTGGCAGAAAGTTCTGGAATCTGAGAGGAGCCACAAATTTCCTTCCACCCAGCGTTCCCCCACGTCTCCCGATAAAAACGATACCTCACTTGTGTGGGTAGGCCTAGCGCCCGCGACAGGATATGCCCCAAAACACAACGTGGACATATCACAGAAAACAGAGCTGTTTTTAGCAAAGTGACTACCTGTAGATTTTGGCCTCTAGCTCAGCCGCCACCTAGGGAAACCTACCAAACCTGTACATTTCTGAAAACTAGAGACCTAGGGGAATCCAAGGTGGGGTGACTGGCGGGGCTCGGACCTGGTTCTGTTACCCAGAATCCTTTGCAAACCTAAAAAATTGGCTAAAAAAACACATGTTCCTCACATTTCTGTGGCAGAAAGTTCTGGAATCTGAGAGGAGCCACAAATTTCCTTCCACCCAGCGTTCCCCCACGTCTCCCGATAAAAATGATACCTCACTTGCGTGGGTAGGCCTAGCGCCCGCGACAAGATATGCCCCAAAACACAACGTGGACATATCACAGAAAACAGAGCTGTTTTTAGCAAAGTGACTACCTGTAGATTTTGGCCTCTAGCTCAGCCGCCACCTAGGGAAACCTACCAAACCTGTACATTTCTGAAAACTAGAGACCTAGGGGAATCCAAGGAGGGGTGACTGGCGGGGCTCGGACCTGGTTCTGTTACCCAGAATCCTTTGCAAACCTAAAAAATTGGCTAAAAAAACACATGTTCCTCACATTTCTGTGGCAGAAAGTTCTGGAATCTGAGAGGAGCCACAAATTTCCTTCCACCCAGCGTTCCCCCACGTCTCCCGATAAAAATGATACCTCACTTGCGTGGGTAGGCCTAGCGCCCGCGACAGGATATGCCCCAAAACACAACGTGGACATATCACAGAAAACAGAGCTGTTTTTAGCAAAGTGACTACCTGTAGATTTTGGCCTCTAGCTCAGCCGCCACCTAGGGAAACCTACCAAACCTGTACATTTCTGAAAACTAGAGACCTAGGGGAATCCAAGGAGGGGTGACTGGCGGGGCTCGGACCTGGTTCTGTTACCCAGAATCCTTTGCAAACCTCAAAAATTGGCTAAAAAAACACATGTTCCTCACATTTCTGTGGCAGAAAGTTCTGGAATCTGAGAGGAGCCACAAATTTCCTTCCACCCAGCGTTCCCCCACGTCTCCCGATAAAAATGATACCTCACTTGCGTGGGTAGGCCTAGCGCCCGCGACAGGATATGCCCCAAAACACAACGTGGACATATCACAGAAAACAGAGCTGTTTTTAGCAAAGTGACTACCTGTAGATTTTGGCCTCTAGCTCAGCCGCCACCTAGGGAAACCTACCAAACCTGTACATTTCTGAAAACTAGAGACCTAGGGGAATCCAAGGAGGGGTGACTGGCGGGGCTCGGACCTGGTTCTGTTACCCAGAATCCTTTGCAAACCTAAAAAATTGGCTAAAAAAACACATGTTCCTCACATTTCTGTGGCAGAAAGTTCTGGAATCTGAGAGGAGCCACAAATTTCCTTCCACCCAGCGTTCCCCCACGTCTCCCGATAAAAATGATACCTCACTTGCGTGGGTAGGCCTAGCGCCCGCGACAGGATATGCCCCAAAACACAACGTGGACATATCACAGAAAACAGAGCTGTTTTTAGCAAAGTGACTACCTGTAGATTTTGGCCTCTAGCTCAGCCGCCACCTAGGGAAACCTACCAAACCTGTACATTTCTGAAAACTAGAGACCTAGGGGAATCCAAGGAGGGGTGACTGGCGGGGCTCGGACCTGGTTCTGTTACCCAGAATCCTTTGCAAACCTCAAAAATTGGCTAAAAAAACACATGTTCCTCACATTTCTGTGGCAGAAAGTTCTGGAATCTGAGAGGAGCCACAAATTTCCTTCCACCCAGCGTTCCCCCACGTCTCCCGATAAAAATGATACCTCACTTGCGTGGGTAGGCCTAGCGCCCGCGACAGGATATGCCCCAAAACACAACGTGGACATATCACAGAAAACAGAGCTGTTTTTAGCAAAGTGACTACCTGTAGATTTTGGCCTCTAGCTCAGCCGCCACCTAGGGAAACCTACCAAACCTGTACATTTCTGAAAACTAGAGACCTAGGGGAATCCAAGGTGGGGTGACTGGCGGGGCTCGGACCTGGTTCTGTTACCCAGAATCCTTTGCAAACCTAAAAAATTGGCTAAAAAAACACATGTTCCTCACATTTCTGTGGCAGAAAGTTCTGGAATCTGAGAGGAGCCACAAATTTCCTTCCACCCAGCGTTCCCCCACGTCTCCCGATAAAAATGATACCTCACTTGCGTGGGTAGGCCTAGCGACCGCGACAGGATATGCCCCAAAACACAACGTGGACATATCACAGAAAACAGAGCTGTTTTTAGCAAAGTGACTACCTGTAGATTTTGGCCTCTAGCTCAGCCGCCACCTAGGGAAACCTACCAAACCTGTACATTTCTGAAAACTAGAGACCTAGGGGAATCCAAGGAGGGGTGACTGGCGGGGCTCGGACCTGGTTCTGTTACCCAGAATCCTTTGCAAACCTAAAAAATTGGCTAAAAAAACACATGTTCCTCACATTTCTGTGGCAGAAAGTTCTGGAATCTGAGAGGAGCCACAAATTTCCTTCCACCCAGCGTTCCCCCACGTCTCCCGATAAAAATGATACCTCACTTGCGTGGGTAGGCCTAGCGCCCGCGACAGGAAACGCCCCAAAGCGCAACGTGGACACAACCAAAATTTTTGAAGAAAACAGTGCCTACCTGTGGATTTTGGCCTGTAGCTCAGCCGGCACCTAGGGAAACCTACCAAACCTGTGCATTTCTGAAAACTAGAGACCTACGGGAATCCAAGGAGGGGTGACTTGCGGGGCTCGGACCAGGTTTTGTTACCCAGAATCCTTTGCAAACCTCAAAATTTGGCCAAAAAAAACACTTTTTCCTCTCATTTCTGTGGCAGAAAGTTCTGGAATCTGAGAGGAGCCACAAATTTCCTTCCACCCACCATTCCCCCAAGTCTCCCGATAAAAATGATACCTCACTTGTGTGGGTGGGCCAGGTGCCTGCAACAGAATAAGGCCCAAAACCTGAAGAGATAGAAGGGAGAGGTATTTTTGCAATATATCATTTTGATGTGTGCACATACGTCCGTGATGTGCCAAACACTAAAATAGTGAAAAGAAACACACTTAGGTTATGTGAAGAAGACCCCTCACCCACCAACCAAGTTGGTGGCATGCTTCATCATCGGGGTCCCACCCGAGGCACCTAGCGTGTCACAGGTGTGCTGCGACGCCTGATTACAGCGGAGCAGGTTTTGTCATTTTTTACAACACATACTGGTTGGATTTGGCACGAGGGTGAGTGATGGTTCAGTGGATCAAATTTTATTAACAAGAGATTTCACAAAAATGAAATGCACTGCTAATAACTGAAAGGCAAAAAAGTGAACCAATGACTCACAGCTCGTGAGCTGTAAAGCCGCGACAAGGCACCAACCGCTTTACAGTCCATTCACACACCTTTCATACATGACACGCACAAGACCATTCACACCGCCAGCCACGGGCCCTGCACATTACAACACTCACATCGACAGACCGCGCCACTCAAGGGCCCATCACTTACATACGCCCACATGCCTGATACAAGAATCACACCAGCTGATGGGAGTGTGGACTGCCGTTTGGCTGGCACCGCCAGCCAAGCGCCACCCCACGCACACCGCCAGCCAAGCGCCACCCCACGCACACCGCCAGCCAAGCGCCACCCCACGCACACCGCAATCACTTTTTTTAATTTATAAACAACAAATAAACTACTAATTATAAAATAGGCACTAAACTACAAACACAAAACCTCAAACTAAATACACGACAGATGCCAACCGTGAAACATATGAAAATATAAAACAGACAGCTTACGCTCACGGTATTTCCCAAAAGTTTTTCCTTGTGTGGTAACTTCTAAAACAGCTGGGCACACACAGCCCAGGCTTTGAAGGGCATTCGGGGCAGTACATCCGGCTCTCCCTCCGGATTGATCTCCGGGCACATACTCTACATTTCTTTGTGGGCATGTCTTTTTTGGGAGTGGGAGGAATGTGATCTGGAAAGTGCCGATCTTTCAATCTAGCCACATCCTCCACCACTTCTACTCTAGGAACTCTTGCCGGTTCCACCACAATAAGGCTTTCTATCACCGACTCCTGAAATTTAACAAAAGTCATCCTTGACTCAGGTGAACAATCCTTGTATACAATAAAGGCATTAAAAGTTGCCAAATGAAATAAATGTAGGGCCAACTTTTTATACCACACATACGACTTACGAAGAGCAGTGTAAGGTTCCAACCTCTGATCTACTCTATCAACACCACCCATGTGCCTATTGTAGTCCAAAATGCACGCAGGTTTGCGCACTTCCGCAACCTGACCCCAAACAGCCACAGGGGAAGTACTCTCATCGTGGATGGTCGATAGCATGTACACATCCCTCCTGTCTGAAAATTTCATAGCTAACAGCTCATTATTCCGCAAGGCACTGCACTGTCCCCTCTCAAGTTTTTTACAGACAAGCTCCCTTGGATAGCCTTTGCGGTTAGAACGGATTGTGCCACAAGCAACAGTGTCCACCCTAAACAACTCCTTGAACAACTGCACTCCAGTGTAGAAATTATCTACGTACAAATGGTGACCTTTGTTAAACAGCCGTCTAGCAAGTTCCCACACAATTTTTCCGCTAACTCCAAAAGTGGCCGGACAACCAGGAGGGTCAATACTGGAATCCCTACCAGTGTAGACCCGGAAATTATAAACATATCCTGTACTGCTTTCTGACAGCAGATACAATTTAATCCCATACCGTGCCCTCTTACTAGGGATGTACTGCTTAAAAACTAAACGCCCCTTGAAAAGGACCAAAGACTCGTCCACACTTATCTCTTTGCCTGGAACATAGACCTCTGAAAACCGATCCACAAAATGATCAAGGACAGGCCTAATCTTAAAAAGGCGGTCACAATCAGGGTGATCTCGTGGCAAGGCTAAAGCATTGTCTACAAAATGCAGCATACGAAGAAGAAGCAAATACCGATTACATGTCATAGTTGCAGGAAATATAGCAGTTGCCATCAAGGGACTAGTAGACCAATAAGAAGCCAGTGACGGCTTCCTGATCAACCCCATCAAAAAAGTCAAACCTAAAAACCTTTTCATCTCTTCCAGATATGTGGGAACCCAATGAGTAGCTCTAGACTGAGGCTTAAGTCTGGCAGCGTTGTCCCGCAAATATTGCTCTGCATACACATTTGTCTGCTCCACAATCTCTTCCAAAAATACATCGTCCATAAACAAGTGAAAGAATTGGACAGGCAGAAAGTTTTCCGTATTAACTCTACACCCTGGGAGACCAGTAAATGCAGGTAACTGTGGCTGCTCCATGTTTGGGGCAATCCAGGTGTCAGGTCTTCCAATGGGAAACCCTGCAGCCCCAGGCTGCTGCACTCTTGGCACATCAATGTCCTCCTCTAACACAGGCCCTTCATCTGCACTGAGAGTAGCTTCCTCATCAGAAGAATGCTCTTGGACAGAAAACTCACTTCCAGAATCTCCTGCTTCCTCCTCTGCCTCAGATGCAGAGTCAGTGTGGTAATCATGGTCTGAAGACGACTCAAAGAGCATGCGAACAACCTGCTGAGCGGTCACTTTGCGGCTAGCCATGATCCTAACAACAAATGGATTGCCAACAACAACTAGCACTAAAATAAGTAATGAACAAAGTGTAGCTTTATCACAAAGAGTTATGTACTACAAAAAACTATACCACACAGTTGCCTGAAATAGCTACTCACCAAGCAACTACTCTGCAATCACCAATGATATCCCACTAAAAAGAAAAAAGAAAAAAGCAATTTAGACATATGACAACACAAACACCACTGTGCTCAAATCTAAGGACAATGTCAAACACACAATACTGCATTTAGTACACCACCTACAAACATGTCAACAATACTCCTTTGGAGTAAATTGCGTTCACTTACCTAAAACATGCAACTATGCAAACCACTGGACAACTACTGCCAAAACCTCAAAGATCCACAGCAAAGGAAGCAAAAGCGTTGAACTAGAAGAAAAAGAAGAAATAAATTGTTATAATCACAAATACAAATACTTTGCCAGTTGACAAACACCCCACCACCAAGAACTTAGAAGTTGTCCCTGGTACCTAAGTGGATCCTGCCCCCCTCGGGGTAGATGGGCGTAAAAGAATTGGCCAATCGGACCCCAAGGGGGGCAGAAATGGGCAACACCTCTGTGCCCCCTTTCAGGGGGCGACCCTTCCCCAAGGGGTCGCCCCCAAAAACACACACAAAAAACGATATCCCTGGTGTCTAGTGGTTTTCGCCCCCCCCTGGGGGCAGATCCGCCGAAAAAACGGCCGATCTGCCCCCAGGGGGGGGCGAAATACAAATAAAAATTGCCCCGGGGGGGGGGGGCGACCCTTGCCCAAGGGGTCGCCCCCAAAAACAAACATAAAAAAATATATCCCTGGTGTCTAGTGGTTTTCGCCCCCCCCTGGGGGCAGATCCGCCGAAAAATCGGCGAATCTGCCCCCAGGGGGGGGCGAAATACAAATAAAAATTGCCCCCGGCCAGGGGGGGGCGACCCTTGCCCAAGGGGTCGCCCCCAAATTTAGTCAAACAGAAAATCCCTGGTGGCTAGTGGAGATTCCTGCTCCACGATCGCGGGCCCTGCCCGCGATCGTGGAGCAGGAATCTTGAGAAAACAGACACAGGGGGAAAGGAAAAACCCTTTCCTTTCCCCCCATGTCTGTTTTCTCAAACCCCCCGCCCCCCAAAAACGGAGAGGACTCACCTTAGAGCTCCTGCTCCGAAGACGCGCTGGAAGCAAATGGCTTCCAGCGCGCCGGCAACACTCGATGACGTCAGCGCGCTGAGCGCGCGCTGACGTCATCGGATTGCCGTGGGGGGGGGCGGGGGTGGAAGGGGAAGGTCTTCCCCTTCCATCCCCGCCTGGGGGGGAAGGGGGGTGCACGGGGGGCGCGCTAGCGCGCCCCCAAGTTCCCCTGTGCCATGGACGAGATGATCTCGTCCAAGGCACAGGGGAACTGTAGCCTTGGACGAGATCATCTCGTCCAAGGCACAGAACAGGTTAAGAGCCATTAGAGATGCTCCTCCACCGAGCAACAAGGATCAGTTGAGATCATTTATGGGTCTGATTGAATATAATTCGAAATTTATTCAAAACTTTGCTGACAAAACGATGATTTGAGAAGTTACTTAAGAAAAACAATAGCTTTGTTTGGGGCAATGTACAAACTCTATGTTTTAATGCTATCAGGAAAGAACTGTATAATGCTGGGGTGTTGGTACCATATGATGTCAACCGGAAGTCTGTTATCACTGTGGATGCAAGCGCTGTGGGTTAAGTGCTGTGTTATCTCAGCATCACGCTGGAGGAGAAAGAGCGGTAGCATTTGCTTCAAGAACGCTTACTCCTAGTGAAAGGAACTATTTGGTTATAGAGAGAGAAGCTTTGGCTGCTGCTTGGGCGTTAGAGTATTTTCGCACCTTTATTTGGGGTACGATAATTATTCTGCGCACTGATCACAAACCATTGGTTAAGTTACTAGCACCATATTTCAGGTTGGCGTAATGTGCAGGCGGATTGTTTGTCTCATTTGCCTATTCAGGATATGGGCGTAATGGATTTGGAAAGTGAGAATGGCGGTTAAGTGGTAGCAAGTATTGAAGATGTGTGTGAGTGTATGCGTGGTGCTTTTTCAAAGGGCAAATGGGTGTCAAGCTTGTGGGGTGACGTTGTTTTAAGTGAAGTTGTTGGATTGGTGAAGTATGGTGCTAAGAGAGAGAGTTATGTGAGTTCAGCTGCGCGTCCATATTTGAAGATATTGGATGAGCTGTTGGTGTGTGAAGATGTGGTGCTAATGAGAGGGGACAAATTTATCCCCCCTTTGTGTTTGAAGTTAGACTTAGTAAGGTTGGCCCATGAAGGACATTTGGGACAGACGTTAACTAAAAAGAGATTAAGAGAGAATTTTGGTGGCCAGGAATGGATGGTGATGTAGAAGAATGAGTGGAGAAGTGCATCATGTGTAAAAACAGTGAGAAGAGATTAAGGATTGGCAGTCAATCTAGTGGGGTTGTCATAGAGAATCCAGGTGTGATGTGGCACAGTGTGTGTGTCGACTTCATAGGACCGTTGGCGCATTTGAGTGCTCTGTTGAAGTTTGCCATGATTATGGTGGATGTCCATTCCAAATGGATGGTGGTGAAATTTATGAGGGACGTCACCACGAGGTCTACAATAAAGGTCTTAGATGCTACTTTTAGGGAAGAAGGATATCTGTGCAGGATTATCACGGATAATAGTACTCAATTAGTATCGACAGAGATGAAAAATTTCTTGGATGGTTCTGGCATTAAGCATCCTCGTACGAGTCTGTATAATCCCCGGGCCAATGGCATTGTAGAGAGGGCTAATCGTTTGGTGAAGGTAACGATTCAAATGGCATTGATGAATGGTAAAAATGTGGAGTCGATGGTGTCTGACATGGTTTGGGCTCATCGTACTACAAGGAATACTGTCACAGGAGAGGTTCCTTTTGCGCTAATGAGAGGAAGAAAGGCAGGAACAAGGGTGTTACCAGAGTGGATGAGGACGATGTTGGATAATTGTTCGTTTCGGGGGCAGTTGTGCGCTAGGAATTGTAAGGTGGAAAAGGTGTTAGAGGAGAGGAAGAGTGGATCCTCTAGTTTGCGTGTTGTCAACAGGATTTGTAAAGGTGATTGGGTGAAAATTAAGGTCAGAGCAGGTAGGTGGAGAAACTTTAGGGGTCCATTCAAAGTGAGAGAGGGGCATAATTTTGTTGTGATACTGGAGAATGGAGAGAAATGGAACTTGAGGAAGGTGGCTAAGTATGGTGATGCTGATGCTGTTCAGGTTGAGGAAAAGTGTGATGGTGCAGGTGCCCAGAGTTGTAATGAGGAAGCGGGGTGCAGTAGTTATATGTTGATGGATGATGAGTCTTTGATCCATGATAATGGTAGTAGGGTTGCTGCTGAGGCGAATAGTGAAGTGGATGCAAGAGTGGACGGGAGGTTTGCACAATTTAGGCGGACTCAGAGGAATCACAGAACTCCTACATATTTGAAAGACTTTGTTATGTGATACTGTTGTAGTGTATATTGGGTTTTTTTGTTGGTTTTTTTATTGTTTTTTTGTTTCTGTTTTAAAGGGAACAGATGTGTTATAATGTACTTGGAGGGTGTTGGAATGCAGGTTTGGAATTGGAACGGACAGCTGCCGTGGTGTTCTGGAAAGAGTCAGTTGCCCGATTGGCTTGTGAAGGGATGCCACGAAACCGTTTCTAGAGAAATAAAACTACTTACTTAAATGAAGCAGCCTCAGGTTTATTTCCAGCACAACATGAAACCACGCCAAAAATGACAGGTCTAACAATCCGCAATAAGAGGGAGAAGATGTAGTATGCTGTATTTCATGGTCATTAGCGTACAATGTGCTGTATTTAATTATTGCCTTCCCTTACTCTGACTTCCTTTTTACGGGCGAGCGCAAATGCTCAGTTCCGTGTTGTTATCTCTCTTTGGGCTCCAAACCACGCCTATGTCACGTCAGTGTCTTTCATTGGTTCATGGGCTTGCTTTTTAAAATCTGCTTGCTTTCATTAGTGGAAGGCATGCATACGTCATGCCTTTTCCGGTGGTTAGCCCTCCTCGAGCGCAGTGACCAAGTACTGAAAACATAAGAGGCTCGCTGTTTTCTGCCCGGTTTGTAGACTACTTTTTCCTCTTTTTTTCGCAGCGCGATCTCGCTTTGCAGAAGTCGACCGCTTTACATGACATCGACCCTGTTACATAGTTAATTGCACTTTTTCCGGTTACGTAGATACGATAGGTTTCACTAGGAGTGAACTGTTATTTCCGTTTGTGTGTCTGCTTTGCACTGATGGCAGCCGTCAGCTCGCTTATGTGAAAGTTTGACTTTTCAGTTTATATGGCAAGAAAATTCCACTTAGTTATATGAAACTATTTTATTTTCATTTTCAATTTATGTGGCAAGAAAAGTCAGGTTAGGAGTTTACAATGCTAATTGCTCAAGCAAACGTGAGACCGTTTGCATTGCAAATGCTTGTTTTGTTTTGTCTGAGTGTGCTTGCATCCATGTACAAAGTCTTAACATATTGATGTAAATTTTCTAGGACTGTTGGAACAATAGTTGTTAGCACTCCTATGAGAAGGATAAACGTGTCTAAACTTTATGGTGTGTTGTGTCTCCTCAGGGGGCTTTAACTTAGTTCAGTGTCACTTCACAACATGTGATCACATTCATCTCCAATTGCGACCCGACATGTGAAACATAGCTGTCAACCCAACTGCAAATTGCTGGTGTCACCCACATTAAACACCTGCAAGTAGGTCTTGTTCACTCGTTTTTATATGGGAGTTCCAGTAGACTGGTCATGTGCATGCAGTACTGAGCCCAAGCATAGTCCATGTTTTGAAGAAGTATACACTAGATACGCAGTAAAGGGATGAAGGAGAAGCGAGGGGCAGAAGGGGCACTCATCACAGAATGCCAGCTCTGGATGAGCACCGGTGGCAGGGTCAGGTGGCTATACACTTCAGAACGTCAAGTTGTCGATAACAGGCCCTTGGTACAGGCAGAGACTGGCTTTGATCAGCACTATTGAGCTAATCATGTAAGTGGTTGCCCAGAGATGGACTTGCCTGCCTTTTTTTTTTTTTTTTTTTTTTTAGCAAAGTTTAGTTCTCCTCATATATGGGAGGTAGAGGGGGTAATACGATGCAAAAGGGATCGAAGGCAGGAGAATGGAAAAAAGAGCTGTGCTAAGGGAAGGAGAGTGTAATACCTGCTTTGTTGGGTTTGCAGGAGAGCAAACAGAAGAGGACAAATTTAACAAAATATGGCCTTAATGAAAGCAAGGAAAACGAGCACCAATGTCCCGAGACAAGCAGTACCGAAAACTGCTATAATACGGGTGCTGCAGGCCCCTTTTAGCCCTGACGTCACTTCCCCTGCTGAATTAAAGTAGTTATGTGTCCTCTAAATAACGTCTCCCAAATAGTATGCGTAAACCCTTATAGGATCTTGCCACAACCACTTACAGCAGAGTTATTAATATACCAACAAGTTTTATTCGCAAAATCACTGCATGGCATGAGCTGATGAAAATATATAAGGAACAGTATGAAATAGAGAACACATTAGTCCAGTATGCTTTAAAACACCGTTTATTGTAATTAGCAAAATGCCCCTTCAGGGAAGAAACCCCAAACTCCCACTCTGCCTGTCATTTTAAGTTCTGCCTATATTGTCACTAGTTGTCTATGACACACCCTCTGGCACTCCACGTAGTATCCGTTTATACTTTGCAACGTTATTTTACTGGAGGCTCTAAAGACACTCTTGCAAGGGTAGAGCCAACTACTCTTATTCAGAATGAGTACTAGGTACATATGCGTGTGTTCGCCAAGAGTCTAAGTAACCTTTCGTTCTCCAGATAAATGGCTTACCACAATTTAATTTAACATGAAACAACCAAGTCCATATGATCCTTTGATCCAAAGATTTTTCCATAATCAATTTTGTAAGTCCAAACAAGTTGTTGTGGTGTGTTCCAAGGTTCTACTTATTATTGTAGCATAACCACTTTGCTTCAATCTACACAAAGCTGTTTTCCAGCATTTCATGACATACAAAAATTTACTTGGACGCACAAAATTGATTATGGAAAAATCTTTGGAACAAATTATCATATGGCCTTAATCGTTTTACGTTAAATAAAATTGTGGTAAGCAATTTATCTGGAGAACGAAAGGTTACTTATGGAGGACACAGATGTACCCTGTGCAGGGTTGTTAACTTGCACATTTGTAAAATACCTCTTGAACTGTGTTCGTTGCTCTAGCAGTCTCCTTTCAGCGGTATCCAGTTCCAATGAATGTTGCCAACTCTTTAATTTTGAAAGATTTTCTTTCATAGCATCTACTGAAATACAGTCTTTAAGTCGTACACTTTACACTGAGAGCTACAGTCGAGTGGACTTTGAAATGCACCATTTCTCAGAAAAAAATATCCATAACGTTAACCATGAAGTGCACTTTAAGTCAAATGGTTTCTGACCAATACGTTTTAGAATTCACCATGCCCTACATTTTTAAACAATAACTTCGGGGATGGGGACTCCCACCAACCAAAACAGAGTGGCCGAGCTCACCGAACGCCCACGACCCACTGGTGTTTAGACAACTATCGCCCTCATTTTTGTTTTGAAACGTTTACAGAAAAAAGGTTAAAACACCGTATTACTAACACTGCGACCAGGAGCTGCAAACTCTGTTTCCCAATCAATTCTTATCAGCTTCCTTCGGGGCATTCCTCACGTTTTGAAAAATGAGCACAATGCGGGACTTCCGGCATCCTGCAAATATGAGACAACTACACTTTAACTCTTCATTGCCCTCTCCCAGGAGCGTCGGCAGTCGAACCTAGCCTCTCCCGAGTCTAGACCCAGCCCAGGCCACAGCGCTACGGCCATCCACTCCTGCCTCCTACTGACCACCAAAATTCTTCCAGTGCCAGCGTCAACATCACCTTAACTCTCCATTACCTTGACTCGTCTAAACAGACTACTTTCTTTTTCCTCTTTTTTCTAACTTTCTCTCTCTTCTACAACTATGTTGATCTGTCACGCACATACGTCTCTGTTCGACGTGAAACGTCACGCGTACAATTCTCTGATTGGAGGAGGGAACACAACATTCGGATATAGCCCGCGAGTCGACGTTGGTTGCTGTGTGCGCTAGTCTGCTGCCGGAGTACAGCGAAAATGGTAATGATGGCTTTTGGGGCCATACTAGTTGTATAAGTCACTGATGAAGCAGTGCGTCCGAACGTAGTGATTCCCCGACTTATTGGTGGACGGAGTCATTAGATTTTTTTTGAGAAACGGGTTTTCTGTGTGACTGGTCCATTGTAGGTGGGGCCACTGGAATTATGCGATTGTGCGACAGAGCTAATTTTCTCATAATAACAGTTTTGTCGCATTTGTCAAATAATCCATTTCACATAATCTGTAGATTTAAGCAAAAAAAAAAGTTTCTAGTTCAAACTGTTCAAAAGTTACTAAAAGTGCTGTGATACGTGTTGTTGCGCGTAAAAAGCCTTTTGCAAAGCTGGACTGGTCACCTTTCTGTTGGTTATTGCCGTATTTGGGTATTAAAATTGTACTTATGAGGTGCAACCAGTGCTCAGACAGTGTTACTGAGTTTGAAAATGCTGAAATTATGTAAATACTAGTACAAAATGTGCCGCCTTATGCCACATAATTTCCTCTTTCTCATCGCACAGTTAACTAAGCCCTGCCACATATTTTGGCGCTCTCCTACAGCATAATTTCAGTGGCCCTGGTTGTATGTTCCAATTAGTGACATTGTTTCAAGTGATAAGTGTTAGGGAGGCGGCCTCCTGGGTTTCAGTCTTCGTCCCTGCCGTGGAGCATGGACTAAGTACAGCTTCGTGTGGCCGGTGGCCTTCCGCTGGCCACAGACTCCTACAGGTACTTTTTAAAATATTATTTCGGCATGCATTCTTGGAGAGTGCATGCCTCTGCAAATCCTTTCCTTCACCCTGCTCAACCCCCCACTCTACACGGTGTTAACCTTCCTGTCGCTCTCCTCCCACTCTCTGTTGCATCACCCCCACCATCCATTGTGTCAGCCCCCTCCCAAACCCTCCCATCTTACCTGCCGTGCATTCCTTTTAGTACACCCCCTGCCGTTGTTCTCTTTAACCCACCCTGCAACCTCCAACTGCACATTCCTTCCCACCCTCCTCCCTCTTGGTGCTTGCCACCCCAACCACATGCTGTTTTAAGGTATATTGTACAGCTGTTCAAGCTGCTGTGCAACATGGCTTAAATGAAATTAAAACAAAGCGCTATGGCACATTCAGCGCTGGCCCCGCTGTAGCTATTTGATTGTGTCTACATTTAGCCATGTTGTATAGCAGCCCACGATGCTGTGCAACATCTTTTAATAACATTTACAAAGCCATCTAGCTTTCACAGAGCTGTTTGGCTTTGTTAATGTTATATAAAGATGTTGCACAGCAACGTCTTTAAAAAAACATTGACCATGCCAACAGGTCTCGCAAAGGCAAAATCTATTGGCTTTACAAATGCTTGTTTCGTTGGCCAGCCTCTTTCTGCCATTAACTTGATACTCTCTCAATCATAGCTTGACTCAGTCCAAAGAAGAATTTTTGTCTCACCTGGTGCTGTCGGGCCCTAGGGCGTTTTGTAGTGTGGCATTTGAATGGCACTTACAACCACTATGTTGGTCACAGTAGTGCTTACACAAAAGGATAGCAAGCTACATTGTGCAGGATGTGTGTGGTTGGAAATTTGTTGTCTTTGATTTAAGGCTGTGTGGGAAGTTTTTTCATGCTGTGCATAATGACCACAGAGGTGTGGGTATTGTGTTATAGGATGTAGCACCTTGTGGTTTGATGGGTGGGGGTATATGAGATAGGCAATCATAAATTTAATAAATACTAAACCGTATAGGCTGCTAAACAGCACTGACTTAGCCATAGGGACAGCAGGATATTGTGGTTGTGTACACCAAATGGAGGCAATCAGAACAGCCCAATAATCTATATGCCCACCCGTGACAGGCAGAGTTAACTGTTGAATGAGTAAAAGGATGCCAAAAAGGCAAGAGTTGGACTAGTTGACATCAGCGGTAACCAAGCAACACTTTATTTTATTATTTTTGAAAGGATGGGATACAGCTTACTGATGAATATATACACCTATAAATGAGCAAGGAACTGGAAGAACAATCCTTTCTGCCTCTAGTGCGGTGCTTGTATTGAAATGCATGAGGGACTTTGACTATTTCGCTCTATGCTCCTGCTGGCTCCCTCCTGTGAGGTTTGTTCTGCCCCCGTTAATGCTCCCTCCCCCATTGTCCTCTGTGTTCTCTGTTCTCTCCACACTCTTGTAAATCACATCTTCCCTGCTATCCTTTTTGCTCCTGATTTTCCCACCTACCACACTCTCTCATTGCCCCCATGGGCAGCTTTCTCTCCTTGCATATTTTCATAAGAAAGGAAAGAAAGGCTATCCTGAAGCCTTCAATATGTCCTCTTTATGTTTCTGTGTCCAAAGAAGGTCAGTCTGATGGAAACTGAAAAGTGATTGAATGGGATTCCTAAATGAATCTCAGCCGTTGGTGACTGCAGTTCAGTCAGTCATTTTTTTGCCCACCATGCCATCTCGGACAAGAATCAGCCACATACAATTCAGCCTTTGTCTTGCTCTAATGGGCACAGTCTTGCTCGAGCTGCCATCATATGTTCCCTTTGAGCAAACACCTAGCAACTCCAGTAGGGTGCAGCTTGAGTCCAATGGCACACTGAGAAAAATAAAACGTAATGAAGAAGTGGAAAGCTTCAGTTTAGCTCAGCCACTGGTAATTATTCAGGGCTGCATTTCAAACCATCGCTATAGGTGGGTGGCAAGGAAGCATTCTTTGAAGCCCTTCCTTTCTTTCTATATCCTAGAAACTAAGGCTGCCTTGCCATCCTACCTTTTCTCCCTTTATTTGACATAGAAACAAAAACAAAACTGTATTGAAGGCAAGGGATTAAGTTTGTCTTTCTTTTCTTTTTTAAGAAACTTTATTTTATTTAAGAACAAAGAAACTTGCGAACATCAATGTATCAGCATATGGCTTTACCCCAGCCTATACATATTTTGATAAGTATTCTTAAAGTAATACATTTTCACTTCCACATTCAGAATCCTACACATACTTTAAAAGAACCCCAAATACATGCTATCAGCATAGCTTCATTAATATGTGTCTAGATACAAGGTGTGTTTAACAATCTCAGGAGCCATTCAATCCAATCAACAAGATCTTCTGTCAGTTTATATCATGCCTCATTTTATTCATATGGAACTCATCAGCTCCAGCCCATTCTGTTAAATCCCTCTTCAAAGCATCGCATGCAGTGTCACTAGAGGATATCCAGTAAATGCAATGAGACGTTTGGCTCACACAGTATCCAGTGCCACCATTTTTTTGTGTGGTTATAATGTGCTTATGCTGCATGTGTTAGAAAGTAATACCCTGACCTAGTGACTTTGCCAGTGATTTCCTTTGAATACTTTGAGCTTGTAAGTTTTGAGACTGGGACCTCTGAACAATTGAGAGTTATTTCAGCATGTTTACTTATGGTATTTTGTGACTACTTTTCCTGAAAATGCATCTTGGATACGGACTTTGTAGCTCTTAGTTGGAAAGCCTAAAGACCATTTTTAGTTTAAAAATTCTAGGTTTCTAGCTGCAAACCTCTAAGGTATTGAAGCAGACAATTGTATTTCGATGGAAAGTTAAAGCAGATTATCCTTTGAGTGTTAAAGTAGCCCACTGTCCTGTTTTCTGCAGTATTGTTCCATCAAGCTTATCTGACACTAAGGCGGTTATTACGAGTCTGGCGGTCTCTTGACTGCTAGACTCGCAGTGGCATTCGGACCGCCGCCAGTGCAGCAGTCCGAGTGTCACGTGGTAAAAAATTCTTCATTCTTAGTCCTGTTGACAATGCTGCAGTTGCTTCTGTGGTCCCAGTGAAAATTCCTCATTCTAAATCCGCTAGACAGTGCTGCAGCTGCTTCTCTGGTCCTAGTGGTAATTTCTCATTCTTAGTCCCCTAGGAAGTGCTGCAAGATGCTTCTCTGATCCCAGTGGTAATTCTTAATTCTCAGCCCTGTAGGCAATGCTGCAGCTGCTTCTCTGGTTCCAGTGATAATCCCTCATTCTCAGTCCTCTGGGCAATGCTGCAAGCTGCTTTTCTGGACCTGTCGGTAATTACTCATTCTAAGTTCTCTAGGCAGTGTTGCTAGCTGCTTCTTTGGTCCCAGTGGTAATTCCTCACTCTTTTTTTCCTCTAGGAAATGCTGCTAGCTGCGTCTCTAGTCCTGTCGGTAATTCCTCATTTTAAGTCCTCTAGACTATGCTGCAAGCTTCTTCTCTGGTCCTGTCTTAATCTTCTAGGAAGTGCTGCAAGCTGCTTCCCTGGTCCCCTTGGTAATTCCTTTTTTTAAGTCCTCTAAGCAGTGCTGCTAGCTGCTTCTCTGGTTTCAGTGGTAATTCCTCATTCTTAGTCCTGGTGACAATTTTGCAGCTGTTTCTCTGGTCCCAACGGTAATTCCTCATTCTCCGTCCTCCTCACAGTGCTGCAGCTGCTTCTCTGGCCCCAGTGGTAAATCCTCATTCTTTGTCCTCTAGGAAGTGCTGCAAGCTGCTTCTATAATCCTGTTGGCAATTCCTTATTTTAAGTCCCCTAGACAGTGCTGCAAGCTGCTTCTATGATCCCAGTAGTAATTTCTAATTCTTAGTCCTGTAGACAGTGATGCAGCTGTGTCTTGTGTTCAAACATCCACTGCATTCCAAACCAAAACGCATAGGTAAAATACATTGTAATTTAAAATGCCAATAGCTCTAACTCTCGGACCTGTTGCATTGCAAATGCGTGTTAATACTGGTAAGTAACCCCTAAAGTAGCCCTAAATGCCCATAGGGCAGGGTGCATATATGTGTTCTTAGGATTTACATGTTCTGGCATATAAAAAATCTCCAAAGTCTTTTTTCACTGTGGCAAGACTGACACTTCCATAGAAAAACACGGGGTTACTACATAACACCTTATACTGCATAACTTCTGTTTGGAATATCTAGAACCATGGTTCAAAGACTCAAGTTAATAGGAATTTAAAATCCAATATGATGGCCAGGTCTGATTTTGAAAATGACACTTTTAGAAAGTTGGTGCTTTCCTGCCTAAAGCATCTGGTATCCTTTTTACAGGTAATCCCTGTCACCTGACAGCATGATGGGCAGTATGAATGGCTCCCAGGAAAGGAAACAAAAGTGCCTTGGCAAGGAGAGATGATGACCTAGGAGTATGCACCCGCCAACTGCACAAGCTTCATAGGTGCATCCCCTGTCACAGACATGTAACTCACACCTAGGTCTGTCCCTGCCATTGTCCAAATATCCAGGGGGTCACCATTCCCAGTGGGAGGGAAACCTATTAAACTGGTTTTCTGGAGGAGTTCCTCATCTTCCTTTACACACCTCTGGGGTATGCTGTGAGTTCTGACCACGGGAAGAAATAATGTGCAATGTTGGATTTTGCCATAGCAGCGGACTGTTGTATTGTCTAGCTCCAAACTCTCCAGAAAATATTATTAAAGTGGTATGGTTGCCCCTGGGAACTTTTTTCCTGGGAAGTTTCCCCCACCAATAAGCCACTGCCAGGCATAACAGTGGCACCCCTGGGTACGTTCCTCAGAACACTGTTGGACCTGAGGAAGATAGGAGGACTGCCCCTGCTGAACCCTTTGAACATCAGAAAGAGGACAGCACCTAGGATAATACGTGGAGAGAAACCTCAAGGGCTGGACCTGTTCCCCCTTAGACTCAGGACAGAAGAGTGGACTCAAAGGGATAGTTGGCTTGCCTCCTGTTAAGCTACAGAGGGCACAAAAGCTACAGGAAACCCACCCTTCTAAAGAGTCCAGCTGACCATTTCCCAACTGGACCCTGCTGGCGGCTTCCACTGGAGTGAGTCCTGACCCTCAAGCGGTGTCCCTATGTCTTGGGGGCCTTGGATAAGTATCAGAGTGTACCCCTCCTGCCTAACCCTAAAAGCTGAGACTTAAAAATATTTTCAAGGCTTTTTGCCTAAAGAACCAGAGGATGCTACTGGACTGCGGTGGATGTCGAACTGTAGGTCAGACTCTATTGGTTGGTTTACCCAGCTGAACTGATCCTGATTTCCAAAATTGTTTTTAAACCTGAAGTTAGAAATCTTCATCAGGCAAAGGCTGCAAAAGCATCTGGTTGGCGAGGGATCTTTAATGGCCTTTAATTTTTTGCGCTTGGAGCTTTCCAGTCAAAAGTAAACAGCTTCACCAGGGCGTCGTCTGAGGGCTGTCTGGCCTTGCGGAGGTCTCTTTAGCCATAGCCTGCAGTCTTGCCTCGCTGAAAGAATCCAAGCTCCAAAAAACATTACTATGGGTCTGATTTAGAGTTTGGCAGCTGGGTTACTCTTTTGCAAATGTGATGGATATCCTGTCGTTTGTATTACAAGTGCATTATATCCAGTGGCACTTGTAGTTCGGAGAATGAGATATTTGTCAGATGTGTGTGTGACAGAGTAACCCATCCACCGAAGTCTAAATGATGCCATAATTCCAAAAATAGAAATCTTCACTGGGTGAAGGCATAAAAGGTACCTAGCTGGGGAAGGACTTAACTTGAGCATGAAATTCACATTTCTCTCACTCAGTGCTCTCTCACCAAAAGTCATTGGCTTCACAGGGAATTCGTCTGGTGGCTGTCCCGCCTTGTGGAACCTGACTTGGCTAGAGCCTCCTGCTTTGCCCCATGGAGGATCTTTGACTTCCTTGGTCAGAAGAAACTTTTAACCAGAATAAACCTGGACCCTATATCTGAACACATGCTCCATCGCGGTCAGCCTTACGTTTTGACTTTGACCTGGTCTAGTGCAACCAGATACTTGTGGTTGGTGCTTTGTTTCTTTTCTAAAAATCATATTCACGGTTCTCTATATCAGATATTTGTAGTTTTGTTGCCTATTTGCTTATTAAAAATGTCTCTGCTTTTATAAATTGGAGTTGTGTTTCTATTATATTGTATTATCTACATTTTAACTATTTTGATACTGACAATTCTTTACACATTTCTCCTAAGTTAAGCCTGTCTTCTCGGTGCTACAGCTACCAATGGTTGAGCTCAGGTTTAAGTTATTGAGACCTCCCTTGACCTAGTAAGGACAGTAGGATTACTGTATGAAGAGGACTACCACTTCAACTAATAATCCACTTTCTCACATTGGTGTTCAGCGATAGGATCCAGAACTTGTGTTTAGCACTACCACAAAGCTGTTTAGGTAGAAAATTAAAAAAATTCCTAAGTTCACTGAATGCAAACATTGTTTTGATTTTTAATTGGGTTTCGGTCTTTAATTGGGATTCTTTTTATATTCCTGATTTAATTTTTGTTTTCAATTTTGCACCTCTTAAACATCTAAAGGGAGGGTAGTTGGATCCGGCCAGTCGGCCCACTCTTAAAGTGGCTCAACAGGAACAGAAAGACAGGAACCACCATGCCAGCAAAGATTATGAATAGGCCCTCAATGCCTGGGAAGAAGCTCACTTGGCTCAGGTCACCTGTGACACAGAGGAAACTCCAGAGGGGGCGATAAAGGCTATTGCAGAGAGTGGTAAGGATGAGGGCAACTTGTACCAAAACACTCTGTTGAGAGTACTTTCCAGGGTGGAAGTGAGAGGAGCTAAGACAGAACCATTAGGTAAGAGATAGTGTTCCGACAGAGGGGGTTGGAGGCCTGGGTGGCCCTCATAGCACTGGAAGAGAAGAATCTATCTCTTACAGAGAGAAATCTGGCCTTGGAGGAAAAGAAGGCCAAGTTGGGAGTGAAGCCCATCAACAATAGTGGCAGCGAAAGTAAGGAGGTATCTGCTGGCGGAGGGGGGTCACACAACTCTTGCCAGCCTAGAGTACTAATGCCTAGCGTAACAGTGGGGATTGACAGACAAATGGATTGCAACCTTTCAAAGACCATTAAAGATGAGGAAGGTGGGGATCCTATACTAGGGATCCATGTTGTAGGAGTTGGGTCCTGTAGCTGGGAGGGGAATATTACTGACCCTAGGGCTCTCCCCACCCACCCACCCCTTTGGTGTGTTGCTCTTCCCACACCCCCCCTTTGGTGTGTTGCTCTCAACCCCCCTTTGGTGTGTTGCTCAACCCCCCCCCCCCCTTTTGTGTGTAGTTCTCCCCCACCCACCCTTTTTGTGTGTTGCTCTCAATCTCCCAAACCACCCCTTTTGTGTTTTGCTTCTCCGCCCACCAACCCTTTTTGTGTGTTGCTCCCACGCACCTCGTTTGTGTGTTGCTTCTACCTACTCGCCCCCCCTTTGGTGTGTTGCTTTCCCCAAACGCTCCCCCTTTGGTGTGTTGCTTTCCCCACCTACCCACCCCTTTGGTGTGTTGCTTTTCTCACCCACCCACCCACCCCTTTGGTGTGTTGCTTTCCCCACCCACCCCTTTGGTGTGTTGCTTTCCCCACCCACCAACCCACCCGTTTGGTGTGTTGCTCTCCCCAACCCACACACCCACCCACCCACATGCTCTCCCCACCCACCCACCCACATGCTGTCCCCACCCACCCTCCCACCCCTGTGGTGTGTTGCTTTCCCCACCCACCCTCCCACCCCTTTGCTGTGTTGCTCTCCCCACCCACCCTCCCATCCCTTTGCTGTGTTGCTCTCCCCACCCACCCTCCCACCCCTTTGCTGTGTTGCTCTCCCCACCCACCCTCCCACCCCTTTGCTGTGTTGCTCTCCCCTGTGCTGCGTTGCTCTAACCCAACCCACCCACCCCTGTGCAGCGTTGCTCTCCCCACCCACCCACCCCTGTGCAGCGTTGCCCTCCCCACCCACCCACCCCTGTGCAGCGTTGCTCTCCCCACCCACCCACCCCTGTGCAGCGTTGCTCTCCCCCCACCCCTGTGCTGCGTTGCTCTCCCCACCCACCCCTGTGCTGTGTTGCTCTCCCCACCACCCCACCCACCCCTGTGCTGCGTTGCACTCCCCACCCACCCACCCCTGTGCTGCGTTGCACTCCCCACCCACCCACCCCTGTGCTGCGTTGCACTCCCCACTCACCCACCCCCCCTTTGCTGTGTTGCTCCCCCCCCCCCTTTTGCTGTGTTGCTCTCCCCACCCCCCCCTTTTGCTGTGTTGCTCCCCCCCCCCCCTTTGCTGTGTTGCTCTCCCCACCCGGCCACCGCCCCTTTGCTGTGTTGCTCTCCCCACGCCCCCTTTTCTGTGTTGCTCTCCCCACCCTCCCACCCCCCCTTTGCTGTGTTGCTCTCCCCACCCTCCCACCCCCCCCTTTGCTGTGTTGCTCTCCCCACCCACCCCCCCTTTGCTCTGTTGCTCTCCCCACCCACCCCCCCTTTGCTCTGTTGCTCTCCCCACCCACCCACCCCCCCTTTGCTCTGTTGCTCTCCCCACCCACCCACCCCCCCTTTGCTCTGTTGCTCTCCCCACCCACCCCCCCCTTTGCTCTGTTGCTCCCCCCACCCACCCCCCCTTTGCTCTGTTGCTCCCCCCACCCACCCACCCCTTTGCTCTGTTGCTCCCCCCCACCCCCCCTTTGCTGTGTTGCTCTCCCCACCCGGCCATCGCCCCTTTGCTGTGTTGCTCTCCCCACCCCCCCTTTTCTGTGTTGCTCTCCCCACCCTCCCACCCCCCCTTTTCTGTGTTGCTCTCCCCACCCTCCCACCCCCCATTTTCTGTGTTGCTCTCCCCAACCACCCCTTTGGTATGTTGCTCTGAAAACCACCCTCCCCTTTGGTGTGTTGCTCTCCCCACTTGGTGTGTTCCTCTATGGTGTGTTGCTCTCCCCACCCACCCCCCCTTTGGTGTGCTGCTCTCCCCACCCACCCACCCCCCCTTTGGTGTGCTGCTCTCCCCACCCCCCCACCCCCCCTTTGGTGTGCTGCTCTCCCCACCCCCCCCCTTGGTGTGCTGCTCTACCCACCCACCCCCCTTTGATGTGCTGCCCTCCCCACCCACCCCTGTGCTGTGTTGCTCTCCCCACCACCCCACCCACCCCTGTGCTGCGTTGCACTCCCCACCCACCCACCCCTGTGCTGCGTTGCACTCCCCACTCACCCACCCCCCCTTTGCTGTGTTGCTCCCCCCCCTTTTGCTGTGTTGCTCTCCCCACCCCCCCCTTTTGCTGTGTTGCTCTCCCCCCCCCCCTTTGCTGTGTTGCTCTCCCCACCCGGCCACCGCCCCTTTGCTGTGTTGCTCTCCCCACCCCCCCTTTTCTGTGTTGCTCTCCCCACCCTCCCACCCCCCCCTTTGCTGTGTTGCTCTCCCCACCCTCCCACCCCCCCCTTTGCTGTGTTGCTCTCCCCACCCACCCCCCCTTTGCTCTGTTGCTCTCCCCACCCACCCACCCCCCCTTTGCTCTGTTGCTCTCCCCACCCACCCACCCCCCCTTTGCTCTGTTGCTCTCCCCACCCACCCACCCCCCCCTTTGCTCTGTTGCTCCCCCCACCCACCCACCCCTTTGCTCTGTTGCTCCCCCCCACCCCCCCCTTTGCTGTGTTGCTCTCCCCACCCGGCCATCGCCCCTTTGCTGTGTTGCTCTCCCCACCCCCCCTTTTCTGTGTTGCTCTCCCCACCCTCCCACCCCCCCTTTTCTGTGTTGCTCTCCTCACCCTCCCACCCCCCCTTTTCTGTGTTGCTCTCCCCACCCTCCCACCCCCCCTTTTCTGTGTTGCTCTCCCCAACCACCCCTTTGGTATGTTGCTCTGAAAACCACCCTCCCCTTTGGTGTGTTGCTCTCCCCACTTGGTGTGTTCCTCTATGGTGTGTTGCTCTCCCCACCCACCCCCCCTTTGGTGTGCTGCTCTCCCCACCCACCCACCCCCCCTTTGGTGTGCTGCTCTCCCCACCCCCCCTTTGGTGTGCTGCTCTCCCCACCCCCCCCCCCCTTGGTGTGCTGCTCTCCCCACCCACCCACCCCCCTTTGATGTGCTGCCCTCCCCACCCACCCACCCACCCCCCCCTTTGGTGTGTAGCTCCCCATACCCACCCACCCACCCCCCCCTTTGGTGTGTAGCTCCCCCCACCCACCCCCCCCCTTTGCTCTGTTGCTCTCCCCCCCCACCCCCCCTTTGCTGTGTTGCTCTTCCCACCCACCCAACCCCCCTTTGCTGTGTTGCTCTCCCCACCCGGCCACCGCCCCTTTGCTGTGTTGCTCTCCCCACCCGGCCACCGCCCCTTTGCTGTGTTGCTCTCCCCACCCCCCCTTTTCTGTGTTGCTCTCCCCACCCTCCCACCCCCCTTTTCTGTGTTGCTCTCCTCACCCTTCCACCCCCCCTTTTCTGTGTTGCTCTCCCCAAAATCCCACCCCCCCTTTTCTGTGTTGCTCTCCCCAACCACCCCTTTGGTATGTTGCTCTGAAAACCACCCTCCCCTTTGGTGTGTTGCTCTCCCCAAACCCCCCCTTTGGTGTGTTGCTCTCCCCACTTGGTGTGTTCCTCTATGGTGTGTTGCTCTCCCCACCCACCCACCCCCCCCCTTTGGTGTTGCTCTACCCACCCACCCCCCCTTTGGTGTGTTGCTCTCCCCACCCACCCCCCCTTTGGTGTGCTGCTCTCCCCACCCACCCACCCCCCCCTTTGGTGTGCTGCTCTCCCCAGCCCCCCCTTGGTGTGCTGCTCTACCCACCCACCCCCTTTGATGTGCTGCCCTCCCCACCCACCCCCCCCTTTGGTGTGTAGCTCTCCCCAACCACCCACCCACCCTTTGGTGTGTAGCTCTCCCCACCCACCCACCCCCCCCCCCCTTTGGTGTGTAGCTCCCCATACCCACCCACCAACCCCTTTGGTGTGTAGCTCCCCCCCACCCACCCACCTACCCCTTTGGTGTGTAGCTCCCAACACCCACCCACCCCTTTGGTGTGTAGCTCCCCACCCCCCCCTTTGGTGTGTTGCTCCCCACCCACCAACCCACCCCCCCTTTGGTGTGTTGCTCCCCACCCACCAACCCACCCCCGTTTGGTGTGTTTCTCCCCACCCACCCCCCCTTTGCTGTGTTGCTCTCCTCACCCACCCCCCCCCCCCTTTGCTGTGTTGCTCTCCTCACCCACCCCCCCCCTTTGGTGTGCTGCTCTCCTCACCCACCCACCCCCCCTTTGGTGTGCTGCTGTCCCCACCCACCCACCCCCACTTTGGTGGGCTGCTCTCCCCACCCACCCACCCACCCACCCCCCTTTTTGGTGTGCTGCTCTCCCCACCCACCCCCCCTTTTGGTGTGCTGCTCTCCCCACCCACCCACTCCCCTTTTTGGTGTGCTGCTCTCCCCACCCACCCACCCCCCTTTTTGGTCTGCTGCTCTCCCCACCCACCCCCCCTTTTGGTCTGCTGCTCTCCCCACCCACCCCCTTTGGTCTGCTGCTCTCAACACCCACCCACCCACCCCCTTTGGTGTGTTGCTCTCCCCACCCACCCACCCCTTTGGTGTATTGCTCAACCCACCCACCCACCCCCTTGGTGTGTTGCTCTCCCAAATTTGGTGTACTGCTCTACCCACCCACCCTGTTGCTCTCCCCATCCACCCACCCCCCATTTGGTGTGTTGCTCTTCCCACCCACCACTCCTTTGGTGTGTTGCTCTCCCCAACCCCTTTGGCTCTCCCCACCCACCCCTGTGCGGCATTGCTCTCCCCATCCACCCACCCACCCCTGTGCGGCATTGCTCTCCCCACCCACCTACCCACCCCTGTGCGGCATTGCTCTCCCCACCCACCCACCCCTGTGCGGCATTGCTCTCCCCACCCACCCACCCCTGTGCGGCATTGCTCTCCCCGCCCACCCACCCCTGTGCGGCATTGCTCTCCCCGCCCACCCACCCCTGTGCGGCATTGCTCTCCCCAACCACCCACCCACCCCTGTGCGGCATTGCTCTCCCCAACCACCCACCCACCCCTGTGCGGCATTGCTCTCCCCAACCACCCACCCACCCCTGTGCGGCATTGCTCTCCCCAACCACCCACCCACCCCTGTGCGGCATTGCTCTCCCCAACCACCCACTCACCCCTGTGCGGCATTGCTCTCCCCACCCACCCACCCCTGTGCGGCATTGCTCTCCCCACCCACCCACCCCTGTGCGGCATTGCTCTCCCCACCCACCCACCCCTGTGCGGAATTGCTCTCCCCACCCACCCACCCCTGTGCGGCATTGCTCTCCCCACCAACCCACCCCTGTGCGGCATTGCTCTCCCCACCAACCCACCCCTGTGCGGGATTGCTCTCCCCACCCACCCCTGTGCGACATTGCTCTCACCACCCACCCACCCCTGTGCTGCGTTGCTCTCCCCACCCACCCACCTCTGTGCTGAGTTGCTCTCCCCACCCTCCCACCCACCTCTGTGCTGAGTTGCTCTCCCCACCCTCCCACCCACCTCTGTGCTGAGTTGCTCTCCCCACCCACACACCCACCCCTGTGCTGCGTTGCTCTCCCCACCCACACACCCACCCCTGTGCGGCATTGCTCTCCCCACCCACCCACCCCTGTGCGGCATTGCTCTCCCCACCCACCCACCCCTGTGCGGCATTGCTCTCCCCACCCACCCACCCCTGTGCGGCATTGCTCTCCCCACCCACCCCTGTGCGGGATTGCTCTCCCCACCAACCCACCCCTGTGCGGGATTGCTCTCCCCACCCACCCCTGTGCGACATTGCTTTCACCACCCACCCACCCCTGTGCTGCGTTGCTCTCCCCACCCACCCACCTCTGTGCTGAGTTGCTCTCCCCACCCACCCACCCCTGTGCTGCGTTGCTCTCCCCACCCACACACCCACCCCTGTGCTGCGTTGCTCTCCCCACCCACACACCCACCCCTGTGCTGCGTTGCTCTCCCCACCCACACACCCACCCCTGTGCTGCGTTGCTCTCCCCACCCACCAACCCCTGTGCTGCGTTGCTCTCCCCACCCACCCACCCCTGTGCTGCGTTGCTCTCCCCACCCACCCACCCCTGTGCTGCGTTGCTCTCCCCACCCACCCACCCCTGTGCTGCGTTTCTCTCTCCACCCACCCACCCCTGTGCTGCGTTTCTCTCTCCATGTATGCTGCGTTGCTCTCCCCTCCCACCCACCCTTGTGCTGCGTTGCTTTCACCACACCCCCACCCCCCTTTTGTGCGTTGCTCCCCACCCGCCCCTTTTGTGCATTGCTCCCCCTCCCACCCCTTTTGTGCGTTGCTCCCCTTTTGTGCGTTGCTCCCCCTCCCATCCCTTTGGTGTGTTGCTCTCCCCACCCACCCCCACCCCATTTGCTGTGTTGTACTAACAACCACCCACCCTGCCTTTGCTGTGTTGCTCAATACCCACCCCCCCTTTGCTGTGTTGCTCTCCCCACCCACCCCCCCTTTGCTGTGTTGCTCTCCCCACCCACCCCCCCTTTGCTGTGTTGCTCTCGTCACCCACCCCCCCCCTTTGCTGTGTTGCTCTCGTCACCCCCCCTTTGGTTTGTTGCTCTCCCCACCCACCCACCCCCCCTTTGGTTTGTTGCTCTACCCCCCCCCCCCCCCTTTGGTGTGTTGCTCTCCCCACCCACCCCCTTTGGTGTTTTGCTCTCCCCAACCACCCACTTTGGTGTGTTGCTCTCCCCACCCACCCACCCCCCCTTTGGTTTGTTGCTCTCCCCACCCACCCACCCCCCCTTTGCTTTGTTGCTCTACCCCCCCCCCCCTTTGGTGTTTTGCTCTCCCCAACCACCCACCCACCCACTTTGGCGTGTTGCTCTCCCCACCCACCCACCCACTTTGGTGTGTTGCTCTCCCCACCCACCCCCTTTGGTGTGTTGATTTCTCCATTTTTGGTGTGTTGCTCTCCCCACACACACCCCCCTTTGGTGTGTTGCTCTCAACACCCACCCCCCCCCCCTTTGGTGTGTTGCTCTCAACACCCCCCCCCCCTTTGGTGTGTTGCTCTCAACACCCCCCCCCCTTTGGTGTGTTGCTCTCAACACCCCCCCCCCCTTTGGTGTGTTGCTCTCAACACCCCCCCTTTGGTGTGTTGCTCTCCCCACCCACCCACACACTTTGGTGTGTTGCTCTCCCCACCCCCCCCTTTGGTTTGTTGCTCTCCCCCACCACCCCCCCCCCTTTGGTTTGTTGCTCTCCCCCACCCACCCCCCCTCTTTGGTTTGTTTCTCTCCCCACCCCCCCCCTTGGTTTGTTGCTCTCCCCCCCCCCCCCCCCTTGGTTTGTTGCTCTCCCCACCCACCCCCCCCCTTTGGTTTGTTGCTCTCCCCACCCACCCCCCCTTTGGTTTGTTGCTCTCACCACCCACCCCCCTTTGGTTTGTTGCTCTCACCACCCACCCCCTTTGGTGTGTTGCTCTCACCACCCACCCCCTTTGGCGTGTTGCTCTCCCCAACCACCCACTTTGGCGTGTTGCTCTCCCCACCCACCCACTTTGGTGTGTTGCTCTCCCCACCCACCCCCTTTGGTGTGTTGCTTTCTCCATTTTTGGTGTGTTGCTCTCCCCACCCATCCCCCCCCCCTTTTGGTGTGTTGCTCTCCCCATCCACCCACCCCCCCTTTGGTGTGTTGCTCGCAACACCCACCCACCCCCCCCTTTGATGTGTTGCTCGCAACACCCACCCACCCCCCCCCCCTTTGGTGTGTTGCTCTCAACACCCCCCCTTTGGTGTGTTGCTCTCAACAGCCACCCCCCCCTTTGGTGTGTTGCTCTCAACAGCCACCCCCCCCTTTGGTGTGTTGCTCTCAACAGCCACCCCCCCCTTTGGTTTGTTGCTCTCAACACCCACCCCCCCTTGGTTTGTTGCTCTCAACACCCCCCCCCCTTTGGTGTGTTGCTCTCAACACCCCCCCCTTTGGTGTGTTGCTCTTCCCACCCACCCACCCACTTTAGTTTGTTGCTCTCCCCACCCCCCCCTTTGGTGTGTTGCTCTCCCCAACCACCCACCCACTTTGGTGTGTTGCTCTCCCCACCCACCCACTTTGGTGTGTTGCTCTCCCCATTTTTGGTGTGTTGCTCTCACCACCCATCCCCCCTTTTGGTGTGTTGCTCTCACCACCCACCCACCCCCCCTTTGGTGTGTTGCTCTCACCACCCACCCACCCTCCCCCCCTTTTGGTGTGTTGCTGTCCCCAATCACCCACCCCCCCTTTGGTGTATTGCTCTCCCCACCCACCCAACCACTCACCCCTTTGGTGTGTTGCTCTCCCCACCCACCCACTCCTTTGGTGTGTTGCTCTCCTCAGCCACCCATCCCCCCTTTGGTGTGTTGCTCTCAACCCCCTTTGGTGTGTTGCTCTGTCCACCCAGCCACCCCCTTGGTGTGTTGCTCTCCCCAATTTGGTGTGCTGCTGTCCCCACCCACCCTGTTGCTCTCCCCATCCACCCCCCCTTTGGTGTGTTGGTCTTCCCACCCACCCCCTCTTTAGTGTGTTGCTCTCCCCAACCCCTTTGGCTCTCCCCACCCCCTACCCACCCTTTGGCTCTCCCCACCCACCCCTGTGCTGCGTTGCTCTCCCCACCCACCCACCCACCCCTGTGCTGTGTTGCTCTCCCCACCCACCCACCCCTGTGCTGCGTTGCTCTCCCCACCCACCCACCCCTGTGCTGCGTTGCTCTCCCCACCCACCCACCCCTGTGCTGCGTTGCTCTCCCCACGCACCCACCCACCCCTGTGCTGCATTGCTCTCCCCACCCACCCACCCCTGTGCTGCGTTGCTCTGCCCACCCACCCACCCCTTTGCTGCGTTGCTTTGCTCTACCCACCCACCCCTTTGCTGCGTTGCTCTGCCTGCCCACCCACCCACCCCTTTGCTGCGTTGCTCTGCCCGCCCACCCACCCCTTTGCTGCATTGCTCTGCCCACCCACCCACCCTTTTGCTGCGTTGCTCTGCCCACCCACCCCTTTGCTGCGTTGCTCTCCCCACCCACCCACCCCTTTGCTGCGTTGCTCTCCCCACCCACCCACCCCTTTGCTGCGTTGCTCTACCCACCCACCCACCCCTGTGCTGCGTTGCTCTAATCACCCACCCACCCCTGTGCTGCGTTGCTCTGGCCACCCACCGACACCTTTGCTGCGTTGCTCTCCCCACCCACCCACCCCTTTGCTGCGTTGCTCTCCCCACCCACCCACCCCTTTGCTGCGTTGCTCTCCCCACCCACCCACCCCTTTGCTGCGTTGCTCTCCCCACCCACCCACTCCTTTGGTGCGTTGCTCTCCTCAGCCACCCACCCCCCCTTTGGTGTTTTGCTCTCAACCCCCTTTGGTGTGTTGCTCTGTCCACCAACCCACCCCCTTGGTGTGTTGCTCTCCCCAATTTGGTGTGCTGCTCTCCCCACCCACCATGTTGCTCTCCCCATCCACCCCCCCTTTGGTGTGTTGGTCTTCCCACCCACCCCCTCTTTAGTGTGTGGCTCTCCCCAACCCCTTTGGCTCTCCCCACCCCCTACCCACCCTTTGGCTCTCCCCACCCACCCCTGTGCTGCGTTGCTCTCCCCATACACCCACCCACCCCTGTGCTGCGTTGCTCTCCCCACCCACCCACCCACCCCTGTGCTGCGTTGCTCTCCCCACCCACCCACCCACCCCTGTGCTGCGTTGCTCTCCCCACCCACCCACCCACCCCTGTGCTGCGTTGCTCTCCCCACCCACCCACCCCTGTGCTGCGTTGCTCTCCCCACCCACCCACCCCTGTGCTGCGTTGCTCTCCCCACCCACCCACCCACCCCTGTGCTGCGTTGCTCTCCCCACCCACCCACCCACCCCTGTGCTGCGTTGCTCTCCCCACCCACCCACCCCTGTGCTGCGTTGCTCTCCCCACCCACCCACCCCTGTGCTGCGTTGCTCTGCCCACCCACCCACCCCTGTGCTGCGTTGCTCTCACCACCCACCCACCCCTGTGCTGCGTTGCTCTCCCCACCCACCCACCCCTGTGCTGCGTTGCTCTGCCCACCCACCCACCCCTGTGCTGCGTTGCTCTGCCCACCCACCCACCCTTTTGCTGCGTTGCTCTGCACACCCACCCACCCTTTTGCTGCGTTGCTCTCCCCACCCACCCACCCTTTTGCTGCGTTGCTCTCCCCACCCACCCACCCCTTTGCTGCGTTGCTCTCCCCACCCACCCCTGTGCTGCGTTGCTCTCCCCACCCACCCACCCCTGTGCTGCGTTGCTCTGCCCACCCACCCACCCACCCCTTTGCTGCGTTGCTCTCCCCACCCACCCACCCCTTTGCTGCGTTGCTCTCCCCACCCACCCACTCCTTTGGTGTGTTGCTCTCCTCAGCCACCCACCCCCCCTTTGGTGTGTTGCTCTCAACCCCCTTTGGTGTGTTGCTCTGTCCACCCACCCACCCCCTTGGTGTGTTGCTCTCCCCAATTTGGTGTGCTGCTCTCCCCACCCACCCTGTTGCTCTCCCCATCCACCCCCCCTTTGGTGTGTTGGTCTTCCCACCCACCCCCTCTTTAGTGTGTTGCTCTCCCCAACCCCTTTGGCTCTCCCCACCCCCTACCCACCCTTTGGCTCTCCCCACCCACCCCTGTGCTGCGTTGCTCTCCCCACCCACCCACCCCTGTGCTGCGTTGCTCTCCCCACCCACCCACCCACCCCTGTGCTGCGTTGCTCTCCCCACCCACCCACCCCTGTGCTGCGTTGCTCTCCCCACCCACCCCTGTGCTGCGTTGCTCTCCCCAGCCACCCACCCACCCCTGTGCTGCGTTGCTCTCCCCAGCCACCCACCCACCCCTGTGCTGCGTTGCTCTCCCCACCCACCCACCCCTGTGCTGCGTTGCTCTCCCCACCCAACCACCCCTGTGCTGCGTTGCTCTCCCCACCCACCCACCCCTGTGCTGCGTTGCTCTCCCCACCCACCCACCCCTGTGCTGCGTTGCTCTCCCCACCCACCCACCCACCCCTGTGCTGCGTTGCTCTCCCCACCCACCCACCCCTGTGCTGCGTTGCTCTCCCCACCCACCCACCCCTGTGCTGCGTTGCTCTCCCCACCCACCCACCCCTGTGCTGCGTTGCTCTGCCCACCCACCCACCTCTTTGCTGCGTTGCTCTGCCTGCCCACCCACCCACCCTTTTGCTGCGTTTCTCTGCCCACCCACCCACCCTTTTGCTGCGTTGCTCTGATAATCCACCCACCCTTTTGCTGCGTTGCTCTCCCCACCCACCCACCCCTTTGCTGCGTTGCTCTCCCCACCCACCCACCCCTTTGCTGCGTTGCTCTCCCCACCCACCCACCCCTTTGCTGCGTTGCTCTCCCCACCCACCTCTGTGCTGCGTTGCTCTACCCACCCACGTGCTGCGTTGCTCTACCCACCCACCCACCCCTGTGCTGCGTTGCTCTAGAAACCCACCCACCCCTGTGCTGCGTTGCTCTGCCCACCCACCCACCCCTTTGCTGCGTTGCTCTCCCCACCCACCCACCCCTTTGCTGCTTTGCTCTCCCCACCCACCCACCCCTTTGCTGCGTTGCTCTCCCCACCCACCCCTTTGCTGCGTTGCTCTCCCCACCCACCCCTTTGCTGCGTTGCTCTCTCCCCACCCACCCACCCCTTTGCTGCGTTGCTCTCTCCCCACCCACCCACCCCTTTGCTGCGTTGCTCTCTCCCCACCCACCCACCCCTTTGCTGCGTTGCTCTCTCCCCACCCACCCAACCCTTTGCTGCGTTGCTCTCTCAACCACCCACCCAACCCTTTGCTGCGTTGCTCTCTCCCCACCCACCCAACCCTTTGCTGCGTTGCTCTCTCCCCACCCGCCCACCCACCCCTTTGCTGCGTTGCTCTCTCCCCACCCGCCCCTGTGCTGCGTTGCTCTCCCCACCCACCCACCCCTGTGCTGCGTTGCTCTCCCCACCCACCCACCCCTGTGCTGCGTTGCTCTCCCCACCCACCCACCCCTTTGCTGCGTTGCTCTCTCCCCACCCACCCACCCCTTTGCTGCGTTGCTCTCTCCCCACCCACCCACCCCTTTGCTGCGTTGCTCTCTCCCCACCCACCCACCCCTTTGCTGCGTTGCTCTCCCCACCCACCCACCCCTTTGGTGTGTTGCTCTCCTCAGCCACCCACCCCCCCTTTGGTGTGTTGCTCTCAACCCCCTTTGGTGTGTTGCTCTGTCCACCCACCCACCCCCTTGGTGTGTTGCTCTCCCCAATTTGGTGTGCTGCTCTCCCCACCCACCCTGTTGCTCTCCCCATCCACCCCCCCTTTGGTGTGTTGGTCTTCCCACCCACCCCCTCTTTAGTGTGTTGCTCTCCCCAACCCCTTTGGCTCTCCCCACCCCCTACCCACCCTTTGGCTCTCCCCACCCACCCCTGTGCTGCGTTGCTCTCCCCACCCACCCACCCCTGTGCTGCGTTGCTCTCCCCACCCACCCACCCACCCCTGTGCTGCGTTGCTCTGCCCACCCACCCACCCCTGTGCTGCGTTGCTCTGCCCACCCACCCACCCCTGTGCTGCGTTGTTGCTCTGCCCGCCCACCCACCCTTTTGCTGCGTTGCTCTGTATTTTGCTGCGTTGCTCTGCCCGCCCACCCACTCTTTTGCTGCGTTGCTCTGCCCACCTACCCACCCTTTTGCTGCGTTGCTCTCCCCACCTACCCACCCTTTTGCTGCGTTGCTCTCCCCACCCACCCACCCCTTTGCTGCGTTGCTCTCCCCACCCACCCACCCCTTTGCTGCGTTGCTCTCCCCACCCACCCACCCCTTTGCTGCGTTGCTCTCCCCACCCACCCACCACTTTGCTGCGTTGCTCTCCCCACCCACCCCTTTGCTGCGTTGCTCTCCCCACCCACCTCTGTGCTGCGTTGCTCTACCCACCCACCCCTGTGCTGCGTTGCTCTACCCACCCACCCCTGTGCTGCGTTGCTCTGCCCACCCACCCACCCCTTTGCTGCGTTGCTCTGCCCACCCACCCACCCCTTTGCTGCGTTGCTCTACCCACCCACCCCTTTGCTGCGTTGCTCTCCCCACCCACCCATCCCTTTGCTGCGTTGCTCTCCCCACCCACCCACCCCTTTGCTGCGTTGCTCTCTCCACCCACCCACCCCTTTGCTGCGTTGCTCTCTCCACCCACCCACCCCTTTGCTGCGTTGCTCTCTCCCCACCCACCCACCCCTTTGCTGCGTTGCTCTCTCCCCACCCACCCAACCCTTTGCTGCGTTGCTCTCTCCCCACCCGCCCACCCACCCCTTTGCTGCGTTGCTCTCTCCCCACCCGCCCACCCACCCCTTTGCTGCGTTGCTCTCTCCCCACCCGCCCACCCACCCCTTTGCTGCGTTGCTCTCTCCCCACCCGCCCACCCCCCCTTTGCTGCGTTGCTCTCTCCCCACCCGCCCACCCCCCCATTGCTGCGTTGCTCTCCCCACCCGCCCACCCCCCTTTGCTGCGTTGCTCTCCCCACCCGCCCACCCACCCGTTGCTGCTTGCTCTCCCCACCCGCCCACCCACCCCTTTGCTGCGTTGCTCTCCCCACCCGCCCACCCACCCCTTTGCTGCGTTGCTCTCCCCACCCGCCCACCCACCCCATTGTTGCGTTGCTCTCCCCGCCCACCCACCCCATTGTTGCGTTGCTCTCCCCGCCCACCCACCCCATTGCTGCGTTGCTCTCCCCGCCCACCTACCCCATTGCTGCGTTGCTCTCCCCGCCCACCTACCCCATTGCTGCGTTGCTCTCCCCGCCCACCCACCCCATTGCTGCGTTGCTCTCCCCGCCCACCCACCCCATTGCTGCGTTGCTCTCCCCACCCGCCCACCGACCCCTTTGCTGCGATCGCTCTCAGCACCCACCCACCCCTTTGCTGCGTTGCTCTCCCCACCCACCCCTTTGCTGCGTTGCTCTCCCCACCCACCCACCCACCCCTTTGCTGCGTTGCTCTCCCCACCCACCCACCCACCCCATTGCTGCGTTGCTCTCCCCGCCCACCCACCCCATTGCTGCGTTGCTCTCCCCACCCGCCCACCGACCCCTTTGCTGCGATCGCTCTCAGCACCCACCCACCCCTTTGCTGCGTTGCTCTCCCCACCCACCCACCCCTTTGCTGCGTTGCTCTCCCCACCCACCCACCCACCCCTTTGCTGCGTTGCTCTCCCCACCCACCCACCCACCCCTTTGCTGCGTTGCTCTCCCCACCCACCCACCCCTTTGCTGCGTTGCTCTCCCCACCCACCCACCCCTTTGCTGCGTTGCTCTCCCCACCCACCCACCCCTTTGCTGCGTTGCTCTCCCCACCCACCCACCCCTTTGCTGCGTTGCTCTCCCCACCCACCCACCCACCCCTTTGCTGCGTTGCTCTCCCCACCCACCCACCCACCCCTTTGCTGCGTTGCTCTCCCCACCCACCCACCCCTTTGCTGCGTTGCTCTCCCCACCCACCCACCCACCCCTTTGCTGCGTTGCTCTCCCAACCCACCCACCCACCCCTTTGCTGCGTTGCTCTCCCAACCCACCCACCCACCCCTTTGCTGCGTTGCTCTCCCCACCCACCCCTTTGCTGCGTTGCTCTCCCCACCCGCCCACCCACCTTTGCTGCGTTGCTCTCCACACCCGCCCACCCCCCCTTTGCTGCGTTGCTCTCCCCACCCGCCCACCCCCCCTTTGCTGCGTTGCTCTCCCCACCCGCCCACCCCCCCTTTGCTGCGTTGCTCTCCCCACCCGCCCACCCCCCCTTTGCTGCGTTGCTCTCCCCACCCGCCCACCCCCCTTTGCTGCGTTGCTCTCACCACACACCCACCCCCGTTTTGCTGCTTGCTCTCACCACACACCCACACCCCTTTTGCTGCGTTGCTCTCACCACACCCCCACCCACTCCTTTTGAGCGTTGCTCCCACCCACCCACTACTTTTGTGCGTTGCTCCCACCTACCCACCCACTCCTTTTGTGCGTTGCATACCACCCCATTTGTGCGTTGCTCCCCCTCCCACCCACCCATTTTGTGCGTTGCTCCCACTCCACCCACCCATTTTGTGCGTTGCTCCCCCTCCACCCACCCCTTTTGTGCGTTGCTCCCCCTCCCACCCACCCCTTTTGTGCGTTGCTCCCCCTCCCACCCACCCCTTTTGTGCGTTGCTCCCGCCTCCCACCCACCCCTTTTGTGCGTTGCTCCCTCCTCCCACCCACCCCTTTTGTGCGTTGCTTCCCCTGTCACACCCACCCCTTTTGTGCACTGCTATCCCCTGTCACACCCACCCCTTTTGTGCACTGCTATCCCCTGTCACACCCACCCCTTTTGTGCACTGCTATCCCCTGTCACACCCACCCCTTTTGTGCACTGCTATCCCCTGTCACACCCACCCCTTTTGTGCACTGCTATCCCATCACACCCACCCCCCGCCCACCCCTTTCGCGCATTGCTCTCCCCTCCCACCCACCCACCCCTTTCGCGCATTGCTCTCCCCTCCCACCCACCCACCCCTTTCGCGCATTGCTCTCCCCTCCCACACGGCCACCCCTTTCGCGCATTGCTCTCCCCTCCCACCCGCCCACCGCTTTCGCGCATTGCTCTCCCCTCCCACCCGCCCACCCCTTTCGCGCATTGCTCTCCCCTCCCACCCGCCCACCCCTTTCGCGCATTGCTCTCCCCTCCCACCTACCCACCCCTTTCGCGCATTGCTCTCCCCTCCCACCCACCCTCCCCTTTTGCGCATTGCTCTCCCCTCCCACCCACCCACCCCTTTCGCGCATTGCTCTCCCCTCCCACCCACCCACCCCTTTCGCGCATTGCTCTCCCCTCCCACCCACCCACCCCTTTCGCGCATTGCTCTCCCCTCCCACCCACCCGCCCCTTTCGCGCATTGCTCTCCCCTCCCACCCACCCGCCCCTTTCGCGCATTGCTCTCCCCTCCCACCCACCCGCCCCTTTCGCCCGTTGCTCTCCCCCTCACCACCCATCCACCCCTTTCGAGCTTTGCTCTCACCCACCCTTTTTGTGTGTTGCTGTCCCCTCTCCCACCAACCCCTTTTGTGTGTTGCTGTCCCCTTCCGAGTCATCCCTTCTCTGTGTTGCTGCCCTCCTCCCACTTACCCCTGCTTGTTGTTGCAACCTGTTCCCTCACTCCTCCTAGTTGTTGTTGCTTGACTGTGCCCCCACCCCACTTCCCTCGACCTTGCTTGCCCATCAGAGTGACCCCTGACCTGCCTTAAGGCCAGGCACCACTTTACACTCCGAGCAGCTCCACCAGTCTGCCCCGGAGTCCCCGACCCCGCCCTCGCTGCTGACACGAGTTCGAGGCCCTCCATCACTCGCAGGCACCCACCTTCACCTCATCCCTGGTGTCTAGTGGTTGCTGTAAGTATTGTATGTGTGTCCTGTAGTCTGTCTTAGTGCTTTTTGTGCCATTTTTCTGTGCCTTTCTCTGGTTTTGTTATACTCTGTCTTGTGCCTTCCCTGTTTTGTCTCTGTTTATTGCCTTTTTCTGTTTATCGCCTTTTTGCCGTTTATTGCCTTTTTCAGTTGCCTTTTTTTTATGCCTTTTTCTGTTGCAACCTCTCCTCCCCGGTCCTGCTGTTGCGTCCCTTGCGCCCCCCACCCCGCACTCCCTTTTGCTCCTGCCCCCCAGCTGCTCCTCCCTCCCACCTCCCCTTCTTAATGGCGGCCGTGCCACCGGCGCACCAGAGGCAAGCCCGTCTGCACCCATCCGCGCCTGGACCGCGCTCGGACCGCACCCATCCCCAGTCTCCCTGCCCCTTGCACCTCCCACGCCGCCAGACGCTGCTACACCGCAACAGAACCCCTCACGCTCAACCCCGGCCGCCCCACTGCCTGCGCCCAGACCTCCCCTAGGCACACCTACAGATCTTTCTCCTGCCGTACGTGCCACTTCACCTGCGCTCAAGCCACCAAGCACCACAACAACACCACCCACCTCAACCACCTCAGCTGCATCCTCCTCAACACCCGCTCCATCCACAAGCATGCCATCGAACTCTGGGACCTGCTCACATCAACCTCTCCAGACATCGCCTTCCTCACCGAAACCTGGATGAACCCCTCATTGGAACCCGACATCGCCATAGCCATCCCTGAGGGCTACAAAATCACCCGAAGAGACCGCACCAACAAACCAGGAGGAGGAATCGCCATAGTCCACCGAAGCTCCATCAGGATCTCAACCGACACCCACGATGCCCTGGATGCCGTGGAACACCTGCACTTCCAGATATACGTTAATGCCAGCACCACCCTGAGAGGAACCCTCGTCTGCAGACCCCAGGGCCCTCGCCCACAATTCTGCAACGCCATCGCTGACACTATCAGCACCCACGCCCTCGCCTCCAGGGACTACATGCTCCTTGGCGACCTGAATTTCCACCTGGAGAACATCGGCGACAGCAACTCCTCAGCCCTACTAGACAACCTTGCTAACTTCGGCCTCAAGCAACTGGTCACCTCGCCCACCCTCTCAGCCAGTCACACACTTGACGCCATCTTCTCCTCCAGCAGCCACGTCACCTTCACTCTCACCACCGAACCCCATTGGACCGACCACCGTTGTGTTTATTTTTCCTTACAGAAACCAACCACCAACAGCATTGGATCCCTCACCGCAAGTGGAACAAGATCTCCAAGGACCAATTGTCTCCAACTTCGCCCACGCCCTACCACCCAAAACCAACTACCCCAACACCGCCGCCCTCAACCTCAAGCAATGGCTCGACGACTGCATCAACACCTTCGCTCTATTCAGGAAAACCACCAACACCTGCGCCAACAAAAATGCTCCCTGGTTCACCGCAGACCTTCAGCCCTCCAAACGGGATTGGCGGAAAGCCGAGAAGATCTGGCGCCTAGAGCAAACAGAAAGCAATCACGCCGCCCTCAAATCTGCAAACATCACCAGCTCATCTGGACCACCAAAAGATCTTTCTACAAAGAACGAATTGACAACAAGGCACACAACAGCAAGGAGCTCTTCAGCATCATCAAGGAACTCACCAACCCCAAGTCCTGCTCTGCTGACCCCCCCCACTCGCAATACCTCTGCGACTCCCTCGCCACCTTCTTTCACTGCAAGATCACAGACATCCATGGAAGCTTTGCAACGCCGTCCCCCACCACTGCCAAGGTTGACCCCAATGCACCCATCTGCACCAACATCCTGAGTGCCTGGACCCCCACCAACGACGAGGAAACCACCAAGACCATGAGCACCATCCACTCTGGCTCTCCCGCCGACCCCTGCCCTCACCACGTCTTTAATAAAGCCAGCCAAATCATCGCTCCCCAGCTCCGGACTATCATCAACAGCTCCTTCGAGACCGCCATCTTCCCGGAGAGCTGGAAACACGCCAAAGTCAAGCCCTGCTCAAAAAGCCCAAAGCCGACCCCGAAGACCTCAAAAACTACTGGTCCATCTCCCTACTCCCCTTCCCTGCGAAGGTCATCGAGAAGATAGTCAACAACCAACTATCCCACTTCTTGGAGGACAACAGCTCCCAGTCTGGCTTACGCAAGAACCACAGCACTGAGACCGCCCTTATCGCTTGCACCGACGACATCAGGAGCAGGCTTGACAAAGGTGAAACCGGTGCCCTCATCCTCCTTGACCTTTCCGCAGCCTTCAACACCATCTGTCACCACACTCTCCGCACACGCCTCTACGACCCTGGAATCTGCCACAGAGCCCTGGATTGGCTCAAATCCTTCCTCTCTGGAAGAACCCAAAGAGTCCGCCTCACCCCGTTCCTGTCTAAAACCACCAAGACCATCTGTGGAGTCCCCCAAGGATCCTCACTCAGCCCCACCCTCTTCAATATCTACATGTCACCGCTCGCCAACATTGTCCGATCCCACAGCCTCAACATCGTCTCCTACGCAGAGGACACTCAGCTCATCCTCTCTCTAACGAAGGATCTCGCAACCGCTAAGACCAGCCTCTACCCCGGACTTCACGCTATCGCCAACTGGATGGAAGCAAGCCGCCTCAAGCTGAACTTGGAGAAGACCGAGATCATCACCTACCGCTCCAACAGATCAGCATGGGACGACTCCTGGTGGCCTGCCACTCTGGAGTCTGCCCCAATGCCCACCACCCACGCACGCAACTTCGGCTTCATACTGGACTCTTCACTCTCTGTGACCCAGCAAGTCAACGCCATCTCATCCTCATGCTTCAACACCCTTTGCATGCTCCGCAAGACCTTCAGATGGATTCCCGTGGAAACCAGAAGAACGGTCACCCACGCCCTCGTCCGCAGCAGACTGGACTACGGCAATGCCCTCTATGCGGGAACAACGGCCAAGCTCCAGAGGAAACTCCAGCGCATCCAGAACGCCTCAGCACGACTCATCCTCAACATCCCTCGCCACAAACACATCTCAGCCCACCTCAGAGACCTCCACTGGCTCCCCGTCAACAAAAGGATTGTGTTCAAACTCCTGATCCACGCTCACAAAGCTCTCCACAACGCCGGACCTGCCTACCTCAACGAGCGTCTCAACTTCCACATCTGGTCACGCCAGCTCCGCTCTGCCAACCTCACCCTTGCAACCGTCCCCCGCATCCACCGTACCACAACTGGCAGCAGATCCTTCTCCCACCTTGCTGCCAAAACATGGAACTCCCTCCCAGTCAACCTACGTGTGACCCAGGACCTCCTGACCTTAAGGAAGTGCCTCAAGACCTGGCTCTTTGAGCAGTAGCACCCCCCCCCCACAACCAACGCCTTGAGCCCTTCTATATGAGTAGCGCGCTTAACAAGTTACTGATTGATTGATCCCACCTAAAAAAGCGTTATGACGCAGCACCAATGCTGGCTGCGCCATAGTGCTTTTTTTTCTAACTTTACTTGTAGCAAAGCTACACAGCCATGCTGCTTTACATCATGACTAGAAGACATTGACAAAGCTAATAGCTCTTGCATAGGCAAGACCTATTTGCTTTGCTAATGCTTGTTTGGAGTTTTTCACAGTATACAGCATATTCATAATACTGCGCTCAGGCCTCTATTGATGGTTAGTTAGATTCTCTTGGTCTCAAACAGAGAAAGTTCCAGCCATGCTTGATAAATATACATCACAAAAAGAGTATTTATTAATGACATTGGTGTGTCAGCAGCAGTGATATACCCTTCCTTGGTATGACCCACTAGTACATAGAAGATCAAACATATTAATGATCACTTTCTAGAATTTCCAACAATTTGAATGCCACTAGATTTTAGCAGCTTTAATTGTGTAATCATTTATACAATCTTCAAATGTTTTTCTTTCCCAGTATGCTTTGAAGTCATTGAGTAGATCGATAAAATCTAACACATACCTGTTATTCTCAGCAACCGATTTGACCAGACAGATAACGAGTGGAACTATTACACTTAAAATAGATTTCAGATTTTTTTGTTACACTGCTTACTGCAGTTTCAGTTTGTTGTAACACAGTGGTTTGATTATTCTGATTTATTGTAGCGAGCTTAGTATTCTAGTGAACTACAGTAGAAGTATATATTTCAGATATATGATTAAGTGAAGAGAGGACCTCTAAATTATTTTTCTTGTATATTTTTGATCAGTAGGTACAGTAGCTATACTGGATGTCATACTGGTATTCTGTTTGTAGACTCGGAGGGTCTTCAAACTTACATTTTTGTAAGTTTTTTTGACGGGCCTTAAATTTGTTTTGTGCTATTTTATTACAGTAACCTTGATAGTGGTGGGAGACGGCTTTCTTTTATCAGTTTCGGCATTTTCAAAAAATAATGTCAAGTTCAGACGGATCAACTGTTTTCTGTACAGTAGGGACAACTGACTTTGCTTCATCCTAGAGTTCTTAACACAAACACTCTAAAGAATGAACAGCCTCGTTAGATTATTTTACAAAGGTTCCTGATTTAGCTCTAAGTTCCCTGTGTTTTCTTCCTGTTGTTTTTTTTTTTGTCTTTTCAATTACAGAATGACTTTATAAACATTTGTCTGTTGCTTTGTTCATCTGAGAGTCAAAAAACATGTAGCTGTTTCCCTTACAGCTTCTCTTTGTTTGCCCGACAATATTTCAATGATCTCTCATTAATTCACTGTTTGCCTTTTTTTTATTGAATTGAAAGTTGTGTGCGTCCCCTAGTCCTTAAAAGATCCATACTCTTGTGTACAAATACCTGTATGGAAGGGGGCTGGTGGGGTGGTTGATGTCATTTTTATTATTAATTAAAGCACAGGACAGATGACATCGGTGTTAAAGTATGAACCGAATTATGTACTGATTTCTTATTCAGCCTTATATTGGCATCACATCATATAGAGTTGTGTGCCATTTCTGAGCCTACTACATAGCTCCCAGGGTGGCAGTATGTATTTTCGAAATACAAATATAAGGGCCTATTTCAAACTGTTTTCATCCAGACATTGACTATTAATCAAGGTATTATTAAATGGTATTTTAATATAACTTTTGTATAAATTGTCTAATATAATAACTTTTGAGGTGTATCTTTGGTGATCTTTACGGATGGAGTACCAACACCCGGAAGAGTGTAATCCCTTATCTTTATACAGCCTTATAACAATGAGCTCATTCAATTTATATGCTTTCTGGTCTATAATAATAACTGTTTCTGGAATTATATTAGTAGCTGTTTCTACCAATGTGTAATATAATGCAGTTCTGTATTTTTTTTTTTTTACGTTATCTTGGGCACAGGGATCCTTTTTTGTTAACATTGTGCTCAAAGGATACATATGGACTTATCTCTGCTCTTGCACTTTTGCCGTTCCTCGAATATGTACCAGGTTTCAGAATGCTTTGCACCTTTTGGAGGAAAATGATAAAATTGGACAATTAATTACTGTTACAACGGGGTGCCTAACCCTTGTTTTAATCGCTTTTGATCCCTAGTTTAATTTTGAACGCAGATTTTTAATGGTCATTTTATATGATAACCTAGAGCTGGAAAAAAATACATCGGCACCGTCCACCGGTTTAAGAAAAGAATGGTGAAACTACACCTCTTGTCAGAGAATTGAGTAACCTGAGAACCAACTTTCCTTCAGTTTTTACTAAGTGATCACTTGCGAACTGCAAAGTAATTCAAGGGTCTTGATCGATCAGCTATGAAGTCGTAGATAAACAAAACGCATGGTGCTTCCAGTAGAGAGACTATTGTGGCGATAGTGCGTTGATACAGTATATAAAAAGTGTACAAATTTGTATGTAGAAAATGAGGGCGATTAAACGTATGTGGAAAGTCCCTAAACGCCCTCAAAATATTACCAGTAAAAGAAAAGAATATAAGAGAAAAAAAAGTAAATAAGTTATTTCTCCAGTAGATGGAGCACCAGGATCATTAGCACTCTAAGTCTGCAACTCTTCACATTTGAAGAGGCTCAGAGTCCAAAAGCACAAAGTGGCCACGAAAGGAAAGGTAGATAGCCCCGCCTAGCCTCCTTATATAGACTTGTTCTCCTCATTCATCAACTGCTCCCCCATTAAATGACAATGCAAGTAAACCTCAACATAAGCGATTTCTTCACATTCATAGCGCTGTGAACCAGCTGCAGGTAGTCCTTGTCATATTTAGCTTGCAAGAAACTACTCACCCAGTGTTGCGATCACTAAAATGGCTAAAAGTATATATATTAATCCTAATAAAAATAAGTATATATATATTTTAAAGCTGTATTATGTGGAAATACATTATAATAATCAAGTTGGCTGGCAAAGCGAGCCTAGGTCCCTCCAAAAGTGATATGATTGCTACAGTGTTCACTAATTGTTTCCAGATTTGGAAATTATTAAAATTCCAAGTTAGATTGCCCCAAAACTATACAGCAAGACTTCAAGTGACAGTCTAGCTCTCCCTTTATGCTAGTGAAGTAAGGCATTTGATTTTCAGCAGGCATGGGGGATCAACATAAACAGATATACGCTAGCTCAAGCAAGTGACCTGTAAAAGCTGCCGCAAACAAAGCGCAGATTCCAAAAAATAAGAGATAGGACAAATGCCCTACACAGGTGGGCTGGCTAATATATTGGCAGGCAGAAGCACCAAAGACAGGCCCACACATGCACACTGGGCTCCTAAACATAGGGCCTGATTTAGAGTTTAGTGGACAGGTTACACCGTCACAAACATAATGAATATCCCGTCCGCCATATTACGATTCCAATAGGATATAATGGAATCGTAATATGGCGGATGGGATATCTGTCACATTTGTTACTGAGTAACCCCATCTGCCAAACTCTAAATCAGGCCCTTTGTTCAGATCTTCGCATCTCTTAAAAGTGGAGTTGGAGACTAACAAAGAGATACAGAAGAGATGGCTAAAATGGAAACAGTCAATGGCCAGGATAAAAGAGACTGCCAGTCACTAAAGAGATGCATTAAAGCAACAAAACAAAAAGGGCTCTATGAGCCTATGTAAATAGGTAGCCAGTAGGTTCAGTGTTTGGCAGATCATTACATGTGTACTGATGTACTCTATGGAATGCCCCCTCACTTCTCAGCTGCCTCCAACAGTCCCCATCTTCTGTACACTCCCTCCCCTTCTCTTCACCTCCCACAGGAGGCCAGTTCTAACTGTGCTCCTGAAAAGCGGCCTTTACTCAGGCCTCGCTGTTACTGCCCGAGGTTTGGGTTTATTTGTTGTAGGAGGAGGCGAAATCATGCTGTGCTTGCCTAGGCCGACCTGTTGTCATTCCGCACATTAAAACAAGCAGGCTATGTGCATGAGCACAGTCAGATTGACTCTGTGTACAACATCCCTAAGGCTGTAGAACCGTTTTGGGTTGTCCACCGGCGGCCAAACCAGTCCAAGCAACAAGCCCAATTTGTCTACAGTATTAAAAATATCATCTCTCCAAGTGGTCCAGCCATAGCCAGCCATAGGGGTGTCAGTCAACTGTGGATTCACTGCCTTTCCTACCTGAATCTGGCTCCTTCCTTGGGCCTTGCAGCACTTAAGTCTTGCAGGGTGGACTACTGCCCGGTACCACTTTGCAGGACACTTTTCACACACAAATATTGTAAGACATTTGTTGGGTAGTGGGAGACTATTAGTAACAAAACTTTTTTTGTTTATTTGTTTTATTCCATTACCACCTGATCTAAATCAGTTTCTTTTCAAAGACATAGCTAGGCAGACTTGATAAGGTGCTTATCGGGTCTGACTGACGTGACATAATGTATCTATGTCCCAATACCTTTATAACTTCGCGAGGAAGCTTTTACTGCTCTCTTTTGCCATCATTGGGGAGACAAGTTTCTAAAAGGAATAACTCTTAAACAGATTATATCAAATAGTCAGTTCTGAAACAGCACTCATAAAGAATAGTATCCTGCCAATTATTCACCTGTTGCCTCTGACCCAAAGAAAAGGTCTCACAATAGACTTTAGCTTTTTTGTTTTACAAAATAATATTGTGGGACATTTGAGAAAAAGGTAACAAAGAGATGTCAGAAGAAACAGACGTTTTAAGCCTGATCCAGGGTTTCTGAGCAGAGAAACAACCACAGCTTGTTTAGTTTTTACATTGGTAAGAATGTATGACGACAAAATCAAGATATTACAAAGGCAGTGCAGGACAGGAGCTACAATTTCTAGATCTCCAGTCAGGACATGGGCAGAAAGGGTTCCATTGGGAGGGAGATTTAATAGAAAGGTCAAGAGGGGTAATGGAGTAGACAAAGAGCAGGCTGCAATTTAGCAGGCACATTGAGGATGTTTCAAGATCACAACCCTTTATGAAGGATGACACATGCATCTCAAAACGTAGCCAATCTCTTTACATTTATTACAGGAAAATAGGGAATTGCAAACTTCGGCAGAAAGCTTAACTGACTGACTGGTTCAACAACATTTTTAGCACTTCTCCAGCTTCTGACTTTTTTTTGTTTTTGTTATTTGATTTTTAAAAAAGTTTTTTTATTGTAGATTAAAGGGTGGTACAGAGTACATTGTAAAATGTCATCTAAAAGCTTCATCACAGCAGTTAATTTCACAGTTTACATATAGGTGAGTTTTGACTGAAGAGTAGTCTGAATAATAAGCTATGGGGTCATAGATGGGATCATGGATTGGGGGGATAAATAGAAGGTGAGAGGTGGGAAAAAATAATCATGAAGGAAATGAGTGTAGAAGGGAAAGAAGGAGGGAAAAGAAGAGAGAGGTAGGGAGGGGGGGTTGGGTCAGCGCGCTAAGGTTGTTGGGAGAGTGTATCGTTTATTTCCCGTCTGGTATGAGATATCATGTAAAGTGCCTACTTATTTATAGTGTGAGGTATGGGATCTAGCGTGTTGGGGGTAGAGCAGGGAAGGAGGGATCAAGAGGTGTCTGAGTGAGTATCCTTAACAAGCTTTTAGTGTCCTGGGAAGGGGTCCAACATTTCTGCACTGGACAGTCGGGAGTAAGTTGGGTAGGGGGAAGGAGAGGGCTTTTGGATGAGTGGTTAAGCATTATGGGGTGAAGGGTTCTTTCTGGGAGTTGAAGATGAAAATAAGAGGGGGGGTAGGGGAGAGGGAGGGGTTTCTGGGTTAACAGCTGTCGACTGGCCACCAGCTAGAGTGATGCCGGAGAGAGGGGAGGGGGGAGAGGGTGAATAACTGAGGTTGTGGTTGTGATTGTGGTTGTGATTGTGGTTGTAATTGTGATTGTAATGGGGGGGGAGGGGAGGATTTTCTTCTTTTTTATTTTTTTATTTTTTTCTCCCCCGCCTTATGATCCTGTCAAAAAAGGGCCCCAGACCTCCGTAAACGGAGCCGGCTGGTCCTGTAGGTTGTAGATTACTCATTCATGGGTTGCAGTTTGGAACATAGCGGTCATCCATTCTGCCGGAGTTGGGGCGGTGCTAGATCTCCAATGCCGGAGTATGCAGATTTTGGCTGTTTATTGCCGTGTGGAGCAGTCGTTTCTGGGGTCGTGGCAGGGGAGGGTACGGGCGCATGTCGTGCAGAAAGATGAGTGATGGCGGAGTCGGATGTGGTATCTAAAGGGAAGTCCGCCAGTGTATGACGCACAGCTTCCCATAAGGGTTGTATTGTTGGGCAGTGGCACAGAATATGTAGTAAGTCGCAGTGGGGGTCTGCGCATCACCAGCATTTCGAATGTGGTAACAGGCTCGCCCTGAAAAGTTTTATGGGGGTCCAGTACCAATCCTGAAGGACTTTAAATAGGCAAAATTTCGGTCGGGCCTCGCGGACGCCCTTGTCAAGAGCCTCCATTATGTCCGACCAATCCTCCTCAGTATAGGTAGTCTCAAGCCGATCCTGCCACTTTAAGCACAACCGTTCGAGGTGGGGTTGCGAGTAAAGGTGGTTTGTTAGCACTGCGTATGAGCCGGCCATGACACCTCTATGGCGGCCCCATGTCTGTAGGTAGGTGACAATTGGCAAGGCCTTGATCGCCCATGGGGGGTGGGGTTCCCAGTGCTTTGTGCATGCAATGCTTGAGCTGTAGGTATCGCCACTCTTGGCTATTGTGGATGTCGAACTCTTCCCGTAAGGTGTCGAAGGGTCAGGGTCGGTCACCATCTATGATTTGGGCTATGCTGCGGATACCGGCGTTGTTCCATTGGGGCCATCTGAGGGTGTTTCCCCCTATTTTTATGCTTTTTTTCCCCTCTATAGGGGCCTGGGTGTGTAAGAAGGGGAGTATTCCCAGTAGGTGGTGAGCCCTACGCCATTCCGCGTTTGTTGTCATGAGGACAGGGTTGGGCAGTTGAAGACAATCAGTGTATATCCCTCCTAGCTCTTTGTACTGATCCCGTAGGAGTTTCTCTGTGGCTACCCACTGTGGAGGATCCGGAGTTCCGGGGAGTGTATATGCTAGTTGCGATAGCTGTAAGGCTACTGAGTATTGTTCGACTGAGGGGAGTCCTAAGCCTCCGTAGGATCGTCGTGCCAATATTGTTGCCGGTTTCAGCCTTGGGCATGTAGAGCCCCAAACAAAAGTTCTTATTGAGGCGTCAATCATCCGGAGCGAGGGGAGAGGCACTTGTAGGGGGGGGCATGCCTAGTATGTACTTGAAGCTTGGGAGAGTGACCATCCTGACCGCTTGCGTCCTACCCCACATGGAAAGGCCCAATAGTGACCACTTAGCGAAGTCCTGTTTCATCCGGGATATAAGAGGGTCTAGGTTATCCCTGACCATGTGTTCAAGGCCCCGGTTGACAAATGCTCCCAAATATTTGAGGCGTGCCGGGGTCCATTTGAATGGGAGGCCATGGATTGCGGCTCTCGTTACGCGGGAGAGAGGTAGTGATTCGCTCTTGTCCCAATTTACCCGGTATCCGGATAGGGATGCGAAGCCCTCTATGATTGAGAGCAGCGATGGTAGGTATCTTTCTAGGTCAGACAGGGTTAACAAGATGTCATCAGTATAAAGATGGATTTTGGAAGTGCCCCCTGTTAAAGGGATACCTTTTATCTCTTGGGAGTTTCATATGGTAGCTGCCAGAGGTTCTATTGCTAACAGGAATAAGAGCTGTGATAGGGGGAAACCCTGTCTTGTGCCTCTTCCAATGGGGAACGGATCTGATAGGAAACCCCCGCAGTTAACTTGCTCGGTAGGGTGGTCCTACAGTAAGCGGACTTTGGAGATAAATTGTTCTCCGAGGCCCAGGTGTTTCATGGTAGCGAATAGGTAGGACCATTCGATGCGGTCGAATGCTTTCTCCGCATCGAGGAATAGGGCCAGGGCTTCCTCTGGTAAGTTTAGTGATTCATATAGGGTAAGACAGAGAGTGCGCATATGATTTCTGGAGGTGCGGCCTGGTAGGAATACTACCTGAGTGTTATGAATCAGGCACGGTATCACTTTACGTAGACGCGCCACCAGGATGCTGGCTAAGAGTTTGACGTCTCCGTTCAAAAGAGAGATAGGGCGGTAGCTGCCGCAGCGTAAGGGGTCTCTCCCCGGTTTGGGCAGGACAACAATCGTAGCCCTGTTGGACAGAGCGCCCAAGGAGCCTTCTTGTCATGCCTCCTTGAGCACCTCGTGTACAGCAGTGATTGCCTCTTCCCCTCCCTATCTATAAAATTCCGCTGGAAAGCCATCCTCACCTGGGGATTTGTGGTAGGGGAAGTTCGTGATGGCGTGTGTTATTTCTTCCCTATTTATGTTGCCCTCTAGAAGAGCTCGGCCTGCCTCAGAGAGACTGGGTAGGTTGGACATGGTGAGAAATGCCTCAATCTGCACGTTGTTGGCCGTTGTTTCAGAGGAATAGAGATGTTGGTAAAAGGCGGCAAATTCGCTTACGATATCTTGTGGGCGGGCTAGTACTTCTCCTGAGGGGGACATTATGGGCGGGATGGCGGAGGCAGCTTCTCTCTGCCGGAGTTGTGCCGCTAGGAGGCGCCCCGCCTTCTCGCCTTGTTCATAGTGGCGGCCGCATAGTCTTTGTAGCGCGTATTCCGCCTGCGATGTATAGAGCTCGTTATGTGCCATTCGGGCCTGTTCGAGGGAGCGACATAGTGCGAGAGACGGCTGAGCGGTATATTGTCTGGTGAGGCTCTGGATGGTGTCTTCGAGGGTTCGTTGGCGAGTCTCCCTGTTAGCTAGTGCTGCGTCGCGCATCATGTTCCCTCTCAAGGTTGCCTTTGCCGCCGCCCATAGAACCCATTTGGAGGCCACAGGACCAGTGTTTTTGGCCATATATGTAGACACATGGGCCATCAGTTGTTCTTTCAGTTGGGGAGAGCGATATCTATGCACCGCAAAGCACCATGGTTTGCGGCCAGGCCTGTTTGGATCAGGAGTAGGATCGGGGAGTGATCTGAAAGTCCGCTATCCAGTATATTGGTGTTTTGTATTTGGGGGATTACGGTGTGTGATACGAAGAAATAGTCCAGGCGAGATTGGGTGCTGTGGACAGGCGATAAAAAGGTATATTCCTTATCTTTTGGGTGTGTCAGTCTCCAGCAATCGACTAAGTCTGCATCAGTGGTTAAGTTCGCCAGCATTGCCCTATCGTGATTGGTACTCGTATCGATGGGGCCTGTCCTGTCAAGTATGGCAACTCGGGCAAGGTTCCAGTCTCCCCCAGTAATGTAGCGGGTGGTCCCGATTTCAGTCAGGAGACAGTTTAGTTGTAGGAAAAAAGATCGCTTAATGCCGGTTGGTGCATAGACTGAGCCCACGCATAGAAAAGTGTCTCCTATCTTTAGTTTTGTGAATACATATCTCCCCTCCGTATCGTTCCATGTTTTGATGATTGTAAATGGAAGGGATTTACGTAATAGTATCGCTACTCCCCATTTGCAAGGCGTGCCGCTGCCGCCGGGCTCCTGGGCTGCTGGGCAGCAGCTAAAGTAAACCCTTCCCACCCAGTCCTGCCGAAGCTTGCTGGACTCCGAGTTGTCAAGGTGTGTCTCTTGAATCAGAGCTATGTCCGCTCTTTTAGATTGGAGATAGGACAGTACCTTTTTCCGTTTAATGTAGCTCATCATACCGTGCACGTTCCAGGAGAGGATTTGTAACGGGTGTGTCGTGCAAGGGACAGTTCCCGGCATGCTGAATAGCAGGGTGAGGTCAGTTCCGAGAGTAGTAGAGAGGACAGTCTCTGTCGTTGGACTAGGAATGATATCTGTGATGACGTGGTGGTTTGGGAGGGGGGTAGCTGGTGGAAGTCGGGTGTTCCTTCAGAAGAGAGAAAGAGTGGAGGTAGAGAAGGTTGGGAGAGGGGGGAGATAAAAAAGGGGGGTAGAAAAGAAGAATTGAGGGAAGGAGGGAGGTTGTTAGCATTAGGATGTAGTATAAAGAGGGGGAGAGATTTGTGGCCAAGACAAAGAGGGAGAGAAGAGGTAAGGGGGGGAGAGGGAAAGAAAAACAAAAAGGTTGGGGAAGGAGAGCTAAGAACTGAGCTGGGGAAAACTGGGGGAGTGGTGTCTCCTGGGGATAGATCTGTAGACTGCGAGTCCGATTCCTATCGGAGTTGTCAGCGCCGCCGGTCAAATCCCGGCCGGGGAGACGGGGGTGGGGGCCGTCCGTCATCGTCTTGTGGCGAAAGGTCTCACTAACTCCGTAGGGGGAGGAATGATACGAATATGTCGCTGGGGAAGCTTAAGAAAGAGTAATGATAATGCTAATGATAAAGGGGTTTGTTATCCTGAATGTGTGTGGGGGGGGTGTGGGAGCAGTGGGGAGGGCTTAGTGTATAGGGTATCTATGTTTTACTGGTTGGGTAACATCTTGTTGTTATGATGATAGAAGGAAGGCTCGTGTTCATCTGGGAGGGGAGGTCGTTTTGTTGACGGGCGATGTCTAGCGTTGTTTGTGTACTCTCAATGGTGGGGTGAAGGATCGCTATGCTTGGTTGACGTCATATGGGATCCTGTACTATAGGAACGGTTAAATAGGGAGAAAAAAGGGGGGAGGGGGCAGGAGAGAGGGGTGGTATTTGTTGAGAAGGGGGGTGATGATGATGGGGGGAAGGGTAGAGATGGGGAGGGGAAAGGTAGGGGGAGTTGGGGGTATAGGCCAGTATTGGGCCAGGAGGAGGCTTTAAATTATACTTATGTATATCATCTTATATACTTCCAGTCTATATACTTCCAGTCTTATATAACATCTCTGTAACATGTAACGCACTATCTCTGTAACATGATATCCCTGTAACATAATATCATACCATACTATCGTACTGTTGTATGTTAGGCTTTGTGTCACAAGGCATATCTTATCTTTGGCCTATGAGTAAATAGTGGGAGTTAACAGGTTCTAGTCTAAATACAGACAGTATAAACTTGGTGATCGGTTAGATATAACTTGTGTTGTATTATTGCATCATAATACTTTGTAGTGCATCAAAGGGGTGACAACTTGTTAGCTAAACATTTGGTAACCTCATTATAGGGCAGAACCCTTTCCTATGTGTAAACTGCTGGTGTCAGCGAGGTCTAGTCTGGGTGCAGATATGTGTGCTCGGCATTAGGCTAGATATGGCTTGCATTATATTGTTGCAGTATATAACATTACATTGTAGGGGATGTGAGCATGTTAGCCGCCTATTGACAATGGTATCAGCAACAGTAAGGAAAACGCAAATGCAAAGTCCGGGTAGGTACTCATCCGTCTGTAGAGTTGACGACAACCGTACTTCATAGGACAGCATTGGGCCAGGAGGAGGCTTTAAAGTATATTTATGTGTATCAGCTTATATACTTCCAGTCTTATATAATATCTCTGTAACATAATATCTCTGTGACATGATATCTCTGTAACATAATATCATACCATACTATCGTACTGTCGTATGTTAGGCTTTGTGTCACAAGGCATATCTTATCTTTGGCCTATGACTAAATACTGGGAGTTAACAGGTTCTAGTCTAATTACAGACAGTATCTACTTTGTGATAGGTTGGATATAACTTGTTGTATTATTGCGTCATAATACTTTGCAGTGCATTAAAGGGGTGCCAGCTTGTGAGCTAAATATTTGGTAACCTCATTATAGGGCAGAACCCTGTCCTGTGTGTAAACTGTGGGTGTCAGCGAGGTCTAGTCTGTGTGCAGATATGTGTGCTCGGCATTAGGCTAAAGATAGCATGCATTACATTGTTGCAGTATATAACATTACATTGTAGGGGGTATGAGCATATTAGCCGCCTATTGACCAAAGCATCCACAACAATAAGGAAAACGCAAATGCAAAGTCCAGGTAAGTACTCATCCGTCCGTAGAGTTGTCGACGATCGTACTCCGGCGTTCTCGCAATCGTCTCACGTGGGCGCTGTATCAGGTCACCATCTCAGGGGGGTGCAGCTGCCGGTTTTAGAGGTGAGCAGGATTTGTCCCTTTCCGATAGCTGGGTGTGGAGTGCTACGGCATGCAGGACCTGACCCCCATCATCGTGTGAGCTGGCTAGTCTCTCCAGGTCCCTGCCCCTAGGGCAGCTGTCGGTGTCATATCGGTCCATGCCTCCCCTTTCCGATCCTGGGGGAGGGATATCGTTGTCATCCCCCGAGGCGTCTTGTGGTCGGTTTGAGGTAGTCGGGAACATGGGCTGATGCTGAAAGGAGTCCAGAAAGAGTCTCAGTTCTTCGGGGTTGTAGAAGTCCTTGAATACCCCGTTTTTGGTGACCCACATTCTCACGGGGTCGAAGAGGCCGTATTTCATCTCCAGTTGACGAAGTTGGGGTCTTAAAGCCAGAAAGGCCTTTCTACGATAGTTGGTGTCTTTAGAGTAGTCGGCCGTTATACGGATTTCATATTGGCCTATCCGGAAGGATCCGTGGCTAGGTGCTGCTTGGAGGATTTGACAGGTCTGGGTATGGCGTAGTAGGCATGCGATGATTGGTCGAGGTCTTGAGGTCCCATCGGGGTGTTTCAGGCCCACTCTATGTGCTCGTTGGAATTCCAGCGGCGGGTCGAAGGTCAGCAAGGTCAGTTTGGGAAGGGTAGAGCCAAGGAAGGCCTGTATATCTGATCCCTCTTCGTTTTCCGGGATCCCGAACAGGCGGATATTGTCTCTTCGGCTTCTATCTTCTCAATCCGTTATTTTGCTCCGGAGGTAGAGGCGATCCTGATCTCTGTCCTGGGACGTGGCCACCTGGGTTTCAAGTGTCCCCATACTATGTTCCAATCCTGTCACCCTGGATTGGAAGCCTGCGATGTCTGATCGCATGGATTTAGTTTCCAGAGTCAGGAAGGATATTGAAGCGTCCATCCCCTCTATCCAGCGGCTGATGGCAGTGATCTCCTGCAATATCCGTTCCCTGGTTGTAGACTGTTCCTTGTGAGACATCATGGTAGGCTGGGCTAGGGATAAGGATGAGTGAGTTCCCGTTGTTGTGGAGGTAGAGCGTTTCTGTTGGAGCAGCACTGAGAATAATAGTTGTCGCGCCGGTTTGCCAGTGGATTTGTGACTTGGTTTGCCGCCGGGTATCGCAGTGCCAGCCTGTAAGAATTGCCCGGTTGAGCCCAAGGTCCTCCTTGGAGCCTGGTGGGGGTAGGGTTACGTGGGTCAATCGGCGCTCATCTCTTCCCCTTTTCTTTTCCCCTCTTACTTGTGCGGGGCTAGTGACCACTGCAGCATATAACAGTCATCTATTGTAACCGGGCGGGAGGTTTATGATGAGGGCTTAGAGATGATTAAGCGGACGTGGGTCCCGTAATAGTATGTGAGCCGGGTGTTGAGATAGCGTTATCGGATGATTGTTGCGCTTCTTTGAGGGCTGTGAGGCGTTAATGGGACAGGATCCACTGCTTACTTGTGTTGTTAAGCTTCGACTTGGCACGCCGCTGTGGGGTTGCCCTCCATTTGGGATGCAGAGGGTTAGTGGAGAGGGGGTGGGCAATTTCGTCCTAGTGTTGTCCCTCTTTATATTGTCTCCAGACCGTCGCGGCCAGAGGTGTGGTCTCCCGGGTGTCTTTTCCAGAGTTGGAGCCCTATTGATGCTGGGTAGCCGGAACGGGGGCAAGCGGTGCTCGTGTACGCCTGGGTCCCGTCACACCCTTATTTGCTTTTTTCTCTTCTCTTGTTTGGGGTGGGATGCCTGTCTCTCCCAGGTCGTTAGGTTTTTTTTTTTTCTCTCAAGAGGAGGAGGGGGAGGGGGGCGGAGCGCGATGGCCAGGTGAATGAATGGTGCAGCGCTGCTTTCCGATGCTGGGGCGCATGGGCCTGTACCTGGTGAGCCGGTCGAGCCGATCCGCTCTGGGCTCTAGAGACGCGACTCCACCCCCGGTAAGGCCCCCGTGCCGAGGTGTGCTGCGAGCCTCCTGGTTCGTTTAAACGGGCCCCCCTCTGCAAGGGTCGGGGGCTCGATGTATTGGGAAGGTCTCTGGAGTTATTTAAAATACTTTTTCGGTGGCTGCTGAGCCCCTGCCGCCTCCCCGAGACCGCTGCGGCGCGGAGCTCTCAGCCTAGGTGGCCATCCTTCCTTGTGGCCCGGCCACGTCCCTGACTTTATTTTCTGATTCTGGCGAATTACATCTACCTACTTTTCACATCCTCTCTAGCCCAACCTATTACTTAATCCTGATGTTTCAGCCTTCTCTGATATCCAAGTTGTCCCTACGTTATCTCCTGTTCACTTATATTTCCCCAAGCATCTTACCTTCTCTCTGATTCTGCCACTCTTACATCCATCTTTCCTCTGAATGCGCTACTCCTTTCCTCTCATTTTTTCACCCAGCCTCTCACCTTCTCTTGCCTCCACTTCATAGGTGGTTCTGCCCCCTTTACATCAATCGCTTCCTTTTGCATAGCCTCTCTCCTTTAGTTCTGCCCTTCTTGCATCCATATCTTCCCTTCATATGCTGGTCTGTACCACTCTCTTCCCCAGGCCTCTTACCTTATTTCAGCTGTTCTCTTCCATCTCCAGGGCCGGACTGGGAGCCCAAAGCAGCCCTGACAATTTTGTTGGACCAACCTCCCACTGGGGGGATGGGTTCGACTGGGGACTGGGTACAAGTGTAAAGCACTGATGCTTTTGTTACTGGAGGCAGATATTGCAGCACTGCTGCAAAACCTGCCCCCACTACTGCAAAACCAGCCCCCCTGCACCTGATGCCTGCTAAGCCAGTTCCAGCCCTGTCTATCTCTCCCCGTCCAGACTCACACTATCAAAGCGTTTTTTACATTTTCACATGGATTGAGCCCCTCCTAACATTACTCACTTTTGAAGTGCTATTTATAGGTGGGCATGCCACTTAAAACTCAAGCCAGAGGCATGGGGACCTCCAGCCCAAAATGAGCTGAGTTTTCACAGGAGGCGATGTGGCCTCGTGGCTAAAGCTGCCCACCATGCATCAAGGGGAGCCAGGCTTCAATCCCTGCTTCGGCTCAACATCCTGTAGATCCAGGCAAATCTGAGTGCTGGAAAACAAATTACTGTAGTCTGTGTCTGTTGTGAAGCACTCTCATGCTGATGGCCAACGTTTGTGCTGTGTAAACTGCCAAAAGTCCAATGTGCACCCTTCCTACCACCCAGACTCCAGTCTCATCCTCAAAGAATTTAAGATGAAGTTTAAGCTTTAATGCAGTAAAGAGATACCAATGTAGTTGCCGAATTGCACCGTGAGAAACTGGAAAATCTAGAATCAATCCCAGCTTCCCTGCTTCACCAAATTCTGTGATCCTAGGCAAACGCATGGAATCATGGAAACCTCAATTTTGTTCATTATCACACATCAGAGCACATTCACATACATGCGGTAAAGGTGTGTGCTGCACATCACATACTGAGTTTAATATAATAGACCACAAATTCCTGCATGTTTAATACGAATGTTGCTCATATATAGGATACACATGAACCCTGACATGCCTCTTAGTCAGGGCCACTGGAGTTATTTGATTTTGCAGTCACTGTATTTTCTGCATAATTACGGATTTGCAGCATTTGCCACAAAATCCATCTGATGCATAACCTGTAGCTTTTAACAAAAAATCTTTTTTGTCTACCTTATATGGATCAAACATTACTAAAAAAGCAACAGCACTTACTACACAAAGGTTAACTAGTCATCTGTTGCTTATTGCGGTGTTTGGTTGAATGACAAAATAATGATTGCGAGTATAATACAAAAGTAAACAAAGACCAGTCTGAATCAAATCTTCCACATTCCGTGCTCACAGTGCCATCTCTCAAGTGCCATATTTACATGTATCCATTTACGAGGCTTACGCCAACTTTGCCTGCTTCCTTCCAATTGTTGTCCAATCCTTCATTTCTTGGAAATTAACCTTTAATAAAACTATTTTTTTGTTTGTAGCTAATGGAGGCCGAGGCTATTACTCCCAAATCCTTGGGTTACCCTATCCCATGTAATTAACACTGAGCCAATATAGATGACACCCAGTTTGCTAAATCCCCTGGCTTTCCATTGATTAATCTATCCCCCAGTCCCCAAACTGCACTCTCCTCTAGTCTGGCATACGTGTGACAAGTTGGTATCTCCCAATATTTAAATAATGCTTGGGCATACTGTTCTATCCCCTTCAGAGTCTTATATCTTGACTTCTTAGATAATTTCAGGATCTTTAGAAACATCAGTAATTTAGTACCACTATCTTTAATCATAATATTTAACAAAAGTTTATCATGGACTGTATTCAGTAATTAAAGTTGTATTAGTCTCTCCAGAAAAGCGGCCTGATACTGCGTCTTAGGGTGTGGAAGTGCCAGTCATCCCCCTAATGCTTTATCCAATTCTAAAATTTCCTTCTTAATCCTAGGCTTTTTATTCTCCCATATACATTTTCTAAATGTTCTGAGTTCTTCAAAATATGCCCTCAATATCGGTAAAGGAAGGCTTATAAAAAAGAAGCAATGGCAAGATAGACATTTTGATGTAGGAAAATCTCCCAATCAGCGTGAGTGGTAAAAGCGTCCATCTTTCCAGCACAGCTTTAATTTTACTGAGAGTTACTCTATAATTCAATAGAGAAAGTTGGGAGGAGTCTTTGGTAACATATACTCTTAAATAACAAATGGGGCTCTGGGTGTTAAATGGTAAACTTGGAGGAAAGTCTGAGGCAGATGCATTAAATAATAGTGTCTCAATTTTTGTCTGATTTACCTTGTAGCCTCCTATAATTGTGAATTCCTTAATTTCATTTATCGCCCGTTGTATATTCCTATTATCTGCTTCCATATATAAAATATCGTCTATAAACAGTTTGTTTTAAAACATTCCTATTAGTTGTGGCCTGATCAGATCATTATTTCTAATTCTAATAGACAGAGGCTCAACGAAAAATGTAAAGAGGATTTGGGGATAAAGGGTATCCCTGCCTGGTACCACAATTGATCTTTTCCCTTCCCACTTCCTTGGTATTCACTACGACGTTAGCTTCTGCCCCTGCATATAAATTCTTCAGCATATTCACCACTTGCATCAGAATTGCAAAGTGTTCTAGAATGTAGAATAGGGCATGCCAATTTACTAGATCAAATACTTTCTCAGCATCGACCATTAGGAGAGCCGCTTTCTCTCTGTTGATGGAGAAATAATCTATAGCTTGCATTAGAAAGTGTGTATTAGATGCCATCAATCTTTTATCTGCCAGTGTCTGTGCTACAGGTGCAACTCAGTCCGACATGGTTTTCATATACCATTTATAGTCTTTATTCAGGAGACTGATTGGCCGATAAAGCATCCCCTGGATTTTAGCCTTTTTTTTCTTTTTTAGAAAAAGGATTGATTCCTTGAACGAATTTGGAATCTCCACTCCTTCCTTGATTTACTGAATAATGATGTAGGTGGGATCGGATTGATGGTGTGTGGCTGCAACCCGTAGCGCGGCTCCTCCTGCAGTGGCAGCGCACACAAGTCTATAGGTACGGGGGAGCTACTGTACGTTGTTACTGGGACATTGGCATTCGCAGCCTTGCATAGCTGTCGACCAAGAGTCCCTTAAAAATATAATTGACTCCCAGAGAGATCAACAATGTTTACTGTGTCTGCAAAGTCCCTTAGAGAAGGGAGCCGCACAAATAAAGCCATTTACCTGAGGAAATGTCTTCGCCTTTCTGGGGGAAACCCAGAGGACGCTTTCAAAGTTAGCAGGGGGAGCCGTCACGACAATCTGAAATTAAAAGTTATGGAAGGACTCGCTGAACCCTCCTCCGCTAAAGACATTGATCCATCAGTGGCGCAACGGGTCCCCCCTGGGGGAAATGAGGGAATGATTGTTTGGTTGCCCAAGGAACTTGAAGACCATGGCTCTGAGCTTGCGGTAACACCGAAGGCTAGTAAAATCTGCAAGAACTTCAAGCTCTTCCCTTCTTCTTTCTAGTAGGGCGCACGCAATAAGCAGCTGTTAAGCAAAATCCCTGGGAACATCAAAGTACAAGTACTGCTGATGAGCTATCCGCTGCCCAGTCCTCACCAGCCCTGCAACACATTGTTTAGGATATACTGCAAGAGATGAAAGAGATTAGGAGAACTCAGCAGAAAGCAGCCAAGTTAATGGCAGCTCGCTTATTCAGCTTGGATAAAAAGTTAACTCAGGCATTGGAAGGAATTGATGAAATGGAGCAACGTATCTCAACCTGCGAGGGCTCACTTGAATAGACCCCAGTGACACTGGTGCAAATAGAAAAGAAACTGAGGATGCTTCAGAGTAAGTAGGAAGACCTCAAAAACCATTCCCGCTGGTCCAATTTATGGATTTCAGGAAACCAGAGTACCAGGAGGATCCAACAGGGCCAATTAACTTTATGAATAAGATGTTTTGCAAATTTGTTCTTCTAGAACATATCCAGGACTTGACCATTGTGCGAGAACATCAAGTCCCATTTCATCTCCCAGCTAATGCAAAGTACCCCAATTCCTTGTTAATGAGATTTTTCTGATTTTCGCATCAATGAAAGAATTTTGAGCAAGGCCATGCAACAGAAAATATTTGATATTGGCAAAAGATCTTCAATCAAAATTTTCTCAGACATTAAAGTTGATTCTGCACGCCCTCGTAAGGACTTCAAGGCGATGATGATTCCTCTTTTCCAGCAATTGGACACACAGGCCATGTTATGCAACCGGCAAAGTTGAAAGTTCTAGATGAGGGCAGTATCAACTGATTTGTTACCCAGGAAGAGGAAGAGACATTTAAAAGAGCTGACGCCAAGACCAGGAGACTCTACTCAGTCTAAATGATTGAGAAGGGTATGGAGAGGCAGCGAGTGTACGTCCAGGACAGGGGTTTGGGAGCCCCAGCACAGTTCCAGGGTCTCTGAAAGGCACTTCAGTGGGGGATGTTGGGGGCACAATAGGTGAAGCTTCCTTCAGCAGGGTGGGGAGAATCTGAGGAGGGGATGGGTTAAGGGCGTGGTGGTGGCAGATGGATGGGTGCAGTCTAAAAGAGCAGGGTAAAGTTGATGTGATAATTGTAATGTCTCCTGAAAGTCAGTTGTGAGGCTGTGGCATTGGCAAAAAAAATAACTCAGTGATGTATGATAATAGAATTGTAAAATGCAATGTGAATGGAATAGGAAATAGGCATAGGAGCAGCACAATACTGTGGCTTTCTTCACTCAGCCCTGACGTAATTTATTTACAGGATACCCATTTTAAGAGTAACAGCCCGAATATATGCCTGCTTGATAACTTTTCACAAGCCTATTTTTTGCTCGGCTGGCATTGCAATGAGGGATGTGGCTATTCTTGTTGTGAACTCCCTACACTGTCAAGTAAAAGAGATAGAGTGCAACAGTGACAATAGATGGATCTGGGAGAAAATGCAACTTAACGACAGGTTGTTTAATTTTATGTCTTTAGAATTAATTTACGATTTAGCCATGAAGTCTGAGGGGACAAGAATCATGGGAAGGGATTTTAATTTCATTCAGGACCTATAGTTAGATACCTCTAACAAAACAAAAAAAACAGTTCCAACCGAAAATGGCCAGTTATTAACAATAATGAAGCAGGACTTTAGATTACTAGACCCCTGGCAGATAGGTCATCAGAGGACACACAATATACATGTATTTCAAACAGGCACAGTCAAGCCTCTCGAATGGATATTTTTCTTATGTCAGATTCAGCACAAAGGAGGTCTGAATATATAGTGGCAAACCCCTTCTCTGATCATTCAGTACTTAGAGCACATTTAACCCCCAAATTGACGCCAAGGTGGCACTTTGATAGATCACTGCTCTGAGATCAGAAGTGGGTAGAGGAGGCAAGGGTTTTATAAAAGATATTTTTAATAAATTGTGGCACTGCCTCAGATTGTATGAGTTGAGAAGCATTTAAAGCGGCGTTCAGGGGACAAGTTATAGTGTATAAGGAAGATGCAATAAGATTAGGCAGGCAAACATTCAGACCCTTCAAGATGCAGCTAATGCAGCACTACATCAATACCTTACAACTAGGGGTAAACCACTGGTATCAGAGTGTCAAGAGAAACAAGATCTATTGAGAAAAGCAAAACACGAAGGATTATTTTTTTAGTAGAGTAAATTGAGGGAGATAAAGCTCTTCAACTAAAGCTGTTTGAAGAAAGCCAACAAATTGGATAGTATTTGCCCTGGGCTCCAAGAAATAAAAGGGATAGTCAAACAATCGATAGGATTTGAATCCCAATATTGGCAGTCAGGAAGTGGATGAAGGGGCAATCACTGATGTGATTCGCATTATAGGCGTGTATAAGTTGAAGAGGTCCCTCAGGCTAATTACAACAATATTTTGAGACTCTTCAGTTGCCTCAACTATTGAGTTCAGAAAAAGAAGCCCTGATGCAAAACAAAGAGTGATCTGAGGTGGCTATGGCCCTTAAAAAATGGCTAATGCAAAAGCCACAGGGAGTGATGGTATACCAACGAAGGTGTACAAGATGTTCATAAGAGAAATGCTCCCCTTCGTAACATCATTATTCAATCATTTTTATTCTTGTTGCTTTAGACCACATAAACTACGGTGTGCTGCCTTGGACTTGCTGCGCAGTGCTTTTATGACAATGAAACAATGAGGGGGTGAAGGTTGCTGCAGTTATCATTAGTTGATGTGTATCATTTACTGTGAATGTTGTAAGAGTGGATCATTATTTTTCCAACAGTCAGATGCAGCACAACATTCAATACAGACCTATTTCAATTGTATCTAACCATTTAGTGGCTGTTGAAAATGGCAGTATTGCCTTTCACTCAGCTCAGAAATGCCTTTCATGGATTAAACTGTTTTGCACACGACTCTAGCTACATTCAGTTTAGCTGAAAAAAGGTGGTTTTCAGACTCATCTGCAGCGCCATGAAGATCTTCTCTTGGACCTTTTTAGATCTGGCATGACAGCACAGCTGTCACTTGAGAAAGCAGCAGCGAGACTCACTAACCCGCATACAGTATCAATCTTAATGGAGCTTGACCTTTCTGGGGCATGCAAATGGTACTGTTCGAGTTAGGTAGGCAATTTACAGTGTTTGTTTTCCTATGTCAGCAGCATAGGTCCCCCTTACATAATTAACTTTAGATTTCAGAGTGCAGCTGTGTGTTTGAGAGCCGAATGAAATTCCCAGAATCTACATATATTTTTAGGTCTTCCTTGACAGCGTAGATGTTGCATGATCATATCTGATCAACAAAAAGACCTTTCAGAGTAATATTTAGGAAGGGAGTTGCATCCACCCACTGTTTTCCCTAAATTGAGAATCTGATTGTGGTGAAATTGTGTGCTTCCACTTAAAAGAGAGCTGGTATTTCACTTTCTGATGGATGTTTATAACCCTATATTCCTCACCTTTTCGAACATCCCCAGGTGCCAGACTGGATCCAGAACTTTTAACAGCATTGCTCCCATGTGCTAGTAGGTGGAGCTATCTGAATGTGACTCTACTTTGACTTCATTCTGCCCCAGAAGTGACAATACACTTAACAGTACGAAACCTGCTTATCAACTCCAATTCCTTTCTTTTCACATGGATTTGGAGCTTGCTCCCAACTTTTTCTTCCTCCCTCAACAATGTTTTCTCTCAATATTTTTTCAGGGGGCTAAGGAACTATATCCCCACCAAAAACTACAGAGTTTCAAGCCTTGTAACAAATGTCTGGCAGATCCCACAAAATGTGACTCTAGTGTTTGGGTTCAGCGCATGACTCCAAGTCCTGCAACGAGTTATGAACCTGAATGCGATCTAGGACGGTGAAGCAAATCTGTATGTCGTCTACCAACAAAAGAAGTCTTGAAAGTCCCACTCTTGCTTGAAGTGGAGGGCACAGACACATTCCTGCTCTTGAGGTCAGTCCCACAACAGGTCATCGTCGTAATCCAAGTCTTCTAGGAAAGTTAAAGTTGAAGCGGATGAACAAGAAGTCCAAGTAGGATTTGTTCTACTCCTACCAGTCTCAAGTTGAGAAGTCACAAGCATGTCAGGGTGCCTTGTGATCTCACTCTGTCTTCTGCCAAGGAGCCAATCCCACAACTGATTCCTCTGTGCCCTAAATTTTCAGGTCACATGATGACATCACAACAGATTGCGACCTTTCGAGAGGCCATGTGGAAAATTCCTGACACTCTTCCAGCTCCCCTTGCCTACAAGCCCTAATGCTCAATCGAGGCCTTGAGGTTGGTTACAACTGGCAGGTCTTCCCTTGATGCCAAGGAGCACAACTGAGTTGGTGCCATGCCTGCTGCACCAGACCCTCGAGGAAAAACTGACCTGTTCTGCTGCTGCAGCCTACAAGAAACCAGTAGAGCTTCCAGTCCTTTGCAAATCACCAGTACGAACTCCCTTGAAGCAGAGCAGCTGCTTCCCTGCATGTGCAGGCACTCAAAGAAAGAACTATGAGGACCGGAACCGCCAGAAACCTGATGACAGACATCACAACTACACCTGAGCCGCCTAGCCTGAGCTGAAGTGGGCCAATGGTGGCAGCGTGGTCCCCAGGCCCTCCAGAGACGAAGCCCACCTTGAGTGCCCCACTGTGGACTTCCCAACGGCATCTGAAGCCTGTTTCTGCAGACCCTCCCTCCCCCATCCACGAGTGACCTGGAGAAAAAGACCTGACGCCCCAGGACACTTCTGCACCTGTCTGCCTGGGATCAAGGAGAAGAGAACTAAGGGGGTCCCCATGTCTCCCAACCTCGTGAACCCTAAGCCTTTGTGTTGGCTTGGTCGGACTGGACCCCTAGACCACACCTGCAGACTGTTTCTGCGTGCCCCACTGCGACCATGAGGAACTCCAGCACTGGACCCAACCCCAGAAGACACCACTACACCTGAGCCCCACAGCCCGCAGAGAAGTGGACCAACGGTGTCACCATGTGCCTGAAGACTACAAGGATCGAGCCCTCCTATGGGTTCCCCTGCACTGACCTTCCAGTCCATCCCTGCAGCAACTTTTTGACCCAACCCGTCCCCTTAGATATACGCGAGGTTCCCGATGCAGAACTGCACCCCTGTACCTGACTGCCCCAGTGCTGCCAGAGGTGACCTGTTGGTGTGGCCTTGGACATTGCCCCCTACTGACCTTAAGTCAAGGATATTGGTCCCATAAGTTGCTGTACTACACATGTATGCATTGCTTGTTCTTCAATCAGTCAACATTTATAAAGTGTGGCTTATCACCCAGGGGGTCTCAAGGCGCTTGCTGGAAGAAGAGCTAGTTCTTGAGGTCCTTCCTAAACTGAGCCAGCGATGGGGACTGCCTGAGGTGGAGAAGGCATCGTGTTCTAGGTCTGCACAGCGAGGTAGGAGAACGATCTTCCTCCAGCTGTGCTCTTCTGGATCCTGGGCTTAGTAGCAAGGGCCACTTGTGCTGAGTGGAGTTCCAGTCCTTTTACACTAGAGGGGGTGTAGAAGGAGAGGCGGTGGTTGAGGTATGGAGGTCCGACATTGTGGAGGGCCTTGTGTGCGTGGGTCAGGAGTTTGAAGGTGATGTATTTGTAGACGGGGAGCCAGTGTAGGTCTCTCAGGTGGGTGGAGATTTGGCTGTGGTGGGGGATATCCAGGATCAGTTTGGCCACGGGGTTCTGAATTCTCTAGAGTTTTTATTGGAGATTTTTTATTTTTTATTCCGGCTTAGAGTGCGTTGCCATAGTCAATTTTACTCCTGACGAGTGCCTCGGCGACTGTTCTTCTTACCTTGATGGGGATCCACTTGAAGATCTTCCAGAGCAGGCGAAGGGTGTGGAAGCATGATGAGGAAATGGCGTTGACTTGGCGGGCCATGGACAGTGATGATTCAAGAATAGTGTTGAGGCGGCAGGCATGGTCAGTCAGATGTGGGGCAGTTCCGAGGCTGCTGGGCCACCAGGACTTTTCCCGGGCGGAAGTGGCAGTGCCCAAGATGAGGATCTCCGTCTTGTCCTAGTTGAACTTGAGGCAGCTGTCCCTTTTCCAGCTGGCGACTGCCTTTATTCCGTTGTGAAAGCTCTTTTTTGAGTTGATGGTTCGTCAGTAGGGGAGAGAATGAGATGTGTATCGTCGGCGTATGAGATGATGTAGAGCCCGTAGTGACGGCCGATCTCGGCGAGTGGGGTCATGTAGTTGTTGAAGAGGATGGGGCTCAGGGAGGAGCCCTGGGGAACTCTGCATCTGGATTCCATCGGTTTCGAGGTGAAAGGTGTGAGCCTGACTCTCTGGGTTCGGCCAGTGAGGAAGGAGCGGATCCACTCCAGGGCTGTGCCGTGCATGCCGGTGTCGTGTAGTCGGGTGCACAGGGTGTTGTGGGAGATGCTGTCGAAGGCAGCAGGGAGGTCAAGGAGGATGAGGGCAGCTGTCTTGCCGTGGTCCAGTAGAGTGCAGATGTCATCCATGGGTGCTAGGAGTGCGGTTTTGGTGCTGTGTGGTCTGTAAATTTTCGGCTCCTTTGGGTCTATAGAAGGTTTCTTCAGTAGGGGGTTTATCGCCGCGTATTTCCAGCCGTCTAGGAAGGTGGGGATTTCGAAGGAGCCGTTGACACATAGTTTTGGGAGCGATGATAACGCTGGCTTGAATAAAGATGTGATGGGGCATGGTTCCGAAGGTGCCCCAGAGTGGTATTTATGAGCTTGAGGGTGCTCCACGATCAGTTGATAAGTGACTGTTTTGGTGCTGGTGGGCGGGCCTTTGCTTGCGAATCCTTCATAGATGTCCTGAATTTTCTGGAGAAAGAAGGTGGCGAGGTTGTCGCAGAGGTCTTGGGAGGGTGGGATGTCTTTGGTGTCTGTGTCGGGTTTTGTGAATTCCTTGACTGTGGTGAAAAGTTCCTTCCTGTTATACGTGTTGGTGTTGATTCTCTCCTGAATGGCTGGTTTTCTAGTCGATCTGATGAGGTGGTGGTGTGATGTGACCGCGTCTTTGAAGGCTTAGTGGTCTGTAGGACTCTTACTGCTTCTCCACTTTCTCTCGAGTGGTCTGCATGCGTTCTTGGATTCTTGGAGGTCAGGGTAGAACCAGCTGCGCCTCCTGTGGTGTTGATTGCCGGCAGGATTCCTTAGGGGTGGGCCAGGGTGTTAGCGCAGTTGGTGATCCATTGGTGGAGGTTGTGGGCCAAAGTCCTGGAGTCCAGGGTGTCTGGTGGTGGGGAGTGGCGGAGCACAGTGGTGAGCTGGGCATCGGTGACCTCGGTCCAGTTCCTGCATGGGGGGCGATGGGCCGGGTGATGCTGTTCAACCATCTTGGTGAAGAAGTGGTCAGTCCAGTGGGGTTCGGAAGTGTGTGAGAAGGAAATGTGGTTTCCAGCAGAGGGTTGAGGGTGTATCCTGCTGAGTGCGAGGTTCTTCATGGGGGTAGAGGTGTTTGGGTTGCTGTAGTTGTCAAGGTGAAAGTTTAGGTCGCCAAGGAAAATGTAGTCTGTTGAGGTGAGGGCATGGGGAGCGATGAAGTCGGTCAGTGCTTTGCTGAATGGTGGGCAGGGTCTGGGGGGAGATCTGTAGATGAGTGTTCCGCGAAGGGTGGTATTTGGATTCGTCTAGATCTGAAAGTGAAGCGGTTCTGCAACGGGGGTCTGGACGCCACTGGTCGTGAGGCGGAGTGAATTTTTGTGGACAAAGGCGATATCTCCTCTGTGTCGGTTGACACGATCTTATAACTGTCGGGGATGTCTGCAATGTCCGAAGCTGAGCAGGTGGTGATCCAGGTCTCTGCGAAGAAGGTGATGTCGGGGCTTGCTTGATGAGGGTGCGAGTGTTCAGTAGTATACATCTGAGGTGTCCGGAGGGCCTGTAGTGGGGGGTTTAGGGTTTGAGGACAGCTGAAGGTGTAGTTGCGGCAGGAGAAAGGGCATTGTGTTCCTTGGGCAAGGCGCAGTGGTAGGCAGTTGAACCTCCGGTGTTGAGGGAGTGCAGGGTGCTGCTGTCCTATCGGTGAATGGAGCAGGAGCCAGGGTTCGTGGCGCTGGCATGGTCCAGGCACAGACAGACTTGCATTTGGCATGCTGCTGGCATGGGCATGCAGCAGCCGCCATTAAGAAGGGAAGGGTGGCAGGACGGAAGGAAACATGGTGCTAGGACAGGGGCAGAGTGGCAGGGGAGGTATCGAAGAACGGAGGAGTAAAGGCAAGAAAAGAGTTTGAGGACAGAAATAAAAGCAAAAGAGCAAAAAGGCATAAAAGGCATAAAAGAGCACAGTAAAAGGCAGAAGGTAGCAGAGAGAGAGAGGGAGAGAGAAACAGAGACAGAGACAGAGATAGAAGGCAACCACTAAGCCACCAGGGATGAGGTGCAGGTGGGAGCCTGCGGGTGGAGGAGAGCCTCGAACACAACGAGCCAGGCAGCCTCAGAGTGTAAAGAGCAGCAACAGGTGGACCTTCATGGGTGGAGGTCAGTGAAGTCGCTCCTTTGACTTGCACAGGGACCCCCATTTAGTAGGGGAGGGAGATGTTCTTCCTCCATAGGATGACATTACCGCATCTGAAAAACGCAGTCAACTTTTGCAAACTATAAAAACTCATAACTCGAAAAGTACTAACCTGATTCCAATGATTTTGGTACCAAAGTTTACATAAAAGTATGTGTTATTTTTATAAATTAGTGTCAGATTTCTTTAAGGGTGTGTCTCACTTACTGTATGAGTGTTTGCCTTACATGCTTAGCACTACACTCGGATATGCCTAACTGCTCGACCACACTTCCACAAAAGAGAGCATTTGGGATGTCATTTGTTTCTTTGTGATATCTCTAGGGTTTGCTTGGACTCTTTGCACAGTGCACCTCATTTTGGTCCATGTATGAAGAAAGCCTGCCTCCTCAATTGGATAGAGTATCCACCAGAAAGCGCGTTAGGAAAGTAACTAACTTTTGGCTTGTGGCAAAGCTAATACTCAATATAACAGGACTAAGTTGGCTATGGTGGCAAGTCACTGATCATGCTGGGTGGCCTGAAATGAATATTATCCAGTGTTACAAAGAAGGGTATATTAGAGTTAATAAGCATTTGTGGGTGAGTTATATTACTCTGTATTACAGGCTACAGTTAAGTATCATGTTGCTTGCAGTCTCACAGACTACAATAGTGGTAGTTGGGTACGCTACTGACAACCCATGGGTATAGAAGATTTGCACTGTGAGAATTCTTGTTGAACCCTCTTATGAGAGATAGTATTGTGCTTTGCCAACTTTAATTTTGTGTACATTCATAATTTTATGACACTATGCCTGATGATTGCCTCATAGGAAAGCTTACAATCAGTATATTAGGCCTGAGTTAGTTATGTTGACAAGCCAGTGATAGCACCTATAGTCCTGATTGGTGCGCGGGGAAAGGTTATGCCAAATGCCATAGGTCCGGTCTGTTCGTTATGAAAAGTTATGAGAAAGGCAGAAGGTCTAGCTGGTTTATTGTGAAAAGCATTTGTTAAAGCCAATAGGCCTCTTACAGTGATTATCACAGTATGCTACAGCCTGTAAACAAGCATTTGGTCACATGTAATCGCGCATATTAATTTAGAAGCCAAGTGTTTTGGTGTTGACCACTCACACTGGCAATCTCTAGAAGCAGAAGAGTTTCACTATGATCATTCTTGTTGTTTTTGTGCTGTAATTTTGCCATGAACTATGATGTAATTAGGCCACATGATGTAATGACACAGTTTCAGGAATTTCGCGCAACAAGTGTATGGCACTGTTCCTGAAATTACATGAATTACACTTATATAGCATAAGTGCAGCACAGGCCAAATATTTTGTTATATGGAATCTCACAGATTACTGTAGTAGGTAAAGGTTTCAGTACCCACCCAGAACATCCAGATCCAGAACAAACCATGCAGATAGAATATTTGCATTATGGTAATTCTTTAAGGCTCTTTTACGGATTTTACATTGTTATGACAACAGTGATTTTGTACAAACTTGTAATTTTACTAAGTTATACCTAATGGACACCTTCTGGAAACGCTTATGACCAACACTTGGTGTGAGTTGGTTATGGTGTCCAGCCACTGATAAATATTATAGGTCCTATTTGTTTATAATGAAACGTTAGAATAAACGCAGTACACCAAACATATTGATTGTGAACATCATGAGTTAAATTCAGTAGGCATTTCAGGGTGTATTATTACTACTCTAAATTAAATCCTACAGACAGGTATTTTGTTACATGAAATCTTGGAGATTACCTTGTAGGGAAGGGTTTTGGGGTTCCCCCTCTGAAATACCCTGTAGGTAGAAGACTTGTACACTAATAATTATTGTTAGAATCTCTTCGGCAGTTCTGACAGGCTTAGCTGTCTGCCAGGATTTTGTTATACACAAATGGAATAATAATTAGATTCATATATCTATAGAAATATATATATAAATAGACACATAAAGGGCTCTTGGGTCAGCATTCTTCTGCCATTGGTCTACCCGAGTGTCATTTACATTGTGCTTGAATCCAAGACAGTGCATTTCCTGGGGTAATGGTTCGGTCCACATTAGTCATGAGCTCTCTTGGCCTGTGAATGAAAGCAATTTCTGATTACATGTTAAACATGAATGTGCTTCGATGTCAGGGCTGGTTGCCCAGTCATTTAGTTTTCAGTATTCTCTTTCTATAGCTCCCTTTTCAAGTCTACTTCTCTTTATTTTAATTGTTATTAAGATGATGCTGCAGCTCTCTGGGCAGTGCTAACAGATTGCTTTGTTGCCACTCATTTCATCTGCAGTGTACCGCATCCCAGGTGACCAGTTCCGTTAAATCAGATGACTATTATAGAATGTAGTGGTCGGTAGTCTCTTGTTTAACCATTTGAAGACAGCCATCTCATTCATTCTAAACACGTGGTCATGTTCGAACTTTAAAACGGGGATAGTCTGTGGAGAACCCTTCTGCATTATTGCAAGCATGTACCTGCTGTGTTTCGATGGAAGCGTGTTTTCTCTTCTACTTCTATTCTTTTAACCCGTTCTGTGCCCAGGACGTAATGGTTACGCCCTGAGGCACAGTGCTGCTGTGCCCAGGACGTAACCATTACGTCCTGGGCACACAGCCCAGAGGGAGCGCTAGCGCTCCCTCTGTGGGGTTCACCCCCACCCCACCAAGTCAGGGATGGAAGGGGAAATTGGCATAAGGGAGCGACCCCTTGGGCAAGGGTCACTCCCAATGGGGGGCATCTTTTTGTAATAGTTTTTTTTTTTTTTAGTTCTTGTTTAGTTTTTTGTTTTAGGTGTGGGGAGCGACCCCTTAGGTAAGGGTCGCTCCCATAGGGGGCAAATTTTATATTTAGGCCATTTCTGCCCCCCTTGGGGGCAGATTGGCCTATTTTTATGAGGCCAATCTGCCCCCAAAGGGGGCAGAAACACTAGACACCAGGGAGTTGTTTTTTTTTTTGTTCGTGAATTTCACGTAAGGGGACCGACCCCTTAGGCAAGGGGGCAGAAACCACTAGGCACTGGGGATTTTTGTTTGGGCGCCAATGTCACGCAGGGGGAGCGACCCCGTAGGCAAGGGTCGCTCCCAGGTGGGGGGGGGGTTGGAGGGTTTACATTTATTTTAGGCCATTTCTTCTCCCCCTGGGGGCAGATCGGCCTATTGTTATTAGGCCGATCTGCCCCCAGGGGGGGCAGGAACCTCTAGGTGCCAGGGCAACTTTTTTTTTGTTGTGTGGTTTTTTTTTTTGTGTTTGTTTTTTTTTTTAGAGATGGGGAGCGACCCATTAGGCAAGGGTCACTCTCCTGGAGGGCAAACTGCATTTAGACCATTTCTGCCTCCTGGGGCCGGCTGAGCTAGAGGCCAAAATCCACAGGTAGGCAGTTTGCAAAAAACACCTCTGTTTTCTGTGAAAAAATGTGATGTGTCCCGTTGTGTTTTGGGGCATTCCCTTTCGTGGGCGCTAGGCCTACCCACACAAGTGAGGTACCATTTTTATCAAGAGACTTGGGGGAACGCTGGGTGGAAGGAAATTTGTGACTCCTCACAGATTCCAGAACTTTCTGTCACCGAAATGAGAGGAAAAAGTGTTTTTTTTGGCCAAATTTTGATGTTTGCAAAGGATTCTGGGTAACAGAACCTGGTCAGAGCCCCACAAGTCACCCCATCTTGGATTCCCCTGGGTTTCTAGTTTTCAAAAATGCGCTGGTTTGCTAGGTTTCCCCAGGTGCCGGCTGAGCTAGCGGCCAAAATCCACAGGTAGGCACTGTTTTCTATGAAAAAATGTGGTGTGTCCACGTTGTGTTTTGGGCCATTTCCTTTCGTGGGCGCTAGGCCTACCCACACAAGTGAGGTACCATTTTTATCGAGAGACTTGGGGAAACGCTGGGTGGAAGGAAATTTGTGGCTCCTCCCAGATTCCAGAACTTTCTGTCACCGAAATGTGAGGGAAAACGTGTTTTTTTTTTTTTAGCCAAATTTTGAGGTTTGCAAAGGATTCTGGGTAACAGAACCTGGTCAGAGCCCCACAAGTCACCCCATCTTGGATTCCCCTGGGTTTCTAGTTTTAAAAAATGCGCTGGTTTGCTAGGTTTCCCCAGGTGCCGGCTGAGCTAGAGGCCAAAATCCACAGGTAGGCACTGTTTTCTAGGAAAAAATGTGATGTGTCCACGTTGTGTTTTGGGCCATTTCCTTTCGTGGGCGCTAGGCCTACCCACACAAGTGAGGTACCATTTTTATCGAGAGACTTGGGGAAACGCTGGGTGGAAGGAAATTTGTGGCTCCTCTCAGATTCCAGAACTTTCTGTCACCGAAATGTGAGGGAAAACGTGTGTTTTTTTTAGCCAAATTTTGAGGTTTGCAAAGGATTCTGGGTAACAGAACCTGGTCAGAGCCCCACAAGTCACCCCATCTTGGATTCCCCGAGGTCTCTAGTTTAAAAAAATGCAAAGGTTTGGTAGGTTTCCCTAGGTGCCGGCTGAGCTAGAGGCCGAAATCTACTGGTAGGCACTTTGCTAAAAACACCTCTGTTTTCTGTCAAAAAATGGGATGTGTCCACGTTGTGTTTAGGGGCATTTCCTGTCGCGGGTGCTAGGCCTACCCACACAAGTGAGGTATCATTTTTATCTGGAGACTTGGGGGGAACATAGAATAGCAAAACAAGTGTTATTGCCCCTTGTCTTTCCCTACATTTTTTCCTTTCAAATATAAGAGTGTGTGTAAAAAAGACGTCTATTTGAGAAATGCCCTGTAATTGACATGCTAGTATTGTCACCCCGGAATTCAGAGATGTGCAAATAACCACTGCTCCTCAACACCTTATCTTGTGCCCATTTTGGAAATACAAAGGTTTTCTTGATAGCTGTTTTTCACTCTTTATATTTCAGCAAATGATTTGCTGTATACCCTGTATAGAATGAAAACGCACTGCAGGGTGCAGCTCATTTATTGGCTCTGGGTACCTAGGGTTCTTGATGAACCTACAAACCCTATATATCCCCGCAACCAGAAGTGTCCAGCAGACGTAACGGTATATTGCTTTCAAAAATCTGACATTGCAGGAAAAAGTTACAGAGTAAAACATAGAGAAAAATTGCAGTTTTTTTTACCTCAATTTCAATATTTTTCTTTTTCAGTTGTTATTTTCTGTAGGAAACCCTTGTAGGATCTACACAAATGACCCCTTGCTGAATTCAGAATTATGTCTACTTTTCAGAAATGTTTAGCTTTCTGGGATCCAGCTTTGGTTTCACGCCCATTTCTGTCACTGACTGGAAGGAGGCTGAAAGCACAAAAAATCGTAAAAATGGGGTATGTCCCAGTAAAATGCCAAAGTTGTGTTGAAAAATTGGGTTTTCTGATTCAAGTCTGCCTGTTCCAGAAAGCTGGGAAGCTGGTGATTTTAGCACCGCAAACCCTTTGTTGATGCCATTTTCAGGGAAAAAACCACAAGCCTTCTTCTGCAGCCACTTTTTCCCATTTTGTTTTAAAAAACGAAATTTTCACTGTATTTTGGCTAATTTCTTGGCCTCCTTCAGGGGAACCCACAAAGTCTGGGTACCTCTAGAATCCCTAGGATGTTGGAGAAAAAAGGAGGCAAATTTGGCTTGGCTATCTTTTGTGGACAAAAAGTTATGAGGGCCTAAGCGCGAACTGCCCCAAATAGCCAAAAAAAAAGCCTGCCACAGGAGGGGGAAAAGGCCTGGCAGCGAAGGGGTTAAGTCAAAGAAGAATGAGTATATTTATCTCATGGTTCACTCTTGTGTTGGATACTTTCAGCACAGACACGCATGGAAAGTTTCTGCGTTCTTATTGTAAACTGTTTTTCTTCCCTGTCACACAAGGGCATCTTAAGAGTACAGGCAAAAAATTTTCTCACTGTGAGTAAATGTCGGTCTGACTATCTCTCCTGGATTTCAGATGTATACCACAACATCCGTTGTGTATTTGAAGAATGCATGTGTCAGTTCATATCTTTAGATTTCGAAAACTAAACTTTCATGCTATTACATATAGACTCCTCAACCTTATGCGCCAGCTTACAGTGAGCAATTTGGCGCTTCCTGCTACTCCATATAGTATTCATTCGGTGTTTAAGAACACTTCCAGGGTTTGGATTTCGTCACTCTTGTGTGACCCCAAATAGCATTTCACGCCTACTTAAAAATATTCTTTGGTTGTTCATCAACTTTTGTCAGTGTTTCCTGCTACTGGTGGTCTACCAGTGCCTTCATTGAGATGGCCTTATGTTACTCCTGAAGGGACAACATTCAGTACTCCCGTGGTGGTTTGACGATGCCTCCAATGCGATTTTTCTCTCTTGCTACTATGGGGATGTTGTACTCAATTCTCCAATGCAGTGGTTGTCTGTCTCTCCTGTGGGACATCATACATTACATCCTTCTAAGTTTAACAATTGTTAATTTAAGGCTCCCAGTTTTCCGTTTTTACTGATAAATGCAGACAGAAAACAATGTGTTTTCTGTCTGTATGTATTATTTAAACTAGAAAAATTCTGAAAATTGTGCCTCTTGTAAGTGACAATCTGTGCTGTCTGTCCTTAATGAATTTCAGGCCAACAGCTGAACAGATAGACAGCATGGGGAGCTAAGGCAGGGTGAGCTATTCTTAAGTACAGGAATATGTTAACGTAGATTTGTATATAGTGCTAAAATTGACCTGTCGTTATAGTATTTTGTTATATGTGGCTGTTAAATTTGTTAAAATAAGATAGGCATTAAAGTATGAGTGCATGTTTTTCCGTTAAATAAATGAGGCAATATATCATTTTACCACTCCATTTAATCTCGAAACACAAAATAAATATGGATAAATACCAAAAAAATGGACAAACAATAAATATGGATAAATACAGATGGAAATGTTAAAAAAAAAAAAAAAAAAATACCATGAAATCGAGAGCCCTATTTATAATCTCACTATTGGCATGTCCGTCTTGCACTTCTCTGTAGACTACTTGTAGTATTTAATTGGTGGGTTAACAATGTCTCCAGTGGCAGGGTCTTCTTTAATTTGTTTTTTGGCATTGACAAATGGATGTAGAGCAGATACAGGCTACAGCATCAGGTACAACAAGACTAATTTTATCAATACAAAAACACTCGTGTTTGCATGGAAACTCTGTACTCTTCTGGTACATGCCCTAAAGCCATTTTGTATATAACCTAACAACAACGAAATGTGTGCAACAATAACAGTGTGTGTGTGTGTGTGTGTGTATGTGTGTAAACCCCCATCTCCCCCTATCTACTGCTCACCACATATCGGGATCCAGGAGATTGCAATCCACAATCGCAGAGGGGCTCAAAATACCTGATGATAACATTGTTTATAAGCACAGAAACCTATCTATTGTTATTCGATTACAAAAGTAATATATTTGCCTAGTGTTCCAAAAATACCATTAATTAAAGACTTTGCGAGGGAGGACTCATGAAGGCCATTCATCATCTTTACACATGCGTTCACAGCGCCTAACATAATATCCTAGGGGTGAGTGTATTTTTTTTTTTTTTCCCCCTAGTCCGGCGCGCTCCTCTTTGTATATGGTGGATCTCATATAAGAACTCCATTGGTGGTTTAGCACTGCTCCAGTGATTTGTGCCTGTGATACTCCTGGGTAGACTTTGGTACACCTAGTGAACACAGTGATTTACATCAACAGCATTTGGTGCAGTTGACCCTGCCCTCCTGTTTGTGTTGTTGCACCTATTCTTACACACCCACTGTAGTGAATCCTAGTTCGTTTTAATGGGATGACAGGAGTTAGCTTAGCCGCTGGCTTATATACTCGTGCCCCCGTCACCTAGTGACTTTTAACCTACTTAGCTTGCTCTGTCTTAGCCCATTTTATTATTTATTTCTTCTAAGATGGCTGTCTTGTTTGTAGTTAGGCCACTTGTTATGAGTTACATAATCAGTCTCACCGTGCCTAGGCGTCAAGATCAAGCACCAAAGACAAACAAACAGTAGGTGTTAACACTTAGGGATTTTCCCTCTCTATACTTTCGAGGGATTGTTGATATTAATTGCCGACCCAAGCATGCCTGTTATCTATTGTTTTGGAATCCACCTACGTCAGGGGACCTTGTAGATCTGTATAAATACATCACACTTTAGACAGATAATCAGAGGGATTCCGACCAGAGGGCATCGCCACCATCGCTGATACCGATGCTGCAGTCGTCTCGACGCTGACCCAGACTTCGTGTCCCTACGGAGTCTGAGATAGAGACCTCATTCCAAGGTAACGAGGGTTGCGGACTCCTCTCATGGATACGGCTTTGGCAGATTAGGTTTAGCGAACCCAGCTCTCCTTTAGGAAAGAGGTTAGGCCTATTCACATGAGGGTAATAGGGCATATTACATCTTATATATCTTTTTTCATGTATTGCAAAATGGTGGGGGTCTTCATAACAATGACTCTCTTCTTCACAATACTGTTACTTGCTATATTCATTATCCTAATCATTGCAATCCATGCAACTTATCGCAAATTGCAGTTATGTTAAATAAAAAGCTATTATAACTTTACTGCATCTGTGTCAGTGCCTTTGTTTGTATGAGACATAATATATGTGAGAAAAGGGTCATCTCCGTTTAACCACGACATACCCTCAGATATCTTACTTTGAGTCCATGTGTTAGCGACTGCCATAAATCACCTTTTACTATTGTGTTTCTGGTGAGGTACTGCTAGTGAGCCGGTAAGGTTGGGACAACAGTTGCGACTTGTTGTAGGAAAGACTCAGTCGCCTACAAACAAAAGTACTGTTATCCTTAAACCAACAGTCTTGCTCAGAGCAAGAGTCCAAACTACAACACCACCATGCACCAGTTTAGCAGCATAATTCACCTTACCTCCTATATTGCATATAGGCAGGGCTAAGGGAATTTTGCAGTCACTGTATTTTTTTCATAATTATGGCTTTACTATGTTTTCCACATAATCTCAAATTTTCTGCATAATGTACAGATTTAAACAAATGCTGCAAAAGTTACTAAATGTGTTCAAAATATGAAGGCAGGCAGTCATGGAGCCTTCATAAAAGTTAACTGGGTCACATTTCAGTTTCTGAATGATGTATTTAGTTGTTAAACAGGTGCTAATAAGATACGACTTGTTCCCAGACAGTATGGATTAACATGACAAATAGTAAAACAATACTGCTTCAGAATACACTACGCTATGCCACATAATTTTCCTTTTCTTGCATAATTTTGTGAACAAACAAACATAATTATCCCTCAGTTTGACACATAATTCTACTGGCCCTAAGCCAAACCACAAACTACACCCTTCCAACCATGCACTTGAAAGGGAACCCAGAAGCCAGTGCAATTCTGAGCTCTCCTGACCTCGCCGGTGGTAGGAAGTGCTATTCAAATAATATAATCAGCCCACCCTGAAGCTGTTTCTGTCTTGCAAGCGGAAGGAAACCACTAAAATACATGTGTTAGACCTGACATCCTTGGCATGGTCTCCCCTAACTTTTTGCCTCTACTTCCCAGGTTGTTGTTGTGTGCTGGACTCTGTTTTTGCTGTTTTTGTTACTCTGGCCACTTTACCACTGCTGACCAGTGCTAAAGTGCAAGTGCTCCCTATGTGAATAATTGGCTTTTTCATAATTGGCATGTTTGATTTACTAGTAAGTCCCTAGTAAAGTGCACTAGAGATGCCTCTGGCCTGTAAATCAAATGCTACAATTGGGCCTGCAGCACTGATTGTGCCACCCACATGAGTAGCCCTATAAACAAGGCTCAGACCTGCCACTGCAGTGTCTGTGTGTACAGTTGTAAACTGCCAATTCGACCTGGCAAGTCAGGCCCAAACCTTTCCTTTTTGTACATGTAAGGCACCCCTAAGGTAGACCCTAGGTAGCCCCATGGACTGGATACAGTGTATGTTAAAGGAAGGACATGCAGTGATGTGTTTCACATGCCCTCACAGTGAAATACTGCCACATTCAGTTTTCACTGTTGCAAGGCCTATCCCTCTCATAGGTTAACATGGGGGTTGCCTTTAAATATTCTTGAAGTGCAGTTTTTCTTTGAGAGCAAATAGAAATGTGGAGTTTGGGGTCTCTGAACTCACAATTTAAAAATAAGTTTGTTAGTAAAATTGTTTTTTAGATTGTTAGTTTTTCTTGTTTTAACCATTCTGTTACTCTGCCAATTTGTGGATTCCCTGCCTGGGTCAGACTGACAGTTCGGCTATTGTGAATTCCCTCATCATGACTGACTCAAAGGGAGCTGGGGTGTAGCATGCATATCCTGCTAAGGCATTTGGGCTAGAGTGGAGGAAGGAGTGGTCACTTACACCGGGAATGGGCTGTGCCTGCCCTCACACAATGCAGTCTCTAACCTCCCGGCTGTGTGTCTGGGGCCTAGCCTGGGCAAGGCAGGATACTGTAAACAACAGAAACTTTTCTTTGAAGTTAGGCAACTTCAAAGGCAAAAAGGGGTATAAGTATTGGACCCAAAACCCCAGACTTAAGATCACTTCTGGATTCAGGAGTAACATCTGCCAAGGAGAAAAGCTGAAGAGCTGAGGAGAACTGCCCCTGCCTGTGACTGCTTTGTTTGGCTATCCTGCATTTGCTGCTTCTGCCTGTGGAAGGTGACAAAGATTGGTATGTGGTATATTCCTGCTTCAGAAGAATCTTCAAGGGCTTTGGACTGAGTTTGCCACCTGTTCTGAAGTCTCAGGGCCATCAAAAACTTCCTCTGCCAGCACCTGGACTCTCTGCTGAGATTCCTGCCCTGCCACATGGTGTTGAATCCAATCCATCGGCCCTTGAAAGGAGAAGTTGGTGGAAAATCAAGAAGATCCAAGGAAACAGACTTTGGACGACTCTGGACCAACGCCACTGCCGTATCCCATGACCAAGCCTGCAACCGAAGCTGTGGTCCTTGCAGGCCCGACACTACTACAGCCTCGCTGAAGTCTGCGACTCTGTGGAAGTTGCCACACTAGGTCGTGACCACTGGACATGCTCCCGGAAGTGCGCAGATCCAATATTTCGCACCAACAACGACTCACCTCCACTGCTCCGCAGCAAGGACCTGACGCCTCTTCGTGACTCCTTGGCTCAGCAGCACCGGAACTGACGCCACCTCGGATCCAGCGACGCCACGATCCCCAAATCCCTGCACCGGCTTGTTTTCTCATTTTCACAAGATACTGTACCTGGGGGTCCGTCTGACTTTGTAATCGGTGCCATTGGCATCAGATTGTTGGGAATGACTCCTTCACTGCGCCGTGATATCACGTAATCAAAGCATTTGTGTTTCTAAGCACTATTTTGTGTTTATCTTTAAAAACTCATAATGACTTGTGTATGTTGGAGTTTTGTCATTTTGGTCTTGTTTTGCTCAGATAAATATTGGCAATTTTTCTAACCTGGTGTTGAGTCATTTTGGGGTGTTTTTACTGTATTACTTACTGTGTGTGTTAGTACAAATACTTTACACATTGTCTCTGGGTTAAGCCTTTTCTGCTCATGCCACGCTACCAAGGGGGTGAGTGGTGTTTAACCGGGTGTGTTTCTTCTTTGGCCTGACTAGAGTGAGGGCCCTTGCTTGGACAGGGGGTAAAGTGACTGCCAACCAAAGACCCCATTTATGACAACATGGATAACTGCAAATTAGGGCATTGATTTAAAAACATTCTATCATATTATCATTTGAAAATTAAGGAAGGCAGATATTGCTTAAGAATCTGTACTCTTAATGTTATCATTTTGAACTAAAGAAATGAAATCCATTAAGTGGATTAAAATGTGAAATTCCAAGTTTGTGATCATGTTGTGTTATAACAGTACTCTTAAGTGGCTTCCTCGCTGCACGGTAGTCTTAAAAAACAAAACAAATAAATATGATCACTCATACACATGTGAAAAGAACATTTTAATGTCAGTTTAACTTTTTTTTTAAATCATATATTTTACGGCTATGACGAGAATCATGCAATTGATGTACAAAAAGTGAAAGGGCAATAAAATGTTCCTTTCACATTTCTATGTGCCATCATTCCAATAAAAGGTTCATTTACTTTAGAATAATGCAATAATCGGTAATACAGTGGTTACACAAACTGATGTTAATTGGTACTTACGTTTTAAAAACTCATCAGTTTTCACGTAATAAATAAAACGAGGCTGCCTTTTTTGTCTCTCAAGAGTTACTTGGTGTTCTGTCTTTGTTTCCTGCTTGTACATTTAACTGCCCTGAAACATGACACATTTCCATATCATTAACTGAAGAATGATGGTCAGTGCCTCTTCGTGTCATCTCCTTAACCATTCTCATACTTAGTGCTGCCTGGCGGTTAGTAACACTCCGAATGGCCACATTGCAACGGTATGCAAAGGTCAGCAGAGACGAATCTTTGGTCCACAGGAAAAGGGGCACCTCTAAGCCTGCCTTAATTTTAGGATAAAGGGGGCGACGTCTACTCTATAAAGTTAGTCGAGGGTCTCCGTACACATGGCCCACCCCCGACTTGTGCCCAGATTACCATGCTACCATGTTTAGCAGCACTACTAGAGAACGACTCCGAAGGCAATGAAAAAAAGATCTGTCACGCAATGAAACCTACTCTCCTTAGTACTACTACAGAACTACTTGTGAGACAATTACATTTTGTCATAGCAACTTGTTTGAATTTCTTATTGAATAGGTGATTTAAACAAAATTTTAACCTTGCTAAAAGAAAATGGGGTTGAATTAATGTTATTTTTTTTGTCACTTAGTCTAAGAAACGAGGGCTCAGCGTCGAAGAAAAAAGAACGCGTATGATGGAGATTTTTTTTGAGACTGTAAGTTATTTGTATGTCTTAACTTCTAAACCTTATATATTTGTATCTTGTCTTGAATTTGTCTCGGCATACAGAACCTTTATGCATTTATTTAAAATCCTCTTTTATGGCACACTCAAACGTTTAGGTTTCAGAAAACAACAATGCAGCACACCTATATTGTCTGCAAATGTTTCTGCTCCTCCATTTCCACAAACTGGGATAGTTGACCTAAAAGTGGATCTGTGCTTTTATGTAACGCCGAAGGTGTTGACACTTTGTCGTGTAGTGCAGTAAAGTACTGTCAAGCTGAAAATTCCACCCTTCTGATTTACTACTGATCATAAATTTCAGTTCGGTGTAAAAACATAATCTCAAGTTATAATCACATTGCTTTTAACAATCTGCCTTACGTGTAGAAATAAGTAAAAATAAGGTATTAGTTTGCGAGCTGGTCTTAAAAAGAGCTAGAACTAGCCATTACTACCAGAAGCAGAGATTTGATTTGATCACCAGGCTTTCAGGTATTGCCAGAATTTTTTTTTTTTCTTTTTTTTTTTTCTTTCTGCATGGTATATGTTGCTGCATCCAATTTACTCCAGTTTCTTGCTGACGCATGTTTTTCCTGCCTGTGACATTTGGTAAACTGAGAGAAATGTCAGTCGCCTGCATTTTTAGCATTGGAAATAATACATTGTGCCTTTTTAATATATAATTACATTACAAAGTAAATCATCAGCTGGTAGAGGAACATTCTCAGCAAAGTGGAAATGTACTGCTATTGGTACGTCTTCCGGAATGGAGCTTCATATCTGTGCGTCACTCAGGGTGTTTTCTTTTGTACGGCTGCCAGCTGCTGCTTATTGTCAGAACTGTATTTGAGCAATTAACCTCCATGCCTCTGCTACGATGTGCCAAACTTTATTCTCACCCATTTCGCCAGATCTTCATTCTTTAAGATACTTTGCTATCGGCCCCTCAATAGTCTCCTTAAATATAGAAGAAAACAGTTACGCTTGAAATTGCAGAAACTTCTGCTAGTCTCTAATTATATGCTTATTTCTATGTCATATAATGAAGAGAAAAATATTCACACTGAGTAATAGGTATTGGGTCTTTTCTTGTTCTAATTTATTTTTGCTTCATATATTTCGGTTGCCCATAGAATAGATCCCGGTTTGGCATTTGTCTCGTTCTGTGATTCTAAGGAAGTACTAATGTGTTTCTAATTTCATCAGAATGACCCATATTAAATTGCAAGATGGGGGACACGCCTAGATAGTTCTAACATAATTCAGGGGTGTGGAATGTAATAAAATATCTACATGTCCATGGGATAGGTTGCTTCTTAAATCTACTTGTCCTGTAAACAAAATCTACTTGTCCCTTTGCACCATGTAGTGCAGCAACACATTATGGCAGCAATCTCATTATGTAAGAGCTCTGATAATAGCCTCTCTGAACATTCCAGGGCTACTTCTATAGTAGGGCTTGAATACTTGCAATTTCAATCCCTACTGTAGCAATTTCCTTATTTTGCCACCTTTCCACATATTTACATACTGGAGCTGGAGCTAGCAGTAAGCAATAGTTCAATGGCTTGAATGCCTTGGAGTCTGCAAACCTAACTTGGATGTTTTAAAGATTTTCACCAGCTCTTCTCTAATATTTTCCCATAATGAGAAAGGTTGGAAATTTACTCCTGGCCATGGCAGAAGAAGAAGTTCTTCCAGGGTTTGGGAAAAAAGTGGTTGGAGGGAAACTGAACTTGTAAACTCTTAACAGATTTTCAGATGAACAGATATACACATTCATATTAGCTTGTGCTAAAATACAGTTCACAAATATTTTCTAGGAGTATGATTTCCTTGTCTAATTCTGTAGGTTCTTGTGAATTCATGAAAGCACTAATCCAAAGACATATACCATGGGTGAACTTTTATGACTCTCTTTAAGAATTGGGTCCCTAATTAGGTCTGGTGTTAACAAAGACCTTTTGTTTTTTTTAAACTTCTATTTCTCTCTCTATCTGCTGGCTTTACTGTGAGTGATCCCATTCTGTGCTTTCACAAGGACCATATTGGCACACAAAGTAGTTTTGTTCAGTGCCAGGAACTACTGTGGCAATCAGTGGCATAACAAAACTGGAGGCCCCACCCTGCAAAGAACATGGAGGAACTCCCGCCCCCCTCCAGAGTCGCTCAGGGCAGGTGCTGTGCTGAGGGGGTTCCCTGGAGGGGAGCTCGTGGGCCTTTGTTACGCCACTGATGACAATGTGTGCTTTTTGAGACCAAAAAAACATTTATTTTTCTTTTTGCCAGTGTTTGATACAGTGGCGAGGGCCTGGCAGCTTTCACAATAAAGTGTTGCAAATGCCATGTCAGAACAAGACAAACATTGACGAAACCAAAAGACTCTTAAAAATTGTTGGATCAGTTGGCTTTGCCATTGCATGTTTATTTTTTGTGTCTCGTAATTTTGTTGAAAATTGTTACACTGATTTTCCATTAGGAATATTTTTTGGAAATACTATCATGCATCAACACATTTTACTAAATGACGCTTCAAAGAAATAGCACCTAAAATTTCATAGTAGCGAAACGTTCCTTTTCCTATTTGCATTGTTTTCTGAACATTCTATTTTGCAAGTAAAGAATTATCTCTCTTGCTTTCAAGCTTATGCAAGCATTTGCATCTAATCAGAGAGTATTCTGGGAGCATTATACTTAGCCTCATATTGTTGAACTTTTCAAATGTGTGTAACCTTTTTTTTTTTTTTTTTTTTTTTTTTTACACTGGATTTACTGTCAGTATAGCAGTGTGACTTTAAACATTTATTTACAGCGCTCACCCTAATAAAGAAGGCTTTTCTTTAATGAACCATCAATACAAGTTCGAACAGCATTAACATGTGAGTACACATATTACCTCAACTGCTGACAGTTCCCTTCTCTGTAAACTGGCAGCCAAGGGATTGTGCTGCAGGGGGTTTGGCCTACTTGTCCCAAGTACAAAATAAACATGAACATTTGTTGCCCTTGATCCCAAACAATATGTCCATGGGTGATCGGAATTCCACATCCCTGCATATACTCTATCACTACAATATCAAGAGCTCCCTAAGCAATGTTGAGCTCACCCAAATGTACCATCACTCTGTGTGAGGAATTCATTGATGAAGCATGCCACTCTGTATTTGTGGGGGAGGATTCCATTATAACCCTGATGAGATGGCTTAGCAGCGTTATGTAACCAGACGTCTTCTATTGTTCAGTTTTCTTTTAGTGTACCTTATCCTCTCTTATTAGGACCTGGGGATCTTCAACAGATGAGGAATCTGCAGGTAGAAGTATCCATCAAAAATGGTAGGTCCGATTTACTTGGTCTCCTCTTTGTCAACTTTCTTAACTCCTGTTGCAAAGTGGATTATTGGTAAGGGCCGGTAATTACCTACACTTAGCAATAGGCCACTTATCCCCACTAGGTCCATTCAGCTCTCAATAAATTAATCCCAGCTCAACCCTTATTAGCTTGGCAGCAAGCAGTTAGGCTTAACTTAGGAGACAGGTGTGTAAAGCATTTAATGTCAACAAAACAGTAAATACGTAAAACTCAATGAAAATCCCAACACCAATTTATAAAAAACAAAATCCTCTTTAAAATGACACCAAATTGACAAAAATCCAATGTAGGGACCTGGAAATATGAATTCTTAAAGATTAAAAGTAATTCTAGTGCTTAGACGCAAATAGCGCTCAAAGGGTTAAAAAAAAGGTCACACTGGACAGGGACAAAGTCCAGAGTTCAGGCCACCTACGATGTAACACTGTTATACTTACTTTCAGAAGTATTTCTTGATATAGAAAAGTGGTCCACAGCACCAGCCAAGGGTTCAGAGGCTCTGGTTTGCCTCTTGGGATCTGGGACTACAACTCCTACAATGCACCTCTTCAAATTATGGAACTGTTTAAAGACACTACAGAGTTGAAACTGGTAACTTTCAGGTAGAGTTCTAAAACTCTTTCTCGGAGTTAGTTATATTAAATTCAATAATGGCAAGTTGTTGTATTTATTCTAAGAATTGGTTTGATACCAAACTTGAAATATTTAGCTCATTCTGAGACTTTATTAATACAAAATAAAGTATCCACATGTTAACCTATGGGCCCATTACCTACAATGAGGGAAGAGAGATGTAGCTATTTTTCCCTCACCAGGGCTTATAAAACAGTTATAAAGTCCCTGCTTATAGTTACACTGCACCCAACTCTGGGGGCAACTAGAGCACACCTCAGGGGTGACTTATATGTAAAAATAAGTTAGCTTAAGACTTTGGAAGTACGTTTAATTCAAAAGTCGAATATGTGGCTAATTTTACTTGAAAGCAGCCAGCAAGGCAGGGCCACCCTTCAAAATGACACTCGGCACGACAGCAGTGCACCTATGGGCGCACTACTGATACTGGGTAGGTAGGTTGATACAGCAATTCTAATTAGCCTAATTTGCAGAATCGGTTAGCAGTGCCCAGGGCCCCAGCAGAGTCATAAAAACCCCAGCATAAGTACAAACGGGGGGCAAAAAGTTAGGGGGCCAGTTTTCCCACAACTTCCTGTATTACAGATTTGCTTAAATCATCCTTGGACTCAGCAAAATCTTCACAGGCCAAGAAGTCAGCATTTGTTGTTCCCATCTTGAAAAAAGCAACTGCCACCCATTACGAGCTTGCAAATTATTGGCCCATTTTGCTCCTTCCTCTTCTTGGTGAAGCCTTGGAGCGCCTTATTAAAAAACAACTCTCCAAATACCTGGAGGACAACCGCATACCCGACCCTTCATAGTCAGCCTTTAGAGCTTCTCACAGCACGGACAATGCCCTTCTGGCAGTTATTGATTCCACTAGAATACCACTGGGTGAAAGCACTCCAGCAATGCTGGTATCACTTAATTTGTCAACCTCCTTCGATATGGTCTCTTGTTCCGCATGACTGTATGAGATAGGCATAACTGAGAAGGCCTTAGCTTGGCTCGGAGAGTTCCTGGCTGACAGAACTCAAGTGATCTCAGTGCACCCTTTCAAATTTAGAGTGTTTACCATTGATTAGGCGGTTTTCTCAGTGTTATGTCTTGAGAGTATGTATGATGGAACTTTTTAGGGTCCTGTAAGACTCCATAGAATGATGACGTAAGTGTTCGAACGTAGTCAAGTGAATGCAGGTGTTGAATGCTGTGTTTGTGATTACACCCTGAAGAATAAAGAAGTGTACTACATAGCTCCATGTGTTGGGAATTACTTGGCAGGTACCAAGGCTGGGGAGGACTCTACAACTGGTGACGAGATAGGAGATAAGTAACTTGATCATTCACAGTACTCTCCCAGAGAGTTTACCATGGTCCAAGCAAACTGCTTGCGCGTACCATGTTTGCCTCCTTCGAGGTGCCAAATCGGCATTTGGGGTACGTGGAGTCAAAATGCAACTCCAGCTGGTGTGAAGCATTTGAAGATAAATAAAGCTTAATTGAGAAGTATACGCATCTTTGGTTGAGAAGCTACGATCAAGGCCAGACACTGAAATTGATCAAGAAAGGTACCACACTACTATGCAATATAAAGCTACACAGTGCATGGAGTGATAACGCTAAAGGAGGCCAAAGCTCCACAGACTGTTAAACACGATCCAGAGGTCAGCTCGTCATGAAGCTTCAGGGATGATGTGCTTAAACCAATTCACCAAGATCACCAAATGGAGCTGGAGAGAGCCCCAACCACAGTGTTAGTCAATCCTGTTAACAGTTAAAATGCTGCTTCCTTACTGAAACTACCACCACACTTCGATGCCGCCAAAAAGCACAATGTTGGCAATAGATATCTTGAATAGAGACATTTGATGATTTCATCGATATGCTAGAAGAAACAGAAAAAAGATGATCAAATACCTCTGGAAAAATGTTGCTGGTGACAGTATAAAAGAAGTCATAAAGAAAATGCTGCAAACTGATGAGGTTGCGTACTGTCAAATTAAAGAAGCCTTGAATCTCAAGTTCAATCCAATGCCAAATGTAGATTCCGAAAGGTACATTTTCAGTCAAGAATGACAATTAATTGGTAAAACCATAGACAAATCTTTTGAGAGACTGGATATGCTCATAAAACACTGCAGATTCAAGGAGTTTAATGACGAAGAAGCAATACATCTCAGATTTATTGATGGATGCTTGTCAGATTAATTCAGGCGACTAATGCTGAGAGAAACACTTAGTCTGGATCAAGTTTTCTTGGCTGCCAGAGCTCAAGAGTGTTCTGATCAACAAGCTACTGACATAGAGGCCAGAGGTGTCCATGGTGAGTCAATCATGAGCATGAAAAGTAAGCTGAAGGACACAATGTGATGTATCCATGGAAAAGGAAGTTAAGTTTCAGATGTGGATAGTTGTTCCCACACAAAGGTAAATGTCTCGCCGTTGGACAATATTATGCAAAGGCTGTGGTAAAGAGAACTATTTTGTGACGGTTTGCAAGATGGAAGAAAAGGTAAGTGCGCCATGGGCAAGAAGACAATGTGGATGACCGAATGTTCCAGAAGCGTCGTTCGATGCGCTCCCACAAAACCAAGCGGCAGCATCAGTTGAGACAAGTCACCACCCAACGACGTTGATAGTCATCTAAATCATTGTCGAAAAATTTGTCTGTATTAGTATTGAGTGAAAGTGAAAAAGATGATTGTGCAATGTCAGTGTTTAACTCAGAGAAATGTGCACATGTTGGACTGGCTGCAAGTGAAGAAAAAGACCAGTCAAAGACAAGTCAACATGAGAAAGCACCAAGGTCATTCAAACATTGCCCGAAGACTACACTGAACGTAAATGGTTTTGCAATACCTCTTATCACCGACAGCAGTGCATCGATAATTATTATGTCTGAGGAAAATTTATAATGAATTATCTCAGTTACCACGAATGAAGCCATCAAAAACAAAAATGTACACATGGGCTGCATTGACGCCTTTGGAAAAATAAAGGTTAATTTATAGCGACTATGAAGCACAAGAAGGTAAGAGTGAA